>NC_090245.1:57389948-57514806 GCF_037325665.1 Littorina saxatilis
TTTCAGAGCTTGTTTTTAATCCGAATATAACATATTTATATGTTTTTGGAATCAGCAAATGATGGAAAATAAGATAAACGTAAATTTGGATCGTTTTATAAATTTTTATTTTTTTTTACAATTTTCAGATTTTTAATGACCAAAGTCATTAATTAATTTTTAAGCCACCAAGCTGAAATGCAATACTGAACCCCGGGCTTCGTCAAAGATTACTTGACCAAAATTTCAACCAATTTGGTTGAAAAATGAGGGCGTGACAGTGCCGCCTCAACTTTCACGAAAAGCCGGATATGACGTCATCAAAGACATTTATCAAAAAAATGAAAAAAACGTTCGGGGATTTCATACCCAGGAACTCTCATGTCAAATTTCATAAAGATCGGTCCAGTAGTTTAGTCTGAATCGCTCTACACACACACACACACACACACACACAGACAGACAGACACACATACACCACGACCCTCGTCTCGATTCCCCCTCGATGTTAAAATATTTAGTCAAAACTTGACTAAATATAAAAACAAGAGGCGAAGCCTTCAAGGCTCACGTAAGAAATCGACAAACAGTAACAGTAACACAAACTCAATCACTCCGTCACACATACACACACACAGTAACCATAGGTGACACGGTGCAAGAGTGCGAGACACTAGATCTAGATCTGTCTGTCTCAGTGTAGCCTACAGTTACGGGGACACGACTGCCAGATGGCCAGATCGACACTGCGCTTTCGACAGCGCTTCCTCGCGCAGACACTGGAAACACGCTGTGCAGATTAACCTGTAGGAAATCTCCTTTGGTATCTTCTTTATCTATTTTTCTGGAGCTACGAAACCGAACAATGTGAAATCGTCTTCTCCGAATCGGCGAACTGCAGCTCGGTGATAACTGTATCTATACCACAATCCTTCACGCGATCTGACCTAACCTTGACCCCTGACCTGGTCTACATACCACACACGACACAAACCAGTCAGCTGTTTTTACCCCCCCCCCCCCCCAAAAAAAAAACACCACCCGTTTTCTTTGTATACACACTTTAACTACATACGTGCCGACGAAATGTTGATCAATGCTTCAATACTTTGAAGCTGTTGCTTGAATAATAACCAGGTAAAATTAGTATTTCGGTGTTCAGTCAAATGTTAAAGTTTCTACCACAGACATACATACACGCACGCACGCACGCACAGACAGACAAAAGTTAGCATCGCATAGGCTACACTTACGTGAGCCAAATACCAAGCATGCATCCCCTGAAAGCGGGGTATGGCTGCCTAAATGGTGGGGTAAAAACGGCCATACACATAAAAACCGTCAGAGTTTCAGCCCATGAACTAAGAACGAAGGATTATATGATTGGAAAAATTGTGCATTGCTGAATAAGGTTCAACAAAACAGACTTTTAAAGCATCGGGAACTTATGAGGCGAGAAAGCTGTTTGAATTCTGGTTTATCCGCAAATTGCAGGCTAGTTTCGTATCAACGACATGCATACTCAAATGTTCAAAGGTCGCCTGCGATACCCCGTACTTTTCTGACTCCTGTAATATTGCGTGTGATTGAGTTGTCATTTTCTTTTGTTGTTGTTCGTTGTTTTGTTTTCATGTTACTGTTGTTTTTTTAGGTGAGGGGTTATAAGCAACACTGACTAAACCGGTGAAATGTCGGTGCGCTATATCTTAACAGACGCAGTTAAAAACAAATAATATTTCAAAATAATAATATATCTCGTTTTATGTCGGTTACTAGCCTCTCTGTGACCGGAGACAGTTCGTATTCATTGTACAGCAGCCGGAATAACAAAAACATACAAAACAATTTTATTTTTCAAATGTGGTCAAGTTATTCTGTGTGTATATAGGTGGTGAGTGGTTTATGTAAAGCGTGTTCGTAAACATTGAACCAAAAGAAAAAACACTTACCACAAACAAGTGGTGGCAAAGTAATGTTGTGTGTATGAATATGTTGAACGATTCTTCTATGTAGTGTGTACAGTATATTCAACTATGTTTATAATTTCCTTATTTTCTCTCTGTTTTTATGTAGCTGTGTGATGGAATGTGGCTTGCATGTTGAACGTACTGCAGCCTTCAGTGTACAGTGTCTTCATGTGCTGTTCTCTGTTCTGGAAACAAAGCGGGTATACGTAGATAGAACTTTTTTAGTTGCCCTTATATTTAGCTTGCTTTACAAAATCGCTGCTTGGCACAGCAGACGAGCTAGGATCGGCCAAACAAAACAAAAACAAAACAAACATAAGTGGGTGTCGCTGTTGAATAAAGAATATGTGTATATACAGTTCAAGCATGGCGCAGTTTCTGCATCTTCAAGACGCAGGGTGTTCGTACAGAGGCACGGGAAGTGTTGGTCTGTGGTGTATCGATACGGAGAGACGAGTGTTGGTTTGCATTAATTCCTGCGTGCCTTGACGTTTTCAGACGGAAAGATGATTGTCAACATGTTTTGCATGTCATGCATCGGTCCGTAAAAATGAATCAAGCTTCTCTAGAAGTTGCTTTTCAGATGACCGAATAGTGAAGAGAGAGAAAATAAAAATAAAAATAAAGGCTGCTAACATACGAATTTACACCGAAATGACAAGCCCTGGAGATAAAAGTGTGGGCAAAAGTAGGAAAAATCGGAAATACTGCCCCATTTAAATGTAATATCACCTGAGAAGACAGGTAACTTGGAACTTTATAATCATGACTGGAACCAGTTTTCGAAACTGGAAGTAGAATAAGCTTCAGAAATAGGACTTTACTGTTTAGTTACAATGGTTTATGATTGGCCATGGGTATGAAGATCGACTACCACTTGTGATCGATTAAGCTGTTAAAACCTTCTTAATGAGAGGTATCATGGTTTCCTTTGAAGTCATTTTCCACAGTTTAAGATTTTAATTAACTCAAAAGCCCTGTTTTCCCATAAATACTATTCATCTCAAAGTGCGCACTGATTGAACAACAAGATAAGTTGGTGTCGGGTAGGACATTGAGGGGGGAATTTGACCTCTCTCCAGGGAAGAGCTAGCTGCAAGATTGCTTTTATGATTTATTTTATGTACTTTTAACCTTTTTCAGGTAGTTGTGGCGCGCAGGTTAGTGGCGCGCAGGTTGCAGATCACGTTATAAAGAAAACAAGAAGAGCAAACGCTCGATCGAGTCACTTTCGCAGTTCTGAATATTATATGAGGCATCAGATGGACAGGAAGAAATTGCTATTCACAACACAATGAGTCACGTTCACATAAAATTTGAGCCCGGTCACTTTTATAGTTTCCGAGAAAAGCCCAACGTTAAGTTGTGTGTTGCCGAACAGAAAAGGCTAGTTATCTCCCTTGTTTTTCTGATAACGTTCGTAAAAGGCTACAGATGTAAATACTTTGATGTAAAGAATAATCCTACAAAGTTTCAATCACATCCGATGAACTTTGTCAAAGATATAAAATGTCTAATTTTTCCTTTGACGCTGACCTGTGACCTTGAAAAAGGTCAAAGGTCAACGAAACCATCGTTAAAGTGTAGAGGTCATTGGAGGTCACGACTAAACAAAATATGAGCCCGATCGCTTTGATAGTTTCCGAGAAAAGTCCAACGTTAAGGTGGTGTCTACGGACGGCCGGCCGGACGGCCGGCCGCACGGCCGGCCGGACAGACTAACACTGACCGATTACATAGAGTCACTTTTTCTCAAGTGACTCAAAAATGCTATTTTCTCAAGGAAACAAATTCAAGTCGAAAAATTGCTAAGTACAAACTGGTAAAATGCATTCTCCAGTATGCTGCTAATTGTGTATCCTCGCAAATCTTCACCTCTCTGTCTTTTTCAGTACATTCTGTTGGAATGAATACAATTTTGAAAATGCAAACCGTTTCAGTTGGGCTTGACAATCACAGGATCATGTGCTTACCATCCACATGTGAGAATCAAGCGAACGTTTCCTGAGGTGGGTTTTTCCCTCTGATGACGAATTATAATGATCATATTTCATTTTGTATTTATCATATATGGTCACATTATCTGCTACTTTGATGAACTGAACTTCCCTTATTCAACGAGATAGTCTTGAAAAAAATGTCCTGTTTTTTTTTTTCTTCTCTATTCTATTTACATTTAGTCAAAACTTGACTAAATGTTTTAACATACACGGGGAATCAAGACGTGATGTATGTATGTGTGTAGGTATGTGTGTGTGTGTGTGTGTGTGTGTGTGTGTGTGTGTACATCGATTCAGAGAAAACTACTGGACCGATCTTCATGAAATTTGACATGAGAGTTCCTGGGTATAATATCCCCGGACTTTTTTCATTTTTTTGATAAATGTCTTTGATGACGTCATATCCGGCTTTTTGTAAAAGTTGAGGCCGCACTGTCACGCCCTCATTTTTCTATCAAATGGATTGACATTTTGGTCAGGCAATCTTTGACGAAGGCCGGACTATGGTATTGCATTTCAGCTTTGAGGGGTAAAAATTAATTAATGAGTTTGGTCATTAAAAATCTAAAAATTGTAATTAAAATTATTTTTTTGTAAAACTTTCCAAAACTAATTTCATCTTATTCTTCATCATTTTCTGATTCCAAAAAATATAAATATGTTACATTTGGATTAAAAACCAGCTCTGGAAATTAAATATATGAAAATTATGATAAAAATTATATGTCCGGAATCCCTTTAAAAACAACTTCTTCTTATTCCTTGTCGGTTCCTGGTTCCATTAACATATAGATATGATATATGTGAATTAAAAACAAGCTCAAAACGTTAAAAAGAGATACAGAAAAGCGTGCTATTCTTCTCAGCGCAACCACTACCGCGCTATTCTTGCTAGTCAATGTCACTACCACGAGCGGTGGACTGACGATGCTACGAGTATACGGTCGTGGTGAGAGAATGCAGTGCGTTCAGTTTCATTCTGTAAGTACGACAGCTTGACTAAATGTTGTATTTTCGCCTTACGCGACTTGTTTCTTCTTCTTTTTGTTGTTGTTGTTGTTGTGTTTTGTTCGTGTGTTTATGGTGTTTGACCATGTGTGTGTGTGTGTGTGTGTGTGTGTGTGTGTGTGTGTGTGTGTGTGTGTGTGTGTGTGTGTGCGTGCGTGCGTTTTTGAATTATGAAAAATGGATATAACCACCCCCAGGCAGGTGTCTTGTTTTTTGATAGCGTTTGGCATTTTCTGTGACAGTCAAGGTGTATAATGGCGCCAGGACTAAGTTTTTCCAATGCTTGTTATATTCTGTTGATATACTCCTGTTTAAATGGTGCGGCTTTACTTATGTTTAAATTAAGTTTATGCAGCCTCGAAAAGTGAAATACAGTATCACCGTTCCTCCTGACGTAGTAAGCTTGAACAAGCTGGAATGAGCACATGTTTACTGCATCAGTGCTTCGTAGACAGTGTAGTGTCACATTTCTTTTGCTAACTCGTGTATTTGCATAACGTTATTCATCGTCAATAACGTTGTGTCATGCTTGACGTAACAATTCGGTGTTTGTATGTTTGTAAATCATTAGCAGCGAAGTAGAGTCCTGTTTTTAACTCTATAAAAAGCAATGAAGCGACTATATAATTAAGTGCATTTATCGAATGAATAAGTAGTTCATCAAATAAATAAATAGCATTATAGCTAATGGGAATTTTCGGGAAAGTCTAGTTCCATGCTATTGCTTTTACTCAAACCAAGTTTTCTTCCCATTTGTGATCAACCCCACCCCCCACACACCAACACCCCCACCTCCCACCCCCACACCATCCCTGTACCCCCACACCCCCACCTCCCACCCCTCCCCCCCCCCCCCCTCCCAGACCCCTATTCTCAGGTTGCATGGTACGTTCGTAAACCCGTTTTGTGTTCAGAGTAACGTGAATGTGTGCAACTGTGTATAACCAGATGTTTTGCAACCCTACTCTGGGTGCAAATGACCGGAGTCAAGACTTTGAATTCACCCCCACCCTCACCATCACCCTCACCATCACAACCACAACCCCATAAACAAGGTAATGCGGCAAAGACATAACGCCAACATAATGGTCAAATCAAAACAAAGTGTTATCCGTGTTCTTTGCTCGGTATAGGTGCTCGATTTATGTGTATGTTTAAGTGTCCGTATTTTTAGTCGCAAAAACAATGTATGAATTGAGATCAAAAATGTTTTGTTACTTATTTGTCGTATCATGGAGAATTCAGCAGTGTTCAATTACAAATGCGGAAGTTGTGAGCTTGGGTTATTCGCGTGCAAAAGTGCTGAGTGTCATTTGACCAAAAGAAACAATGTCGAAACGTTGATTTGCATACTCTGTGTTCATCTGAGTCTGACCTTTTCTTAGAAATGATGCACTGTCGATGTCATTTAAAGAGCTGTTTATTTTAGGTTCTTCAGACATATATGTAGAACATCTCTTGGTGAGATGAAAAACACATCCGGGGAAGCTCACTTGGCAAAGATGTCACTAATTATATGTGGCACTTTGTGGTGTAGAATGTAATATTGATCCGCCGCAAAATGCTGTCTTGTTATGTGCAAAACATGCCTGTGTTCAGTTTGTCTTTAAAGCAAAACAATGAAACTATGTACTAAAGTAGTTATACCTAGACTAGCTTGAGCTCACTTTTTCGACACACCATGATCATTGTTGTATGCTTGCAACAACAACAACAACAAAATACAACCGAAGTATGGAGAAAATCCTAAGTCTTACATGCAATGTTATGTTGAACGTCTTATAGTGTACATACTTTATGCCAGAACTATGTACAGCAACACCGACGTATAATTATGTTGATGCATGTGTACAGTAAAATGTGTGTAGTTGTCTTACATGTAACAGTTCATACAAGTGAACTATAATTATGATGACATTGTACTATGGTTCATGATCCACCCTTTGTCTGTCTCTCTGTTGTTCCAACTCTCAGCTCTCACCTCCCCCACCCTCGCCACGACCAACCCGATCCCATTTTGTGTAACACTGGTAACTTTGTTCTCGTCGTGTGAACCATCTTGTAAAATACTACAGGTCTGTCCAGGCTTTCTTACATAGGGTATGAGCATCCTTTCTTACATAGGGTATGAGCATCCTTTCTTACATAGGGTATGAGCATCCCTTCTTACATAGGGTATGCATATAAGCATCCTTTCTTACATAGGGTATGCATATAAGCATCCTTTCTTACATAGGGTGTGAGCATCCTTTCTTACATAGGGTATGAGCATCCTTTCTTACATAGGGTATGAGCATCCTGTCGTTTAAAGACAAACCAAAAATCAACAGCCTATAGAGAAGCTTCCTGTACGTTGTGGCATTAATACGAAAATTTTGCACGGTGACACAGGTGTCACATAATTAATTCAGCCACACACACAAAATCCCAAAGAAAGCAGGCAGGCATGTGTCTATTTGGTGTAGATTCAAGTTGAAATTTGTTCTTACCCCATGTACTGTACACACAGATCGAATGTGATTTACTGCGTGGTTAACTTGACACGAGAACAAAGGAATGACAGTCTCAAATGTGGGAAAGCTTGTCTTGTTTAGTTCATGTATTCTCTCTCTCTCTGTCTCTCATCTTGTCTCACTCACCTGTTTGCATTATTTTTTGTTAATGCATTTTGTGTTATTTTAATTCTTCCCCGTTTTCAGACAATCCCTGTTGGCCAAGGATGGCAAGGTACGTAGGGTGATGTGGATGTATTATTCCTGACCCTGGTCATATCTTGTTTTCTCACTGCTCGGCATTTCTAGTCAAAGACCATAAGTTTATCACAATAAAACGTCTGACAAATTAAATGTTGTGTCTGTTGTGCTTTGGTTGTGGGGGGGGGGGGGGTAAAAGAGAGTGGACGGGGAGGGAGGTGGGGGGGAGAGTAGAATATTTGTGTTCATGTTTGTGTGAGTTGGGGCAGGTGTGAGCTCGTACATGCAAAAATGGTGTGTGTGTGGGAGTGTGTGCGTGTGTTGGCTTCAAAGAAATGTCTGTATACATGTAGGCAACAACCATAATAACACGAACACATAAAAGGACGAACAAGAAGAAGAAACAGAAGATGTATAAAAGTATGCAGACCGATTCAACTTCACTTTATTACCGGTTTCAGTTCATAAACAATGTTTGATTTGAAGTGAGTTTAAAAGTACACTGGCTATGAATGCGTCGAATGGAAGTTTACAGGCAAACCACTGAGTATTAAAAAAAAAATGGGAATGAAAAGAAATTCTAAGACTTTGCAAAACATTTCCTTCAAAGCAAATGAAAGATATTAAACATCAAACAGCTGTGTAAGAGAGAAAAATAATCTTCAAAACTAGCCCGCGTACAGTTCCAAAGCCGACGCCCACCCCCACCTGCCAAAAAACAAAAAAACAATGCACGCAACAAAATGACACAACTTTTCTTTCTCAGCTCGCCCCACCCTTTTCTTCTTTATCATTTTTTCACCACAAAAGGTCACTTTCATTCTGTAGTATTTGTGTATAGGACAGACAGATGGGCATATGAATGGAAGATGCACATCATCAAAAATAACAACTGGATTTCATCTTCTAAGAAAAATAATACACGTACTGGAATAACACCATGACTGATTCTTGTTTAGGAGATTTCTAAAGGTGCAGCTAAATAGATACATCAAAGAAATATCAAGATCCTTTGCCTTGACATCCTCATAATGTATTAACCTGACAATTTTGATTCTACAAGCTCCCATGTTTCAGAAGATATTGTGAAAAAATAGACTGATGGATGGGAAACAGACTGACGAAAGAAAGTTATAACTGAAAAGCAATATAGGTCCTACACCCCCTGGCATTACCATCTTGGCTTAAATAAATAAATAAATTAACAAACATGTAAAACAATACTTTTTTTTAACATTATTACATTTGTAACTCAGAGCTAGCAGTTCTCCATTTGTTGGGTGGCTAAGAACAAAGTAAATTCTTCACTCTCCAGTCACTTTTATGTATATGGCTGAAACACTCTCTCACTCACTCACTCTCTCTCTCTCTCTCTCTCTCTCTCTCTCTCTCCCTCCCCCCCCCCCCCCCCCCCCACCCCGCCCCCCACCCCTTGGTCCCACAACGCCTCCGTTTTCTTTTCATCTACTGGAACACTATCAACTTATACAAAATGAAAAAGACAACAGAAAAACAGGTCAGGACTAGACTAAGAACATCTGCCTCTAGAGGCAAAAGAAACCACGAATAGCACTGTGACCCTGACTAAAGAATGGAATGAATCAAATGGATCCCAAGTTTGGGGTACAATCGTTAAGTGGTCAAGACATCAGCCTTCCATGTGGAAGATTCAGGTTTCAAATCCTGACTGCACCTGGTGGGTTAAGGGATCTCCCTGGTCAACTTATGTGCAGACATTCTAGTGCCTCATCCCGCTTTGTGTGTACAAGTAAGCACAAGACTGAGTACACATGGAAAAGACCCTGTATATTTGTGCGTGTGTGTCCGCGTGTGTGTGTGTGTGATTGTGTGTGAGTGTGTGTGTGTGCGTGTGTGTGTGTGTGTGTGTGTGTGTGTGTGTCTGTGCATCAGTGTCTTGTGCATCAGTGTCTTGTGCATTTGAATCTGAAAGCAGAGTGAATCATTATAAGCGCTCATTGTGTTCTTATACAAATCTTAGTACATGAATGCACCAACACTCTTGGGGAAGACATATCAGGAAACAACATTATTCAAAATAAAGAACGGATTGAGAAGAGATATTGTTTTATCAAGCTTCATCAATATGATCTTAACAGCATAGCCAGTACATACATACTTCTGACTAGAGGACAGATAATGAATTTTACCTGAGTAATGAGGGGGGGGGGGGGGTGGAGCATGTCTACTCATATATAATAATTTCATAGGTAAGGGCACACAAAGAATTTCAAAATGATGCATATATCATGCAAACAAAAACTGTTGGTGCAGATGGCCCATCGCATATGACAAATATCAGTGAAACTGCTTCTCTGCCTTCAGGAAGCTTCATAGGCCATGCATCTCTTGTGCAATGTTTTGTATAGCGGTGGAGTTTCATATTAATTTCCTGTCAAGGACGAATAAAGTATTGATACTGTTATTGCGGCTGTTATTGTGATACAGTTTTGCATAGTCTGAAGTACAAAAGGCATTCCTTGTCTAGCTACATAATACAATACAGATCATACATCACAGTTTACAGATAATCTTTTCCACTGTTAGCATTCCATGGGAACGTTACTAAAGTGGCGAGGTAGCTCCAAGTCTTAGAACATTAACTTAATTATGTTCTCAAAAATGGACCCATACATACTCATAAATAATTCTTCAATATCATGCTCTTTTTTCTCTCTCTCTCTCTCTCTCTCTTGTACATACATACACACACACACACACGCACGCACGCACGCACGCACGCACGCACGCACGCACGCACGCACGCACACACGCACACACACACACACACACACACACACCTACATGTACACATGCACGCACACACACATATTTATACGCTGATGTAAATAATAGAATATACTCATAGTGCTCAAAATATTAATTGTACATAGGCAAAAGTATAGAAATATGCACATGCATACAAAAAATCTTTCTTTATCTTTCTTTATTTGGTGTTTAACGTCGTTTTCAACCACGAAGGTTATATCGCGACGGGTAAAGGGGGGAGATGGGATAGAGCCACTTGTCAATTGTTTCTTGTTCACAAAAGCACTAATCAAAAATTTGCTCCAGGGGCTTGCAACGTAGTACAATATATTACCTTACTGGGAGAATGCAAGTTTCCAGTACAAAGGACTTAACATTTCTTACACACTGCTTGACTAAAATCTTTACAAAAATTGACTATATTCTATACAAGAAACACTTAACAAGGGTAAAAGGAGAAACAGAATCCGTTAGTCGCCTCTTACGACATGCTGGGGAGCATCGGGTAAATTCTTCCCCCTAACCCACGGGGGTATACAAAAAATCATGTAGATTTCAATACAAAAATTACATTTAATCAACAACCGCTTTCAACAGCTATATCCCTATACATGTACAACACATCCATCAGGAACGCAGATGCCAGTAACTCTACACACACACACACACACACACACACACACACACGCACACACACACACACACGCACACACACGCACACAAATGAAAACGATATGGCATTTTCCACCTCCAAACATTGAGAACAACTGTACAGCGTACTGTCACTGTCACAAACTATTCCCAAAAGTAAAATATGTACACAGAAATTAGCTGCATTATACACAAAAACAGCCCTGAAAGTTTAAGTAGTATGTGTAATCACGGATGGTTACTTTAAGCCAGAGTATATACATCCATTTTACTTTTTTTTTTTCCTGTCACTGTGTAAAGTCTGGTCAAAAAAATCATCAATAAATCATCCCATAACTCCTTCTTCACCTCTTTTTCCTCACTCATTTTCCCCCTTTTTCATGCAGAGACAAAATCAAAGTGCTTGATATATTAAATAAATGTACATTAATGTGCTGATCTATGTTCTGGCCAGCCAGATTAAATAGTTAAAAAATCTGCAAGATGTTTGTGGGAGAATAATATGCACATGCATTAAAAAATGCTGATTATAGTTTTGTTTATCTATAACCGTAACTGCATGTATTCATGACATTTTCAGCAAGATGGCAGCATCCACAATGGAAGCCCTTTCGTGGTACACATTTTTCTGAAGGTACAACTTCTAGGTTACCCCACACGAAAACTGACTAAAGCATTTGCCTCCAGACAAAACTGCTACTAAAATATGGCACAGCTTAATTCACAACGTAAGTTTCTGAACACAAAACACTGGCCTTAGTGGTCATATGCTCATATAATTTCTCATCCAACAAAGCATTGAAAGTAACAACGGTTTTTACTGTTTACATAATCTGTTTAATGAGAGCTGCTTCAACTTATCAAAGAAACATGTCTTTCAGATTGAGAATATCAATGGCTCCGTTACAGAGGAAAGTTACAACAATTCAAAAACTCTGAGAGCTTTAAGCTTGACACTAATCTAATGAGCTTCCTCAAACCGTTCTGTAACAATCATTCAATAATTTTGAGTATTTCCAGCCTGACAATAATCTAATGAGCTAGTCTGTTACAATTACTCAAGCAAAAGTACTGTTATAGTGAGGGCCTTTCTCCAGAAAAATAGTCATACAAACACAGCTTTTGATGTGAATTTTACTTGCTATCAAATTTAAACAGATCACTGACCCAAAACCTTGAATAACAGGACATAAGGAATGGATCTGGATATTGTACATCCAAAAAGTGGTATACAATAATTGGTATCATTTTTCTGTTAGGGAATTATATTGACTACTCACCGGCTAGTGAATAGTCTCTCTCTCTCTCTCTCTCTCTCTCTCTCTCTCTCTCTCTCTCTCTCTCTCTCTCTCTCTCTCTCATTTCAGTCTGTTCCCTAAAATGTAGGGGGTTTTCCTCTTCAAAAATCAAAGTCATTTGGGGGCTAACAAGCAACAAGTAATACAATAAAAACCAACTTAGAACATGAGGAGAAAGCAAGAAAAGCTGTGAGAAAGAGACAAAGACAGAGAAAAAGAACACAACATTCATCATGCTAGCCACTTTCTCATCATTTGGTCAGAGCAAGTCAAACACTTCATAATAAATTCCTCTCTGTCTTCCTTCTCTCTTGATGAAAGTGAAATTCATTTCACCATTCATACAACTGCCCTGCAAGAGGAAATATTGCCCTCATCCACACTGAAGTACATCTCAATCGTTATTGTTGGTACGTGGGGTGTCGGCTGACTCAAAAATGTCGCTGACTTCAGAAGCACTGCTTAGCTGGGAACTTATCATCTCTTTCGCACCAATTTTATCCACATTTGTTTCTGCTTCAAAAATGTCACTAATTGTAGAGGACACACTCTCACTGTTACTGTGACATTCGTTGTGGCCACCTTTCTCTGCTTCTTCTGCAATCCCGCTGTTAGCAGAGCAACTTGCACCTTCTGAATTTTGAGAACTTTCTGCAACAGCAGAGCCTGCACTTCTGGGTTCAAAAATGTGTTCATCAGCAGGGGAGCAAACCCCTACTGTTTCATAATCTTCTTGATGGTGGGTCACTTCCCTTGTGAGAGGGGAGAGTAAATAGTGTGTTGTTTGTGTTTGTTGTAACGACTGGGCGGATGACTGTTCAGTTTCAGCATCACTTCTTTTAGCAGCTACAGATATGGAAGACAAATCCACTGAATCAGTACCAGCCTGCCAACCTGCCACAAAAATGTCTTTGGTGGGTTCTGCCTTTTTCTCTTCTTTACAACTTTGCACAGGATCACCTGAGACTTTTTCTTCAGTTCTCTCCCCTCTCACACTTTCTGCTTTCACTGTGCCTCTGCTCGTTTCTTGCCGGATCTCCACTTCCTCTCTTTCCCTTGTCCTTTCTTTCTCAGTCCTGTCTGTTCTTCCCACCAGATCTTTCTCTCTTTTCTCTATATTCTTCTCTCTTTCCCTCTCTCCTTTTCCTCTCTCTTCACTCTCCTCCTCTGCATCCTTCTCCACCCTTCCCCCCTCAGCCCCACCGCTGTTCCCTGGCGTGGCCAAGGAATAAATATACATGGGTCTACTCTTGTCTTCAGGGCTGATATGCCTCAGCGACGTCTGGTCAAAACTTTGGATGGATTTCTGGTGAACCAACTTGTTGAGGAATGTGTAAGTGTTATCACGTGTGACGGCTTTCTTCAGCGAGTGTTGTTTGTCAAAGCCTCGGATAGCAGCGGTCAGAGACTGCAATGTTTTCAGGTCATCTTCCTCGAAGGCTGCGAAAAGCTGCTGCACACTGACTTGACTTCTTCCCACCACTGCAACAACAGAGGGTGAAAAGACTGTCACTGCTATATGGAAGTGGATGAACTTTATAAACAAGTCGCGTAAGGCGAAAATACAATATTTAGTCAAGTAGCTGTCGAACTCACAGAATGAAACTGAACGCAATGCAACGCAGCAAGACCGTATACTCGTGGTCCACCGCTCACGGCATAGGCAGTGAAATTGACAAGAAGAGCGGGGTAGTGGTTACGCTATGCTGCATAGCACGCTTTTCTGTACCTCTCTTCGTTTTAACTTTCTGAGCGTGTTTTTAATCCAAACATATCATATCTATATATTTTTGGAATCAGGAACCGACAAGGAATAAGATGAAAGTGTTTTTAAATTGATTTCGAAAAAAAAAAATTTTATAATAATTTTTATATATTTAATTTTCAGAGCTTGTTTTTAATCCGAATATAACATATTTATATGTTTTTGGAATCAGCAAATGATGGAGAATACGATAAACGTAAATTTGGATCGTTTTATAAATTTTTATTTTTTTTTACAATTTTCAGATTTTTAATGACCAAAGTCATTAATTAATTTTTAAGCCACCAAGCTGAAATGCAATACCGAACCCCGGGCTTCGTCGAAGAGTACTTGACCAAAATTTCAACCAATTTGGTTGAAAAATGAGGGCGTGACAGTGCCGCCTCAACTTTCACGAAAAGCCGGATATGACGTCATCAAAGACATTTATCAAAAAAATGAAAAAAACGTTCGGGGATTTCATACCCAGGAACTCTCATGTCAAATTTCATAAAGATCGGTCCAGTAGTTTAGTCTGAATCGCTCTACACACACACACACACGCACACACACACACACACACGCACGCACATACACCACGACCCTCGTTTCGATTCCCCCTCGATGTTAAAATATTTAGTCAAAACTTGACTAAATATAAAAAAAAGAACACCTATAAAAACACAGAACGGAGAAATTTATAGAAATAGCAAAAAATCTAAAGATGAAGATTTTTCTGGCAGAAAACAGACATACAAGTCCTACATGTCAAAACTATCGGACCATCGACTGGCCAGGGGCCAGAACACCCGTGTGTCGAATCAAAAACATATGTGTCAGTGACCGAAAAGCAGGGCTTGAGAACATTGTATGCAGTCCCCAAAAGCCACTTAATAACAAGCTGTTTGTTGCAACAACACCCAGCTTTTTAGTATTAGTTTCTGTCTACCGATTAAAGACAGAAATACTAACCTCTCTGTGAGGAGCTTCGTTGCCGCGTATCAGGTTGAAGTTTCTGGTGTTTCTCCTGCCACGTGGCCACGGCCCTCTGCAACTCTCGCTCTAACAACGTGTCCTACAAAACAACACACTGCCTCAACACATCTGTCAGTTTAAGTTACAAAGATAATACAATTACACACTTGAAGGTAAGAAAGTTTTGGAACTTCTATCACAAAATCACATACGTAACTTATATCATTTTGTTTTTAATAAAAAGGTGAAAAATAAACTACAGTATGACTAACCAAAGAAACTCACAATTTCATTGCATTTTCTTTATAGAATCAGATGAACTATATGTGTGCAAATATCACATCAAGCAAGACATCTGTCATCTCCATGACGTACACAATCTTTATAAGGAAACATTCCGAGACCTTTTCAATTTTCATGCAATGAATTGACCTGAACAGAAATTTTAAGAAGCTGCTGCAGATAACGCATATCTGCATAAGTCACTGCAATTAACCATGGAGTTTCAGTCACATTTGTCAAGAGCTTGATTAATTCGAAAATTTTAAGAATAAATTTTCATTTGATTAATGTACTTACCCGAATCACATAAAGCATTGACACAGTCTGAGATGCTAAGGTCTGAAAAGCGCTACCCGTCTAAGGGAAGCAACCCCACCACAAAAAAGTGTAAATGGAGCAATGGTAACGACACCAGACCAGGGGAGTTACCTCCCCTTGGTGTATACTACGTCACTACCGCTCCCCACCACGTGGTCAAGATCATACGGCTTTTAAAGAAACTAAAAACCATAAGCGGGGTTGGTGGGAGGGCATAAACTATGTGATTCGGGTAAGTATATTAATCAAATGAAAATTTATTCTTAAAATTTTCGATTAAATTACATATTCTTACTCCGAATCACATAAAGCAGATAGCTTCAACAAGGCGGTGGGAAAGAAAAATCTAACTCACTCTAAAAAACCTTGCCAGGAACTGGCCCGCTGCAACCAAGGCAGGAAGGGCCCGAAAACCATCCTGACGGACAGCCGCGATGTCTCTCAGGCAAAAGTTGCTAAAGAAACTTCAGAGAGCCAGTAAGCTGTGCCAAGCACTTCGTCCTATCTCCTGGTCGTAAAACAGCCAAGGAAGAGACCCAAGCCCTGGATTTAATTAACCCGAGCCGAGTCAAGGGGAATGACAGGCTGCGCCCCCCCCCCCCCCCCCCCCCCCCTTTCTATTGGAAGGAAATGCCAATGCCCTGAAACGAGCATAAGATTGTCCGCTCAGTACTGAGTAGGACGAACCAAGGTGACCGTAAGAAAATCATGCCAAAGTATGCAAAACCTTGGGAAGGAGTGAAGCCCGAAAAGGCCTAGGAGATAACCACCCGACAGCAGAACCCTCAACTGTTTTGTGCCTCAGTAGGCAAAGAAGGTAGCAGGTAGCCGCTTGCACCAACAGTGGTCGGCGTAACCGTATAACAGAAAAACCCACCTGACCGCCAGTTATCCTCTACCAGTCCATGCGAAAGCAGAGAGAGATAGTACGAGGAAGCAGCGACTTCCGGTTGTGTGTAGGCAACCGGAAGTGCGGAAATCACGGTGGCCAAAGCCTGTTGTGACTGGTGACCCTGAACAAAAAAGACTGAAAGCCATAGTGCCCACAGGTCAGTCTGCTTGTGGGTAATTGAATGTGAATCAAAAACCCAAAACAGAAAACAAGACTGATAGGCATAACCGGAAAACCGGGAAGCCAACCTGTCATAAGACTCCCAAGACAAAGTGTTCTCGGGAAAAAAACTGGAAGTTACTTGCGCGGCCAAATCAATTGCCTTCCTGAGTTTGGCAAAAAAAACAGAACGCGTCTGTCTAATTCTGAAAGACTGAGGGTCAGACGCGGAGACCGACGGACAAACGCCGTGGTCATAGTTGCCTGTGGTAGAAGGGTGACCGGAAAAAGGAAACCCGACCTAACGGAAGTCGTCCTGACTCACCTCATGCTTAGGATAAGGGTGAAGAGAGGAAGAGTCGAAATCCGAAGTGACAGGAACCGAAAGTGCCATAGTCGACACAGCGAACAGGCAGGAGACTATTGCACAGACTAAGGCTGAAAGCCGTGATGCCCGTAGGACAGCCATTGTTCCGAAGTACCCACAGTACGCAGATAAACTTAAGGAAGAAAAGTTTCGGCTGACAATTAAGATGCTGGGCTATGAGCCCACGGCAAAGAAACCGGAAGAAGAGGGCTAGCCAAAACCTGAGAGAGGTGGCAAGCCACAGAGGATGACTCCTCAACCCGGAAATAGGAGAGATCCTCCTTAACAATCCAGCACTAGGCCAACCGTGCCGGTCCAGGTGCTTGTGGCAAAAAGGGAAAACGGGGTAACCTGAAGACAGAAACCCCACCCAAACGGAAATCATCCTGCCTCATCTCCTGCATAGGATGAGAATGAAGGAAAACATTGTCGAAGTCCGAAGCCACAAGAACAGAGAATGCAAAAAACCCACACCACCGACAGGTGGAATGGCTGTTGCACAGGCTGAGGCTAAAAGCCTGGGTGCCCTTAGGTCAGCCGTTGTTCCAAAAACCCCGACGTACTTACGTAACCGTCAGTGAGAGGAACAACCATTCCAATTAAAACCGGAAGTGCGACAGAAGAAGCAGCTTGTGGCTGAAACGACTGTTACACTGACTGAGGCCGGAAGCCAGTATGCCCGAAGGCAAGCCCTAGATCCGACCAGAAGAGACCTCGGCGGGTGCTCGAGCCGATGGACCCTGTTCGCTGTGTTAAGATCGGACTGATACATAAGAATGTGAAAATATGCATCCGTCAGATCGATCGAAGTCGCCCGACCTCACCTCTCCCACAATCCATTGGCTGTGTACAGAAACCATCCAATTAGAAAGTGCAGGGAGGGGACCTCCGCCATCACCAAAGTGGAAGGCGGGGGGGGGGGGGGGGGGGGGGGAGTGAAATCGGGAGCACTTCATTGGGGGGGTGAGGCTTGCTGCTAGAGCTTCCCCTCCCACTGCCGGACACTGATCTTTTCTCGAAACTCAAGAACCAGGCAGAGACTGCCTATTGGCTGCCGGTTTAGCTTGGCCAGAGGCCTGAGCCTGCTTCCCCTGAGGAAGCTAGCTCTGCTCCAACCCTTGTAGAGAGAAGTCGGAGACCTGCTGATCTCTGTTCGACTGGATCTCTTTTCTTCTGGTATTAAAACCAAATGTTCGAAAAGAGATCCCTCTACCACGGGCAAAGCTCAAAGTGTCTCTCTTAGTCTGCTCAGTGAACTGAGAATGCGAGAGAAACAAGTCCCTCCGACACATGACTGTATGAGCGTAGTGAAGGGAGGACAACCTCATTTGCACATGTTCATTCAGGGCAGAAATAGTAACGGACATAAAGGTATTACGTGCTTCGTCCGAAACAACAACACGTACAGGAGGTCTGGTAGGTGAAGTCGAAGATTAGGTTTAACCTTACCAAGACATCAGCCTTGCCACGTTTTTAACACTGTCAGCCATGCTGACCAAAAAAAAATGGCGGCCAAACAATACAGTTACTGAAAAATTACAAGTCCAACAATGGGCGAAAAGTCAGCAACTACAACAAAATTCCTGTCAAAATAATGACTAAAAAGGAACGAGCTCACCAACTAACGAAGCAGAAGGCAAGTAAGACGGGTATGTGGCCGGTGGGTGTCAAAGCAAACACCAGACAGAACAGCCACGAGAGCGCCGAAAATCAACAACCTTCTCCTCAGAGCTGAAAAAGTCGTATGGCCTTGACAACGTGTTGTGGAGCGGTAGTGACGTAGTACACACCAAGAGGAGGTAACTCCCCTGGTTTGGTGTCGTTATCATGGCTTCATTTACACTTTTTTGTGGTGGGGTTGCTTCCCTTAGACGGGTAGGCTTTTCAGACCTTAGCATCTCAGACTGTGTCACTGCTTTATGTGATTCGGAGTAAGAATATGTAATTTAATGCAGATTTTCAAAGAAGCTACACACAAGACAAGAGAGCTAGTCCCTACCCTGGCCATGTTGAAGGCAGTCTTGGTCTGCTTGTTGCGGATGGTGGGGTCAGCTCCAGCCTCTAACAACGCTGTCACGATACTCCTGTGTGAATGGTCTGCTGCTTCGTGAAGCGCTGTGTTGCCGCGGTGATTGTATGTGTTCACGTCAGCTCCCTTCTGAGAAAAAGATGCAGTCGTTTGAGTTAGTATCATCTGGTTTTCTGTGCATCCTGATCAATTTACAATAGTGCAGCCGTTATGATCCTAACACCTTTTTTCATCTTAAAACAACAGCAAAATTTTCTGACTACAGCATCACTTTATTTTTCAAATTTTTCAATATAATTTGAGAATCCAAAAAAGGAATCTTTCTTTCTTTATTTGGTGTTTAACGTCGTTTTCAACCGTTCAAGGTTATATCGCGACGGGGAAAGGGGGGAGATGGGATAGAGCCACTTGTTAATTGTTTCTTGTTCACAAAAGCACTAATCAAAAAATTGCTCCAGGGGCTTGCAACGTTGTACAATATATTACCTTACTGGGAGAATGCAAGTTTCCAGTACAAAGGACTTAACATTTCTTACATACTGCTTGACTAAAATCTTTACAAACATTGACTATATTCTATACAAGAAACACTTAACAAGGGTAAAAGGAGAAACAGAATCCGTTAGTCGCCTCTTACGACATGCTGGGGAGCATCGGGTAAATTCTTCCCCCTAACCTGCGGGGGGAATCCAAAAAAGGAAGCAAAATCTCTTTCTTCCATTCAAAGAAACTGAAAATCTACTCCTTTTTTTATCTTCTTTTTCAATATAATTTGAGAATCCTAAAAAGGAAGCAAAATCTTTCTTCCATAAATCAAAATAAACTGTAAATCTCTAGAATAGTATTCAAAGTAGAATCTGAATAAACCAAGGTGCCAGCAAAATCTTCCATTAAAATAAAACCCAGAACAAATCTCTAGAACTGTACCCAAAGTACTGTACCCAAAGTAAGCTCAAAGCAAAATAAAAGAGCGCTGGTGACAGCAAAAGCTGTCTTTTCTAGCATTAGAAAAGATACACACAGTAACAATGTATAGAATTGTACTGAAAAGTATGCTCAACCAACCTGCAGGAGGAGCTGAACGCCTTCATGGAATCCACTGGCGCTACAGATGAGCAGCGGGGAATCCCCGTTGATGTCACGCACATTCAGTTTGGCACCATGCTCCACAAGCAGATGCATTGTCTGGGGGCAAAAACATCAAGCTTTGATATTAAGCTCTATACACGTACTAGTTTACATGACTTCTGCTTTTTTTTTTCATGTTTGATCGATTAAACAGTGTACACGACAAGCTGTTGAGAAAACATCTGTGAAATGTGCTACAGGTTCCATACAGATTCACACACAGCCGTTCAAAATGTCACATCAATATCTCATACGTTGGAAAAAGTTCAGTAAGACCAAACTAATATGGCAAAACACAAGACAATACTTTCTATCAACTAACACTCCTCAGCCTTTTTCTCCCATATATGACTGACAAGAAAACAACTCAAAAGTGAAGAATAAAAAAACAAGAAAGGTAAGTTTATGGAACATTTAATTACTGACAAAAAGAAACATCAAATAGAACCTGCGTCTTATGGTCTTTAAGGCGAAGTGCGCCACTGAAATTTAGAGTGATGGGACTTAAACAGCCATTTTGAGTTGTTAGCAGTTTTGCACCTTTTAATCTGTCTACTTTCATGAAATGCATATGATTACACTATACAAATTCATCAAAGTCTCTAAAAACATATTTCATTGCACCAACCCGGCGAATTTTTCTGTCTTTTCATTCACTCTTCCGATAAAAATTCCGATTTTCAACCCTTGACAACAGACATTTCTGCTCGCCCAACGCGGGAACGTCGTATACCGTTTGAACAGCAGTTCTCTCCCCTGTGTCATTCGGCGGTTATTTTCGGTTAAATATGGATTCTCCTGGGGAAACCCCCCTATTTTTCAAACAAGCAAATCACAGACACTTTCCATATACGGGGGTATGACGTAAATACCTGGCCACGATTGGTCAGATAGGCTCGCGTGGCTTTTCGCGTTTTAAAAGTCGTCTGCTCACCGCGTTTAGTTTTCGACTGAGTTTGCTTAGAAAAATGGCACGTGTGAAAAGATCAACGCTCCGAAAAACACATCATAAAGGCAAGTGTACGAGAAGACAACAACTGAAGAGTTGCAGAGACAAGAGAACAACTAAAACACAATCGGTGACCAAGCGCACAAAATCTGGATCGACCGCTGTGGCATGCAGATCAAATTCTGCGTCAGGACTGAGAGTGTGTTCTTGGCGGTTTGACGCGAAAACAATTCAAGACGAACACATAGGCCTACACAGCAGCCACTGGTCAAAAGCGACAGGTCCAGAGGCTTCCCAAACAAGGAGATGTCTTGTTGATTTGGAAACCTTTGATGGTATTGACTTGTAAACGAACTTTGTTGTCCGCAATGTAAACAGCCAACGCCCAGACTCAAAACAGAGACACGGCCTTGCAGTGTACGCGCATGTGAGGAAGTTGTTCCAGGTACCGCTGGATACCTTGCTTCCAAAGAAAGCGGTCAAACGGATTATGGTCTCATCAGGCAAGCCGTTTATTCGTCCAGACTCCTTGATATGTGGGCTAGGTGCTCAACAATTTAACAAATTTTGTGAAAGTTTAGATTTGGTAGGCATGGATCACAAAACCTTCCAGAAGAAAGCTGATAAACTCTATCAACGACTTGATGTAGATCTACTGGAGGAGAAAGTATTCAGTGAGGCTGTCCGTCAGGTCAGACAGATACACGCAACGCACAATGGAATGCCACTGTCTGATGATGATGTTCTTGATATCAGTGTAAGCTACGACGGATCATGGCTGACCAGGGGGCACTCGTCCCACATTGGAATAGGGTGTGCTGTAGTCTAGACGTGCTGACTGGAATTTGCTTTGACGCTCATGTTATGTGCAACTACTGTCATACGTTTGCCAGACAACTGGAAACAAACTTCTCCAGGAGAAACCCCTGGAGTATGCTGCCTGGCTGGTAAAACAACTGGACATCTGTGACAAGAATTTTGCAGGTGAGTGCGTAGATCTAAACAGTATGTGTGTATGGTGCGTTTGTGAAGACGTTTGTTGAAATGGGATGATAGTGTGTTGTGTTTGAATTTTACATAGATCTGTAAGTGTTTGTGAAAATGTGTGTCAGTGTTTTGTGTGCGCTGTCTATGTGAAGTGTACGTGTGTGTGTGTGTGTGTCTGTGCGTGTTTGTGTATTTGTGTGTGTTTGGGTACTAATCCATGCATAGTAATACATGTACTGAACAAAAACAATGATAGCGTCTATGTTGGTAGATCTGTGGCTGATTGCCTTGTGTGTGTGTGTGTTTGTGTGCATGCATGTGTGCATGCATGTGTGTGTGTGTGTTTGGGTACTAATCCATGCATAGTAATACATGTACTGAACAAACACAATGATAGCGTCTATGTTGGTAGATATGTGGCTGATTGCCTTTTGTGTGTGTGTGTGTTTGTGTGTGTTTGTGTGTTTGCTATTCAGTGGCTGACTTAACGGTGGTTTTATTTTTAGGTTCCAGTGGCATCATGGAAGTCGAGGCGGCTCGGGTTCTGTGGGGCAGGTCAGTGTCGCAGCACAATCTGCGATACACAGTTATCCTGTCAGACGGTGACACAAAAACCTTCCAGGAACTTTCCAAAATAAAGCCTTATGGAGATCAAGTAACCATCGAAAAAGAAGAGTACATCAATCACGTTTCCAAGCGTCTTGTAACAGCGCTTCGCAACCTTGTGACAGACTGCCGCAAAAAAGGAATCAGTTTGGGAGGGCGAGGGTATGATCAGCTGACTCTGAATACAATCAGGAAGTTGACGATATATTATAATATAAAATTTCAAAAATAAATTTTGATTTAATTAATATACTTACCAACTCACATAGAAAGCATTAACTTCAGTTAAAGTGCTAGGACACTGAACTACGCTTCACCCCAAAGGGGAAGCAACCCCCTAAAAAAGAACGGCCTTGACCTATAACCCAAGCTATACAAGAGTCGAGGTCATACCGTCACGTGACCTATCACGCGTGACTCGACCGCCGCCATGTTGAAACCTCACTCCCACTGAAGAGATCTGTTCATTTTTAGGGAAACCCTAAGCAATAACTTCGTTTTGTGATAAGACATGGAAGCAATCTTACATGGCACCGTGGGGAAATAACTCTGAAACAAAACCGTATGCCATATAAGGCATGGTCCTTAGAGGTTATTTCCACTACCGGTGTACTGCGCCTGCGCAGGATGTATACTGGTGAAACTCATCCCGTATTAAAACATATACCCCTTTAAAAAATTTGCGGGGCAGGCTGGGAGGGAATTCAATATGTGAGTTGGTAAGTATATTAATTAAATCAAAATTTATTTTTGAAATTTTATATTAAATTACATATTCTTACGCAACTCACATAGAAAGCAGATTGCTAATTTAGGTGGTGGGCAAATGAACTCACAGCTAACATCTTGCAAGTATCTGGCCTGTAGCTACAATAGCTGGCAAACCGAAAGTACTGTTCTGCCGAGCACCAGATACGTCCCCAGGAAAACATAAAAAGACATCTTCTGCAGAAGATGTCTAGTAGATGTGTGCTAAAATAGCGGGTACTTAAAATACCCCGCCGATAGAAACTCATGACTACGTCCTTGAACGTTCAATGAGCTGCATTCATGACTTATGTAAGTCTCTCAGACTTGAGAACAGGTAAAGAAGAGGCCTACACTCTGACCTCTTGAGCCCGTGCTGCCTGAAAAGGGAGGACTGACCGCCCCCCCCCCCTTTTTTCTTGCCACCACTGTAGGCATGCCTAACCAATGTGGCAGTCCATTTAGCTAAGGTTGACTTCACTAAATCATTGCCTCTAGAAGAGGCTAATTTTGTCAAGGATTAAACAATCCGAACTCCAAAACTCCAAGTTGGGACTGGAGATTTGCTTTCAGACAACCAAAGGGAGGTTCCCTTTAATCACGCTGGCTACAAAGAACCCAAGTGAAAATATTTTGCGACCTAGCTGTGTCAGTGCAACTGAAATCACATAAAGTCTTAATTCAGAGACGTGGGAGAAAAATCGGAAAGCCAGGATAGGTGGTTCGCCACCCGCATTGAACGGAGAGAAGTGGAGTTCTTTCCGTTAATATACGCCATTAGTTCCAAGCCAGTGAAAGTGACACAAAACGAAGACGCTGAACCCCTATGGAATCTCTAGACCAAATCCAGAGTTGGGGCAGAAGACCCTGAGCGTCTCAATGATTCCCGTACAGTAGACACCCGTGTGGCTCGAGTGTAAAAAACGGTGCCCTCTTGCCAGCCTAAAGGACTAGCAACCACGATTGAATGGGCCCCTAATGTGCGACCAACAGGACGCTCAAAGTAAAATCGAGAGTATTATCCGGGAACAGGGAGACGAACATTTAGCAGAAGGTGATAGTACAGAGAGGCAAAACTTCTATCAGCGGCTTCTCCAAATTCACCAGAAGGAGTAGAAGCGCGTAGTGAGATAGAGTCCAATCCGAGTGGACCTTCTTGGCCGACTGACTAGAGTCTGCCAATACCTAGAGCCTCTCAGAAAGGTACTTCACTGCTAATAAGATCTCGTGGTGGTAAAAACCACATCAAAACCTCGCATGCTCGCTGTGGCAGTGATAAGGAGCGAGATGCCACCCCCTGCTTATTGAGATAAAAGACCACTGTGGTATTGTCTGATTGAATCAACACATGTTCTCCCCTGACAAGGGGAAAGAAATCCACAAGAGACAGAACTGCTTCGCTGGTGGAGAGAGAACCAACGGGAACGCCCTGCATGAGCAGTGGTGTGAGAATCCAAAGATTGGTTGTGTCTGTGAACCAGTCAAGAAAAGACACTAACATGTTCCAGCTCATCATTTGATTGCTTAGAAAACGAAACCAGAGCCCTGAAGATCTGAATTAAGTAAAAAGCAGCCACTTCCGATCTATTTTGTATATCCAAAGGTGGAAGTAAACATAGGCACGATCTATATAAGTGACCCAACAGGAAGGGCCCCAGTGCCTCCCTCAAAGTGAGAGTTCTAATCGCCCCTCCAGCCGCTGTGGGAAAACACAGAGGCAGAGAGTAGAGTGGAGCCAAACGCTAATACTCCAGTTGACAAGTGCCAAGAGTATGCATGAAAGCGTGCTATTGTTTGCCCACTGAACCCTACCGCTAAATCGCCTCGAGGAGATAAAGTGGTGGGTATTTGGCAACGTGCCATGCCAAGAAGAAGATAAAAAACCAAAGCTGAGAACGGCCAGCTTAGCGCTTTTCTCTGATAAGAGAAGCCGAGGCCTGCCGTGGGCTTTTCCTTTTGCTGTGAGATTCTCTCTGTTAGAGAAGAGTCCGCGTGCAAAGAAGAGGATTCGCAAAGAAAACCCTCGAGCAAGGAAGAGATTTAAGTCTCACAGACAGAACAATACTGTCGGCCGAGGCCTTTTCCCAGACGAACAGCAAAGCTAAAACCTTTTGTATATGTGTCCCGACAGACCACAAAGGCATCCCGTGAGTACGAAACCGCACAAGGGAAAGAACGAATCAAAGTCTTGTACCAAGACGCGGATAATAGAAAGAAGAGCGGCCACAATCTTCCACAGCCAGGAGATCATTGTTCTTGAAAACAGACAGTTTCTCCTTGCTATGAACATTAAGATGTATGATCGACAAGTCCGGTGCAACCGGAAGCGGTTCCGTAGTACGAAGAAAAGAATAAACAAGTTCTTAGGCTTGGTGTAACCTAGGCCTACGGATATCGCTCAGCGAGTGAAGCGTTACTTGCGCGGGTGACGCAAGCGAAAGCAACGCCGCATCGCTGCCCACAAAGGAAGTGGTGGAAAAGGAGAATCATATGAGAAAACTTCCCCAAGTTCAAATTCTAGAGCCGGACAAGAAAGCGTCCCTGCGTGTGTAAACCGCATGTGCGTACAACCGTGCCACGACTGACATTTGTTCGGCTGAAACCTTAGCCAAAGAGGCCAGGAGTATGGGGACGTCTTTCACGCTAGCGTCGTTTCGAAATTCGAAAGGATCCAACGACACCGCGATCGACCGCGAAAGAGATCGAAGAAGTGTCTCTGAAAGAGACGCAAGTTCCAACGAGTATCTTCCCGTCTCATCCAAACCAAGTAATGCGCCTTCAGAGTAAGCACAAGTTTTGTCCAAACGATAGACATCCTCTCTGAGATTAGCCGACTCCGGAGTGACCGGAAGCGGTGCACTCGTCAAAGCGTAAGTCTCAATAAGACTGTGATGACGACGGGAGAGAGCAAACCTGCGTGAATGAAACGAAGTGCTCGACTTCCGTAACTGGTCTGAGGCAAGCCATGGCTGAGCAGCATCAGTAGCCTGACCGTGTGCAGCCAGTAAAGGCACAGTATCCACAGGCAAGCTATTCTCAGAACCCGAAGTTCTAGCCAGCACCCTGGAAAGTTCGTAAGCAACAGAAGGAGACTCGCTAAAACGATATCCCTGAACTTCCGTTAAAGCAGGGCGGAAATCACCCACCACTGAGGGTGGTGGTGCCGCAGAGCTTGTCGTAGCTGTCACCCCTTCAGCGAAGTACTTGGCAGACACCTGAGCTGCAGTAACCATAGCTGGTTAAAGTCTGAGTGACAACTTGACAACTTCCTCCTCAGAAACTGAGTGAGAATCGTCGAACTCCGAATCTGCTAAGGCTGGACCGTGAAAGTCACTGTGACTAGCTGCGTCACTAAAACGATCCACCACAGGCGAGGCTGATTGCAAAACGGAAGAACCGTGCAAAGCCTGCCCGAAAGCAGCTTCCTGCCCAGAGGGAGGAAGTTGAGACTTGTATACATTCACCGGAGACATGCCAGTCTGCCCGTGAGTACATCTGTCTCGTTGTCCGGTGTCGACCCCCCGTGAGTTCCGCCTCTTAAAAAGAGCGATAGCCTCCGGGAGAGTCGAACTTTCACTCCCCAGCCTCGGCGGGGGAGCTACTAGTTCCGGCCCAACTTGTTGTCCGGTGTTGACCCCCCGTGAGTTCCGCCTCTTAAAAAGAGCGATAGCCTCCGGGAAAGTCAAACTTTCACCCCCCAGCCGCGGCGGGGGGGCTACTAGTTCCGGCCCAACTTGAACACTTTCACCAGAGAACCTGGCTACCGGTGAACTTGACTAACCTGTAGAGCGTGAAAGCTCCTCGTATGAAGTAAACACACTCCTCTGCGTGGGCGTCAGCCGAAGTGACTGTGCATGAAGGCGGAACCTCGATGCGTGACAACAAGCCGCGTCGCCCACTCCCGCCGGGAGCGAGCGCAAACTCGACGAATGGCAACATGTTATACATTTGGGTCGAAAACATCTCAAAAAAGGGAAGAAAAACCATCTTTAACACAAGTATTCTTTCCCACTGCGTTTGCCTTGGCTGAAGTAACCTAAATTAAACCTGCTTCAGCACCGGCATGATTGGACTCATAGGGTCCGAAATTTAACAGACATTCTTTCTTTCTTCTTTATATAGTGTTTAAAGCCATATGTACTCGATGACTATACACGCTAATTGCTTTACCCACAGCTGGAGACATGCTAAATTAAGTTCCCTGCAAGATATTGTGGTCTAGGACCTCTTAAATGTTGAGATATTTGAATTTTATTTTGATCTAGATCGTCCTATTTATCTAGATTTGCCAACAGAGGTAGCGTTGACGCAAGGGAAATACCTCCGCGTCTTTGTTGACATCCTCACTTTTTCAGAGGCTAGAACAAGCTGTAATACATGCATATGGTCGGCGCATGGCGACATATCGTCATTACATGGTCTTATGGTGCGTTTGACATCGATTATAGACAAACTACACTTTGTAAACACGGGAGCGCGTGCATATATGCCTTTAACGTCGTTTTCAACCATTCAAGGCTATTTAACAGACGTAGTAGTAAGAGAAGCTGGGTCAAGAACAGAAATGGTAGTGCCTTTGCCTTTCTCTTTATGCGAAACTTAATAGGAGAAACCTCAGCAGCTACTGACTAGTCTGTGGTTTCTATTTCTCCTTGTCAGCCATTGCTGACAAAAAACCAGTCTGAGTTATGATATTGATAAACAACAACCAGACCGAACAACGGAGAAAGAAACAAACGCAAGCAAAAGCAAACAATTAGAACGAGCTCACCCAAACTTGTGCATGAGAAGCAGGGACCTGTAGACGGGGTGAAACACTGTCCAGAAGACAGTAGGCTAAAAGCCTGCAGCGTAGTGTAAAAAGCGTCCGAACTACTTGGTGACTGAAGTGGGAGTGAGGTTTCAACATGGCGGCGGTCGAGTCACGCGTGATAGGTCACGTGACGGTATGACCTCGACTCTTGTATAGCTTGGGTTATAGGTCAAGGCCGTTCTTTTTTAGGGGGTTGCTTCCCCTTTGGGGTGAAGCGTAGTTCAGTGTCCTAGCACTTTAACTGAAGTTAATGCTTTCTATGTGAGTTGCGTAAGAATATGTAATTTAATCGGGCAATTAGGGGGGAGGGGGGGGGGGGGGGTAAGACAGTTGCAGACATGAAACGGGCAGTGATGGCATCTCTGCGTCACGGCTTCTCAACAGATGACAAGCCACAGCATGACTTGTGCCCCCATGGTGCCGCGTCATGGTCCTTCTACCAGCCCCCAGGACCACACGCAAAACTCGTCCATACACCTCTCAACTTCAAGAAGCTGAATCCTCCTCTAGAACCAGTTTACCAGAGACTGACGAAAGATCAACTGCTTCAGAGATGTGTGTCAGGAAAAACCCAAAACTCTAATGAGTGTCTCCACAGCAGCGTTTGGGTTCGCTGCCCCAATGACAAATTTGCATGCAAAAATCGCGTACGGTTTGCAGTCGTCACAGGGGCTAGGGAATTCAATTTTGAACCAGCGGCTGCTCTCAACACTGCACAGTTCTACGGCTTTACAACAGGCTGTAACATGAAAAGACTAAACAAGGCTAGGAGTGTAAAAGGGTTCTTGGCAGCCTCAGGTTCAAGAAAGATCAGCTAAACAAGAGACGCGACACTGTGCGTGCAGCTAAACTCAAAAGACAGGATGAGCTCATCAGACTACAAGGGGGTGCAGCATATGCTGCTGGGCAGTTTTAGGTAAGCCTGTAGTTACCAGGTGTCTGTGAAAAATACCTGAACTATGTTAACATTGATTTGGGGTGAATGAAAGAGCTTTGAAATGTTCTCGGCCTTGTTTCTCTGTTCAGCATTTTTGCATGACCTGCTTTCTAGGAAACTGTTTTTCTTCAATCCAGCTGTTCAGAATGCAATGAAACTTAAGGGACATGCTTATCAGAGGACAACCTGTGGAATGACAACAGGAATTTTCTTTAAATTAATAAATAACTGTTCAGACGGGTCATATTTACTAAAATTGTGCTGAAAAACATGATAATTCATCTAAAACAAATATTTTATCAGAACTATTCATCCTAGAAAAAATCCCTGTTGTCATTCCACAACTATGGACTCCTACATCCTACATACAAAAAATCACATTCCTATGATTTAAGGGGAAGCTAAAAAACGTGTTCCTAGCAACCCATTTTGGCAGTTGGAGATTGCCGTTTCCATGGTAACGGACAGTGACGGTACTGAAAACGTTATCCGTTTTGAAATCGTATATGCCTTACCACTTCATAAGCATATAACATTAGCCTATGGTAGAAGTAAATACAAATTTAGATTTTAGTGGCTCCCTTTGCCTTAAAGGCGAGGATTAAATTACACAAACGACAAATATTAATGAAGGGTGGTCGATCACTTATCTTCAGATTTTGTTTCTTCAAAAATAGCAGGAAGCAAACTTGTTTTTATTCAAACTCAAGGGTGAGACACAACACACGCATGCAGCCACTATATCTCCTCCATCACAATCTGGTCCCCACAGAAAAGATCTTACCAGCAGCTTCCTGAGACACGCAGCGATGTGCAGAGGCGTCATATTCTTGTGGTTCTGTGTGCTGACGTGCGCCCCTCTCTCCAGGAAGAGCTGAACCATGTCGTCTTGACCGTGAAGCACGGCCATGTGCAGTGGAGTGTAACCTGACGTCGTCTTCACGTTCACGCTCAGCGCCTGGTGCGCTCTCACCTGAGCCTGAAATAAAGTTTGAAAATGATTTTTAACTCTAACCCCATTGTTTTTGTTTCGTCAGGGACGTTCCCCTGGACAAAACTTTTTAAAGGAGATGAAGATTTGAACAAGATTTGTCAAGTGAAAAGCGTGAAAAGCTGTGAAAAGCACAGCTGTGAAAAGCTGTGAGCTTTTTGTAACCTTCTTTCCTGTAAGACCCAAATGTAAATACTTTCAAAAACGGAAATCATGTAAACTGAAAAAGAAAAAATTGAATTGTTCCCAAATAGTCCAATAGGTTGAAGGGACATGAAAAACAAACAACTAAGCAAGCATTCATCTCTTATTGTTAGTTTCCTGTTGTCTGACTTTAGAGGACCCTCCCGGCCTTCCCTGTCCCTTTCTTTTTCTCTGCAAAAAGGGGGGTCTGGTTGCTCAGTTGGTAGAGCACCGGACTTGTGATGCTTGGGTCACAGCTAGGTTCAAAACTAGGCGAGGACAGCCACTGGTCAATATTATGTGATGACTAAGAGACAGTATCCAAGTCCCACTTATGTAACGCAGACAACAAGTAGAATACCTTGGTAATTTTGCAAGAAGTGCAGGTGGCTGATCACACCTAAACACGCACACACCTGGGTAGTGTGACTAGTTGCTGCTAGTTTTTCACTGGGAGGAAGCAACCCAAATTTCACAGCAATGGGAGAATAAGGTATGAAATGAAATAAAATGAAAATACATCCCAAGCCTCATTCACCATAAATTATGATACTTCACATTGTTTTGAGGATGTGGAACACAGCCTACAACAGAGGTACACACATCCCTTGTGCTGCTTATCTTCTGTATGGAGAGACACTTGTGGCACTGACACAGAGGATGACACATGTCGCCCAGTGACACATCCCTCTGTGCTGCTTACCTTCTGTATGGAGAGACACTTGTGGCACTGACACAGAGGATGACACATGTCGCCCAGTGACACATCCCTCTGTGCTGCTTATCTTCTGTATGGAGAGACACTTGTGGCACTGACACAGAGGATGACACATGTCGCCCAGTGACACATCCCTCTGTGCTGCTTACCTTCTGTATGGAGAGACACTTGTGGCACTGACACAGAGGATGACACATGTCGCCCAGTGACACATTTGAGGGTGACGGAGACAGCTCCTCTTCCTCCTCCAGCTGGTCGTACCCTAGTTCTTTTATGCCCAGATAGAACTTCACCTGCAATTAAAAGTAAACAATTTGTTTAATGGAGACAGCAACTCAAAAAGGTTTTTATTGCTTTTTGCTGAAAAGGTACACACTTTATAAAGTAAGGAGAATTGCAACAGACATTGGTCTAGTTCCAGAGACAAGGAAAGATAGCGAGCGTTGATTACAGCAGTCTTTATCAGGTAGCTTTACTGGCATTTCTCTTTAGGTCTGAAATTGCAGCTCTTATTTGATCCCTGCTGTCATGTTTGATTATATACAGCTGAAACTGAACAACGAACAGGAAACCAGTTTCACAGCTTAACATAATCATAGCAAATGCATGTACATAGTCCTATCTCCTTGGAGGTATCCTTTCAAATGTTTCAACTAACAGGCCTCACACTAAAGGTACTCTACATGTATATACACTAAAAATGTTGTATCGTAGGCCAAAATCGCGATCCACCGAGTCAGTGTGGATCCAGTACTGGGTGTTCCTTTGATCCCTTAATCCCACACAATGTCTTAACCACAAGTTTCCTGTGACTAACGTAGTGCTGGCTTTGCCTCCAACGACTTGGTTGAAAAGATTTTCACAAACACAAGAGTTGTCGCCATTCGTTTCTTACCTGCCAGTGATGTTGAAATTATAAGTAGACTATTGTATCAAAATGTAAAAATCAAGTCCCTCTCACCAGCTGAATGTCCCCAGCCATGATGGCCTTGAAGAGTTTGTCCTTCCTGCTCTTCAGCTGCTTGTCCTGAGCTTCATCCAGCGACGCTGTCTCCACTCGACTGGGGGCCGCCTCCTCTCCGTCCGCACTGCTGTGCAGGGACAGCGACTCTTGTCGCACTAGGTCGCTACTTGATGATGATGACGACCATGACCCTTTGCCCTTGATTGACCCGCTTGCTGTGGAGACCTTAGGACATGAGTGATGCTGTGTGTAATGAGCGACCTTGAATGCAGTAAATCTCTTGTTCTGATCAGCAAAACAGTGTATAAAAAATCAAAGAAAACAAGATTCATAGTATACTCTGGCAAGTTTCTTTTTTGCAGCTTCTAGGGATATATGTACGGGAAGATTGAAAACTTCAACATGTCACAGATAGATCTGAGATGTCATTTGGCGTCAGAAGTCAGCAAAATGCCTAAACTTATTCAAAACTAATGAAAACTTTACCATAATTTTGGCAGACCCATCAAACTTTTTCATGATGAGAGAAAGGGGGTGCCAAGGACCGCCTTGAATTTGCTAAATTATATAACCGTTTCTGTTCATATCAGCAAATTTACCCAAAATATACTTCCCAGCAAAACCCCTGCATGAATTACTACCTGGCAAAACCAAAGAACAAATGATGAAGAAAAACAAAAATTAAAGCACGTCTGTTGAGCAAAACATGTGTGAAGAGCACTTACAAAGGAAGAGACGGGCTGGAGTTCCAGGCCGTCCACAGAGTGCTGCAGCAGACGCTGAACTATGACATTTTGCGCCACATGGATTGGAGATTGGCGCTTGCGATTCTTGATCGTGGCGTTTGCTCCGTTCTCCAGCAGTGTTTTCACTATACTTTCTGGCAATACAGAAAAACACAGCAGGGTTCAAAGGATGAAAACATTCAGAGCTTGTCAGTGAGCTTCCAGCCGTTTCATCCATAGAATTTTTTTTTTTAAAACACACACACAAAAAGACAGGGTCTCAAAACCAGTATAGAAATAAGGCTACCTCTTGCCCAACCACACTTAAAAACAGAGACTCAAAAGACCACATGCTCTTCGAAGAAGAATTATTCTTTTCTTTTTACATTTAGTCAAGTTTTGACTAAATGTTTTAACGTAGAGGGGGGAATCGAGACGAGGGTCGTGGTGTATGTGCGTGCATGCGTGTGTGTGTGTCTGTGTGTGTGTGTAGAGCGATTCAGACTAAACTACTGGACCGATCTTTATGAAATTTGACATGAGAGTTCCTAGGTATGAAATCCCCAGACATTTTTTTCATTTTTTTGATAAATGTCTTTGATGACGTCATATCCGGCTTTTCGTGAAAGTTGAGGCGGCACTGTCACGCCCTCATTTTTCAACCAAATTGGTTGAAATTTTGGTCAAGTAATCTTCGACGAAGCCCGGACTTCGGTATTGCATTTCAGCTTGGTGGCTTAAAAATTAATTAATGACTTTGGTCATTAAAAATCTGAAAATTGTAAAAAAAAAAAAAAAAATTTATAAAACGATCCAAATTTACGTTCATCTTATTCTCCATCATTTGCTGATTCTAAAAACATACAAATATGTTATATTTGGATTAAAAACAAGCTCTGAAAATTAAATATATAAAAATTATGATCAAAATTAAATTTTCGAAATCAATTTAAAAACACTTTCATCTTATTCCTTGTCGGCTCCTGATTCCAAAAACATATAGATATGATATGTTTGGATTAAAAACACGCTCAGAAAGTTAAAACAAAGAGAGGTACAGAAGAGCGTGCTATCCTTCTCAGCGCAACTACTCCCCCGCTCTTCTTGTCAATTTCACTGCCTTTGCCGTGAGCGGTGGACTGAGGATGCTACGAGTATACGGTCTTGCTGCGTTGCATTGCGTTCAGTTTCATTCTGTGAGTTCGACAGCTACTTGACTAAATGTTGTATTTTCGCCTTACGCGACTTGTTTTTTCTTGTCAAAGCCAAGTGTTATCTTCCCTGATACAAACAAAAATATCCCAGTCATTTTCACAAAAGTAGTGCAGTATGTTAGATAACTGTCACCTTAAAAATGTATCAAACTCTTAAAACCTGAGCCAGGGTATACAAGGCGCCTGTAATTCCATTGCAGCAGATTTTCAAACAGCAGTTCTGGCAATAATCAAACATCGCTCTCACCCTTTCTCAACTATCGTTTGACAAAAGGCCTTATCTTAAAAGTTATCAGGCTGGTAGATGTATCTTATGGTTCTTTACAAAAGTACACACAACATGTTTCATTAGTATCTAAGTAAAGAACTATTGGTCGGGAAAGTTTTGAATCACTGTGCACACTGGTGAATCACTGGGCGGGAAAATAGCTCAGTCGGTAGCGGCGCTGGCTTCAATACCAGTCGTCGCTACCAGCGTGGGTTCGATACCCACGTTCGGCGAGGGATTTATTTCCCAGAGTCAACATTGTGCAGACTCTCCTCGGTGGTGGAACACCCCCGTGTGCACGCATGCGCACGATAAAGAACCCAAGTTCACAGCGAAAGTTTCAGAGCTTTGAAACATGAATACACATACACTGTTTGGCAGCTCGCTTTCCCCAGTGAGAAAGCAGCCCAAATTTCCATGAGGGAAACCTCACAGGACTAGATGAAATCTTATCCATCGTATCCTTATCCTGTCCTCCACATGACCGAACAGTTAACTTTCAGTTTCTGTTGCTTAAAGAACAAGCAGGACTAACCATATCCCCACTTGGCTGCCATGTGTAATGCAGTGTCCCCATGTTCATTCATCGTGTTTACTTCAAGTCTGCGTATGGTGCTATCGGAGAACACCAACGCCTTCACGCACTGAAATCAGAGTTGCATTGAGTGGTCATTTTTATATTTAGTCAAGTTTTGACTAAATATTTTAACATCGAGGGGGAATCGAAACGAGGGTCGTGGTGTATGTGCGTGTGTCTGTGTGTGTGTCTGTGTGTCTGTGTGTGTGTGTAGAGCGATTCAGACAAAACTACTGGACCGATCTTTATGAAATTTGACATGAGAGTTCCTGGGTATGAAATCCCCGAACGTTTTTTTCATTTTTTTGATAAATGTCTTTGATGACGTCATATCCGGCTTTTCGTGAAAGTTGAGGCGGCACTGTCACGCCCTCATTTTTCAACCAAATTGGTTGAAATTTTGGTCAAGTAATCTTCGACGAAGCCCGGGGTTCGGTATTGCATTTCAGCTTGGTGGATTAAAAATTAATTAATGACTTTGGTCATTAAAAATCGGAAAATTGTAAAAAAAAATAAAAATTTATAAAACGATCCAAATTTACGTTTATCTTATTCTCCATCATTTGCTGATTCCAAAAACATATAAATATGTTATATTCGGATTAAAAACAAGCTCTGAAAATTAAATATATAAAAATTATTATCAAAATTAAATTGTCGAAATCAATTTAAAAACCCTTTCATCTTATTCCTTGTCGGTTCCTGATTCCAAAAACATATAGATATGATATGTTTGGATTAAAAACACGCTCAGAAAGTTAAAACAAAGAGAGGTACAGAAAAGCGTGCTATCCTTCTTAGCGCAACTACTACCCCGCTCTTCTTGTCAATTTCACTGCCTTTGCCATGAGCGGTGGCCTGACGATGCTACGAGTAAAATGGCATTGCGTTTCATTCTGTGAGTTCGACAGCTACTTGACTAAATATTGTATTTTCGCCTTACGCGACTTGTTTGTATCTTACAAGCTGAACTGGGAAAAAAAGAAACATCAGAAATAAAACTGTCAACCAACCTGACCAACCAGATCATTTTACCTTTAAACACTTCTCTTCCCTGTAAAATAAACATGCTTACTTTCACCTGCTGCCATATCTGATTGACAGGTTTCTATGGGAACCAAGGTTCAGGCTTGTTAACTTTTACAGTTTGCAAAATGGCCAAAACAATCGCTGCAGGAAACAAGTGGGCATTCAGTAAGCCCGATACCTTCCTGGACTAAACCAATTCAGCTGTGTTCTGTCTTCTTAAAAGGAATAACGCACAATGACAAAAACACTGTTTCTTTTAACCATCGAAGGATAGGAAACCTAGCTTGAGCACAGAGCCTGAGTTTAAAAATCTCACATCTTCATGGCCGTTGTAACAGCAGTGGTGGAGCGGTGTGTTTCCGTCATTGTCCTTGCACATCACGTCTGCTCCAAAGTGCAGCAACAGCAACTAGAGATAAAGAAACCATACAGCACTTTCCAAATAGATTAACTCTAAACACACTCACACAGGCGTGAATACAGGCACACAGGCATGCATGACACACACACAAACACACACCATTCCAAATAGACAGAAGGAATGGGTGCACGAGGAGCATGAAAACTCTGCCTGAAAATGTTAAAGAGCCACTGATACAATGAGATGATTGTTACTCTTCCTTGCTTTGGACCTAATTTCCTTCTGCTTCGCCACCTGCGGCAATATTTATTAAGTTGCCAGAGCTCCAGCTTGAGACACTGCCACATGTACAAATACAAACGTAGACAAGCACAAAGACACTATATATTCTCTTCTTTCCATGTCTTCTTTTTATTTTTATTATTTTTAGCGGAGGGGTTGGGGGGTTTAGCAAACAGAACGTCAAACTGACCATATCTTTCTGATAACCTCTCTGACAAGCCAGGTGTAGGGGGGTTAGACCCAGGTAGTCTGTGGCGTCCACCACTGCCCCACTCTGTATCAACAGGTCAATCAGCTGGCCCTGGCCGTAGTACGCCGCCATGTGAAGGGCTGTACACAAATGTTATACACAATGGAATCAGCTCAAGTCTTGTATACTTTTTTCAGTGACACAATCGTCGAACACTGAAGAAGAAGAAGAATTTTACTTTTTTCAGTTTTCGTTGCATCCTTCAAAAGTATCGGATATACACATACAAAGAATTAAACTGAAAATCAAAAGTCCGTCATCATCAACGTCTCACTCTTGAATATAGCAACAACTTCCAGGTTCTCCTTCTTCATACTTAATCTTGCAATTCTGTATTATAACATACAGATTTTAACCTTTGAGTGGAACTTTGAAAGGGAATGGTACAAAATTTAATTTGTACTAAGGCATGTAGTGAGCTTCACTTGTGAAAATCTGACCATTTGATCTGGAATCACCAGCATCTATTAAATGAAGAAAGACAGTATCCGTTACATCAGAACAGCTCATCACACAGATCTTTTGTGAGACCAAATCCAAGAAGCCATCTCTGTCATGACTTAATGGGTACATGCCTACATACCACATCCTAGACATGTTTTCTGTTATGCATGCATCACACAGGCTTCTTATCTGACACAGGAGTTATGCATGACACACCCCATTAACTAATTTAAAGGATGCACTTAATAGACACTGGTGTTTTAAATCTCTAAGTATTTACTTCAATGCTAGCCATTTCAATCTTAACGTCGTTCTGATCACCGAGCATAATCTGAAAATCTCTCTACAGCATTAAAAACACCCCCTCTCACCTGTGTAGCCCTTGTTGTCGCGGGTGTAGGTGGTGACGAGGTCGGAGTCGTTGCGTGAGGCAGACACCACTTTCTCACACTTGTCGCAGGAACACAGAGGGTGGCACAGCTTCAGGTACACCTCCTCGCTCGTACGCTGCGGCCGCTGCAGCATCTGCTTCACAGCTTCTTCGTTGCCTTCTTGCACATTCTGCGCACAAGCGAAATCACGTTAAAGTACCAGCCACTGGTTGTTCCCCTTTACTCCCCTTTAGATGCTGGACATTCTCCTGGTGGACTCACACACGCTTCGTTCAATCAACAGGAGAGGCCAGCTTTGTTGTGTGAAGTCGTTAATAAGTTTCCATGTCAACATGCTAAAAATACGTGACTCGTAAGGACGAGAGAAAAAAAAAGAAAAAAAAAATACGTGACTCAAAACGGCTGTACTACTATTGGCTCACTCGGTAGTAAAACAGAGAGATTTACTTAATTAAAAACAATCTCCATCGCTTGCCCATTTCATATTCATCCAATAATTTTTCTAATCTTGACTTTTCACCTCTTCCATTGTCACAGTTTTTAGATTCTGTTACTCAATCATTAACCCTTTATTTGTTATATCCAAAAGAATTTAGCCTAGTACAGTGGAACCCCCTTTCAAGACCCCCCCCCCCCCCCCCCCCAATTTAAGACCCTGTTTTCTCAGATGTTCTGTTCATAACTTCTGTAATTTTACCCCCATTTTAAGACTCCCTCTTTTTTAAGACCCTGTTTTCTCAGATTTATGAAGGTCTCAAAAGGGGAGTTCCACGGTACATGCATTTAAAACCCAATTACCATGAAGAACTGATCGGTGGCCGCAGAGCTGTCCTGTCTCTCCAATTGTGTCTCTGTATCTGTAGCAGCAGAGTGACCGGGGCTCAGCTCTAAGAATGACCATCCCTCACGCTGAAAACACAGCAACAAGAGACATGCAGTGATCATTGAGGAACAGACTGCTTGTTAGCAGTGTTGTTATTCCTTTGCAACAGTATCTTGAACTTGAAGGAACATAGCCGCTATTGGATGACAAGGAAAGAGAAGAAAGAGAGTAAAATGACAGCATGTTCATTTTTTTCCCTTGAAGGTGCAATAAAAAGACCGAAAAATACTGTACTCAAGTGTTTAACGAAGACGATACGAATAACAAAGCACGACGTTTCGACCACTGGAACAGGGTCCCCACTGGTTTTTAGAAATTCCATGACTTTTCCATGACTTTCCATGAGCCTCAATAACATTTTCCATGACTAAATCCACAGGTCGCCATTTCCGAACACGCAAACTTTTTCGTCTTGTCATTGCCAGTTTTGACACTGGCTTGCTTTGCACTGAATTTGAGTCAGTTTCTACGCAGTGTCTCTTCGACAAGCAAGTCAAGCATTTGCTACGCAGTCAGATTATCGGTAATGTTTGCTGGTCCTGTCATTTCACTAAACTGGACCAGCCACTGTTTGTATCCATCTGCACTTTCGTAAATTCCGTTTCGTAACCGTCACTGTGACTTGACGAACTGTCATTTTTTTTCACCGCGATACACAGTTCATTGCGAAGATCTTCCTCGGTAATTCGTTCCAATTCTGCATACTTTTTGTTGTCAAGAAACAACTTGAAAGAAAGTTTAAAACTCATCATCCTCCATCTTGCTTGTCGAAGCGCTAAAGTACTTTATCGATGCATAAACAAAAGCAGAAAACTTCGACGAAACCGACTCAAATGCAGCGCAGACGACACGACGAGATAACGGAAGGAAGTGAGCCTCGCTTTGGCTCAAGTGCCGTTAAAAATACCGTGATTTTCGTATGCAAATACGAACGAGAAGTTGGTCATACGAACAAGCCTTGTGCTGGCGACGCAAATCGCTCCTGGCTGGCAAAGGGGGGAGGGGGGGGGGGGGGGGGGGGGGGATGGCTGGGCAACAAAAATCGCCGCTGGCGTGCTAAAGGTTAATTTTTTTTTCTTTCTTATTTTTGTTAAATTCCATGACTTGAATTGAAATTCCATGACTTTCCAGGCCTGGAAAATTAAAAATCAAATTCCATGACTTTCCAGGTTTACCATGACCTGTACGAACCCTGTGGAATCTCCCTCAAGGTACAGTTAATTTCATGCCCACCAAGAAAAAGTCAGCATATTTCCACATGAAAGAAACTGTGATATTTTGTATCAATATATTACTTGTATACTTATTGTGAGTACCAGAAGATCAGTATATTTCAAAGAGACACAGACAGACACACACACACTCTCAAACTTTGAGCACTTGACCCATCACACATTCAGATTCAACTATCAGTCAACATAAAGCACACAACTGAGACAGCTATCTGATACCTTTGGTTTGTTGATCTTCATGTCCTCAGAGATATAGCCACTCTTGATGTGCTCCAGGGCAGCCTCCACAGACGCCAGGTAAAAACCAAACTCATCATCGTCTGTCGACTTCGCTAGGTGAAAATGCCTCATATACGTCAGGTTGGCCATCCTGAACAATATCCAAGCATTTTGCCATTTAATAATCACATCAGAATGTTCTAAAAATGACGAGTGTTATGCAAACACATACAGATCTACACATGTGCGTGCTCACACCCACAATTACACTCAGGCAGACAGACACACACACACTGAAAACATTTAACCTGTTATCTCACAGTGTACAATTTGCTATCTGTGCTTAACCTGTGATTATCTCCCTTATATTATGTCCACATTTTGACAACCTACAGTACTACAAGTCGGCTGAATGTTATAATGCTTCATTAGACTAAAGCTGAACACTGACATCACATTTGACTGTTTTGACCAAACAAACTTTAAAATCCACCTGGTGAATTGTTTTGGCAGCTGACAGAGAAAGGTATGTCAATGCACCTACACCCTAAAATATACAGCCATTACTCACCAGTTTGGTATTTCTGACTTTATAATCAAGAAAATCAGGATTGGTAGAAAGTCATCTGTTGTCATCATAGCTGTACTATTATCTGCAAGTAAAAGAAACATTAAAAAGTCAAGCTCCTAGTTTTGAAAGATCCAATACATAACTATATATATATACGTCATAGAGCAGAATTTTACAGAAATGTCGTTCCCTTGGAAATTGGATGCAAATAGACGGGCGCAGATCGAGGCTTGGTGGTAAGACGTCGGCCTCCTAATCGGGATGTCGTGAGTTCGAATCCCGGTTGCTGCCGCCTGGTGGGTTAAGAGTGGAGATTTTTCCGATCTCCCAGGTCAACTTATGTGCAGACCTGCTAGTGACTTAACCCCCTTTGTGTGTACACGCAAGCACAAGACCAAGTGCGCACGGAAAAGATCCTGTAATCCATGTCAGAGTTCGGTGGGTTATAGAAACACGAAAATACCCAGCATGCCTCCCCCGAAATCGGCGTATGCTGCCTGCATGGCAGAGTAAAAACGGTCAAACACGTAAAAATCCACTCGTGCTATAACATTGAGTGAACGTGGGAGTTTCAGCCCATGAACAAAGAAGAAGAAGAAGAGGGATGCAAATAAATCAAACTATCAAAAGGGTATCCAGAAAAGACATTTTGCAAGGCAGGTAAGGCAAAATAATATCTGTGTCCACCATTACCAGACAAGACGTATTTTTTCAGAACCGACTCAAACATGTTCTTCAGGGGAAATGAGATTAAACATTTGTTACAAAAGTAAGAAGTATACACAGCATACAGGTTTAACAAGAAGAGCAAACGCTCGATCGAGTCACTTTCGCAGTTCTGAATATTATATGAGGCATCAGATGGACAGGAAGAAATTGCTATTCACAACACAATGAGTCACGTTCACATAAAATTTGAGCCCGGTCACTTTTATAGTTTCCGAGAAAAGCCCAACGTTAAGTTGTGTGTTGCCGAACAGAAAAGGCTAGTTATCTCCCTTGTTTTTCTGATAATGTTCGTAAAAGGCTACAGATGTAAATACATTGATGTAAAGAATAATCCTACAAAGTTTCAATCACATCCGATGAACTTTGTCAAAGATATAAAATGTCTAATTTTTCCTTTGACGGTGACCTGTGACCTTGAAAAAGGTCAAAGGTCAACGAAACCATCGTTAAAGTGTAGAGGTCATTGGAGGTCACGACTAAACAAAATATGAGCCCGATCGCTTTGATAGTTTCCGAGAAAAGTCCAACGTTAAGGTGGTGTCTACGGACGGCCGGCCGGCCGGACAGACTAACACTGACCGATTACATAGAGTCACTTTTTCTCAAGTGACTCAAAAAGTGTTGTCCAGCCTACTAACCCAGTGCCTTTGAGGTAAATGACTGCAAACAGGTCTCAAGTAGTGATATTCGTGAACCTGTACAATCGAAAATTTTAAAAGTAAATTTTGATTTGATTAATATACTTACCCGACTCACAACTAGCATTAACCTCTGGTTTAAGTGCCGGGACGCTGAACTACGCTTCACCCCTTAAGGGGAAGTAACCCTAAAAAAGAACAGCCTAGAACCCGCAAGCTGGGTCACAGGTCAAGGCCATACCGTCACGTGACTGATCACGCGAGACCGCCGCCGCCATGTTGGAATACCTCACTCGAACGAAGCGAAACGTTCATTTTTAGGGTATCATAAAGCGGGGTAGGCGGGAGGGTATAAACGATGTGAGTCGGGTAAGTATATTAATCAAATCAAAATTTACTTTTAAAATTTTCGATTAAATTACATATCTTATCCCGACTCACAACTAGCAGATTGCTAATGAAGGAGATGGGTAAAAAACTTACTCTACAAGCTGGAGAGAACCTGCCCTGCGGCTACCATAGCCGGAAGGGTACTGGTCCCATCCTGATGAGTACTTGCGATGTCCCGCAAGTAGAAATTTATAAACACGTCTTCGGATCTCCAGTAAGCGGAATCCAAGACTTCTGCCAGTCTACCAGACTTGAGAACGGCAACCGAGGATGCCCAGGCTCTGGTTTCATGCGTCTTAGAAGACGACTGGGGAAGGACTGACTGCCCCCCCCCCCCCCTTTTCCTTCTTGCTGCCAGATGTACGCTTGTTTGATCAAGGTAGACACCCATCTGGCCAAAGTGGCCCTAGACAGGTCTCTGCTCCGGGCCGTATTGATCGAAATGAACAGGAGTTTCTGATCTTTTGAACGAATAGACGCCGTACGCGACAGATAGTTGCTGATTGCTTTGACAGGACAATTTACGATATCTGGGTCCCCTGGTGCTAAAATCGTGGAAAGAGGAGGAATTTTGACCAAGGAGGAGAGCTGATCTGGCCTCTGATTTTTGGCTAGAAAATCCGGACGAAAACGAAGCACGACTGAACCGTTCCTCTCGAACGAAATGTCTTTAGCAAGACCGGATAAAGCATGTATCTCACTGCTTCTCCTAGCGGTGGAAAGCAACGTAAGGAAAAGCGTTTTACGGGTAAGATTGTGGAGACTCGCTGCATGCAAAGGCTCGAAATCCCGTGACCTGAGAAACTCGAGAACCAGAAACAAATCCCAAGCTGGGACTGGTGACCTTGTCTTCGCAAAGTCCAAGGAAGCACCCCTGAGGACGCTTGCTATAACACCATCAAGAGAGATTATACGCCCCAACTGCCTAAGTGTTGAGGAAATCGCTGATCTCCTGACCCTCAGAGAAGCAGGAGACCGGCCCTGAGACGCCAACCAGGCCAAATGATTTGCCACCTGCATTGAACGGGGGGAAGTAGCGTTCACGCCATTATCCGTGCACCATTTGGACCAAGCTGCCCAATGTGAGGCATATACAGAGCTTGTGGACTGTCTGGGAGACTTTTGCACTAAGTCGAGAGTCCTATCCGATGCACCGGCGCGGCGCAGAGACGTCCTCACAGTCTCCAGCCGTGAAGAGACGTCCTCACAGTCTCCAGCCGTGAAGGCGTAGGGACTGCGGATTGTCGTGCAGGACGCCCGTGCGCGGCTGAAGAAGTTCCCCTTTTCGAAGGTTTAGCGGAATGGGTGGACCCACTGCGAGACGGAGAAGGTCCGGGAACCAGTGCTGAGAGGGCCAAAACGGAGCCACCAGAATGAGAGACGGACGTTCCATCTCCGCCTTCCTGAGAACCTTGCCGAGAAGCTTGACAGGCGGAAACGCATAAGCCTCGAGTCCCGACCAGCCTATCTCCAGTGCGTTCGTTTTCCAGGCTTCCGGGTCCGGAAACGGCGAAACGAACACGGGAAGTCTTCTTGAGAATCTCGTGGCAAACAAGTCGACCAGTGGCTTGTCCACCTGAGCCCACAGCCGGAGCAGGGCTTGGTGAGCGATTGTCCACTCCGTGTGGATGACGGTGGCCGACCGGCTGAGAGAGTCTGCCAGAACATTGAGAGACCCTGGCAGAAACTTGGCTGACAGAATGATATGATGCTGCTGGCACCACACCAGAATTTGACAAGTCCTGAGAGACAATGAGTGGGAACGTGAGCCGCCCTGTCTGTTCACGTAAGCAGCTACTGTAGTGTTGTCCGTGTGTAACTTCACATGGTGCCCCGTCACAGTGGGAAGGAAACTCTGAAGTGCAAGGAATACAGCCTCCAGCTCTAGCATGTTGATGTGCAACAGAGACTGTGTCTCTGACCACACACCCGAGGCCGTCAGATGGGCTAGATGAGCGCCCCATCCCACCATGGAGGCGTCCGTGAACATGTCCTGGTCCGGAGGAGGAAGGACAATGGGAACGCCGAGAAAGAACTGAGCCTGAAACCACTGCTCTGTGGTCTGCTTGATCCAGCCCTGAATGGGGACAGAGACGTCCCAACCCTGAGAGGCTGCTTCCCATACCGAGCCGAAGGCCGCCTGAAACGGCCTCTTGGATACTCTTCCCAGGGGAACGAGTGTAGCCATCGACTCCATCTGGCCTAAGGCAGAAGCCAGAACCCTGGCCGGGGCCCGTTCCCGACACCGCAGCGACGTTAGGAGAGACTGTAGCCTGTCGACTCTCCTGAGAGAAGGTCGGACCGTCCAGGCCATGGTGTCGAACGTCATACCTAGGTACGTAAACGTTTGTGACGGAGTCAACTCCGACTTGCCCTGATTGACACAGAAACCTAGGTCTGCCGACTGACTCAAGACAAACTGAGTGTGAAGACTGCAAGTCAGACGATCCTGGTGCAGAATTAGCCAATCGTCTAGATATGCACGGAGGCGAATGCCCCTCTGCCTGACAAGGGAGCACAGCTGACGAGTCACCATCGTGAAGATCCAGGGAGCCAGAGACAACCCGAAGGGAAGGGCTCTGAACTGGAAAATCTTCTCTGCCCACCTGAATCTGAGCCACTTCCGATCCGAGGGGTGGATCATGATATGGAAGTAGGCGTCCGTTAGGTCTATGGACGTTGCCCAGTCTGATGGCCTGAGAGACTCCCTGACAGAGGTTGGAGTTTCCATAGTGAACTTTACCTCTCTGAGGTACCTGTTGAGAGGAGACAGATCGAGAACAGGCCTCCAACCCCCCGAGTTTTTGGGGACGACGAAAAGTCTTCCATAAAAACCCGGAGAGTTGAGGTCCAAAACCTCCTCTATAGCTTCTTTCAGAAGAAGAGAGGCAATTTCCGACTGAATTGTCGCCTTTGCCTCTGGTCTTGCTGGGAACCGGAATGCTGGGGCTACTCTGGTAAGAGGAGCTTTTTCTTCTTTCCAGAGTAGGCGGAACCCCGAACGCACTATCCCTACGATCCACTGACTGTCTACAAGCTGTAACCAGCAGGGAAGAGCCCGGGAGGGGCCGCCCGCCACCAAAGGGGTGGGGGTTGTAGGGATGAGTGGTTCGGGGAGGCATCATTGGGGGTTGGGCTTTCGCCCACCCCCCCTGGAATTCCCGAACGATGGCTTCTTCTTAGGATAAGGGGCACCTCTGCCCCTTCCCCTAAAAGAAGACTGAGAGTGCTGCGTGTTGTGGCCACGATTAGCTGCCGAGAACGAAGCCTTAGCCTGACCCTGCTGCTTTGCCTGTGGCTTAGTGAAGCCATGCTGTGCAAACCGAGCGATCGCCAAATCCTTGGTGTTCTGGGTCTGCTTGTCTAGGGCGTCAAGCGAGGGCTGCCCGAGCAGAGCTCCCTCTGTAAAAGGAGAAGACTTGAGAGCATCCAAAGTCGCTTTCTCCTGAATCTTTGAGCCCGCCAAAAAAGAGTCCCTGCGTGTAAACACGGCGTGGGAGTAAAGGCGAGCCGCCACAGACATCTGTTCCGCATTGACCTTAGCTAAGGTGGCCAGCAGTGTCGTAACATCCTTCACACTTGCGTCATTCCGGAATTCAAACGGATCCAGAGAAGACGCAATCGAACGAGATAAAGTCCGAAGAAGTGTCTCAGAAAGGGAGGCAAGTTCAAGAGAGTATCTGCCTGCCTCCTCCAAACCAATAAGAGAACCTTCCGTGTAGACACAAGGTCTGTCTTGACGGTAACCATCCTCCCTAAGAGTGGACAGCTCCGGCGTGACCGGAAGGGCTGCACTCGGCAGGGCAAAAGTGTTGATAAGGTTCTGAGGCCGACGGGTGAGTGAAAACCTGCGCGCAAGGGCAGGGACACTAGCATGCGGAAGTTGGTCAGTGGCAAGCCAATTCTTGGCAGCCTCTGGCGCCTGACCATGAGCAGATAGAAGAGGGACCGTGCCAACCGGCAAGGAGCTCGACGTGCCTGGAACTCTTGCTAGAATTTTCGAGAGTTCATAAGCAACTAAAGGAGACTCAGAAAACTGAAAACCCTCAGCTGCTGTTGGAGCTGTGCGGAAGTCACCCACCGCTGAGGGTGGGGGTAAGACAAGACCCGCAGATGAAACAACGCCGTCAGGAAAGTATTTGTAAGCGACCTGTGCTGCAACAGCTAAGGACGGCTTCAATCTTGGCGGTAACTGGAAGTCACCGTCATCCTCATTGAATGAGGGAGGAGCGTCTCGCTCCGACTCCACATCCGTATGTATAGACAAGTCCGCGTGACTCACCGAGTCTTGAACATCATCAACCGGAAGCGAGGCTGACTGCAAACCGGAAGTAGAACTTCGGTGCAGAGCCTGCATGGAGTCAACTTCCTGCCCAGGAGGAAGTGGTGACGCGAATACACCAACGGGGGAAGTCAAAGACGGCCCGTGTGCACCTTGGTCACCAGATCGATGTAAAATCGATTGCATTCCCGCGTCAACACCCCATGAGCTCCGCTTCGTATGAGTCGTTTGCCCCAGGTATGTCGAACTTTCACTCCCTGACCTATGAGGCGGGGGAGCTACTAGTTGCGGTCTATGCGGAACGCTTTCGCCAAAGAGCCTGGCTACCGGCGAACCCAACGTACCTGAGGAGAGAGCCTGCTGCGCAGGAGCAACAGTGTCCCGAGGGACCATCTCTCCGAAGCTGGCGTGAGCCAGTTCTTCCGCCCGCAAGTCCGCCGACGTGACTGTGGCCGAAGGAGGCAACCGGATGCGGGAAAGTGAAGAAACATCGCCCACACCCTTAGGCAGCGAACGCAACTCATCTCGCGTAGCCTGTAAGTCGGTGGCAAGTTGCTGCTGTTGAGAAAACATGGTATGCATTTGCGAGGAGAAAGAAGAGAGAAGGGAAGAGAAATCTTGCTTATCACTTTTCTTAGACTTGGCTGAACGAGCCCTACTCCTGCTTTTAGATTCTTTCAGAACGGGCATGGTAGGGCTTGCTGGGTTATCAATATCAACCGAAAGTGAAGCATTAGAAACCGGGTCTACAAGCGTAACCGTTGTACCTTTGGGTTTATCTTTTGCCTGACTGCTAGCAGGGGAAGAACCAGCAACTAACTGTCGAGTATTAGGCTTTTTCTTCTCTTTGTCCGACATGTTGGAAACAACTCACAGAGAGTAGAACAACAACAACAACAAAGTTGACGGACACAAGGCAAAAATTCAAGTAAACAAACAAAGAACGATCTCACCAATACAGCCGTAGAAGCAGAGACCGTGAAGAAGAACCGGGGTGAAGATAAACTGCCGACCAGGCAGCAGGCTGAACGCCAAAATGCGTAGCTCGAGAGAACAACGTCCTATCGCTAGAACCGCTGAGGAAAGAGTGAGGTATTCCAACATGGCGGCGGCGGTCTCGCGTGATCAGTCACGTGACGGTATGGCCTTGACCTGTGACCCAGCTTGCGGGTTCTAGGCTGTTCTTTTTTAGGGTTACTTCCCCTTAAGGGGTGAAGCGTAGTTCAGCGTCCCGGCACTTAAACCAGAGGTTAATGCTAGTTGTGAGTCGGGATAAGATATGTAATTTAATCACCAACTGTGCCCATGTTCACTAATGTTTAAAGATACCTTCCCATTCATCTAAACCATGTCATCCACATCAGATCTTTCCAGACTTGGCCATTCTTTGTTAAATCAAGTTCTTCATTGAACAACAGCCTTGCTACTTTCTGTGCAGAATGGCCATTCTTTGTTAAATCAAGTTCTTCATTGACACCAGCCTTGCTACTTTCTGTGCAGAATGGCCATTCTTTGTTAAATCAAGTTCTTCATTGACAACAGCCTTGCTACTTTCTGTGCAGAATGGCCATTCTTTGTTAAATCAAGTTCTTCATTGACACCAGCGTAAACTTGCCCAATGAATTCAGCAAAAATGTCTCAGTATATGCAGAACACAGCCAGGGCATTGCCTTATCATCTTATGTGCTCAAGTTCAAGGATGCTCTCATTCCGTGTAAAAGCATGAATAGATACAGTAGACTCTACATAAGGGATGACACGACTTCAGACGCAATGTATCTTCGACAAAACAAAAGGAACAGATGATTAACTTACCATCCATTTTGCCCTTCTGTTTGAGGGGTCGAGTGAGGGCAGTGACAACCCGTTTCACACAGAACAGACGGCCCATCGGTGTGCTGAAACTGTTCAGCCCTGCCAGTTCCTTCTTTGCCGGAGGTATGTTTTGACTGGTGAAGAATAAAGGGTAGAGTTAAGGCTTTTTGTTTATATAGAGCTGCATTCTGACCAGTGTCAATTGCTCTTAGATAATAAATATGGGTGGCTTTTCTTACTTCAGTTCAGACTAACAACAAAGTTTTAATGTGCAAGCTTTGACTTTAGACAGAAACAAGTCGCATAAGACGAAATAACAACATTTAGTCAAGCTGTCGAACTCAAAGAATGAAACTGAACGCACTGCTTTTTTCACCAAGACTGCATACTCGCAGTTTCGTCAGTCCACCGCTCGTGGCAAAGGCAGTGAAATCGACAAGCCAAAATAGTGCGGTAGTGGTTGCGCTGAGCAGGATAACACGCTTTTCTGTATCTCTATTCTTTTTAGCTTACTGAGTTTGTTTTTAATTAAACCATATCATATCTATATGTTTTTGGAATCAGGGACCGACCAGGAATAAGATGAAATTGTTTTTAAATCGATTTCGGAAAATTGATTTTAATCATAATTTTCATATTTTTAATTTTTAGAGCTTGTTTGTAATCGAAATAAAACATAAGTATAAGATGAAATTGTTTTTGGATCGTTTAATGGCGGAGGCGACCACGGTGCAAGGGAAGCTCTATGGCAGTCTGGACAACCTACAGCGCACGGCAACATTTGCGCGGAGAACCGGCGTTTCCATCTGAGTGATCGACAAGAAGAAGAAGAAGAAGGATCGTTTAAAGCCATATGTACTCGATGACTATACACGCTAATTGCTTTACCCACAGCTGGAGACATGCTAAATTAAGTTCCCTGCAAGATATTGTGGTCTAGGACCCCTTAAATGTTGAGATATTTGAATTTTTATTTTGATCTAGATCGTCCTATTTATAGATTTGCCAACAGAGGGAACGTTGACGCAAGGGAAATAACTCCGCGTCTTTGTTGACATCCTCACTTTTTCAGAGGCTAGAACAAGCTGTAATGCATGTATATGGTCCGCGCATTGCGACATATCGTCATTATATGGCCTTATGATGCATTTGACATCGATTGTGGGCAAACTACACTTTGTAAACACGGGAGCGCGTACATATGCCTTTAATAAAAAATTAAATTTAATTACGAGTTTCCGATTTTTAATGACCAAAATCATTCATTAGTTTTTAAGCCACTCTTACATATCTGACCTGAAAATTTTCCTGATGCCAAGGTCTTGAAGCTGTAGGGACGCTAAGTTGCGCGTCATCTTGTTGATTTCGGCGTCTTCACTCGCCATCAGCGCTGTCAGCACCCGGAACAGGTTTTTGTGCACTGCATTCGTCAGGTATGTCTGAAACAGCATTATACAATATTAGTGAGCACTGCAAGATAGATTTCTTATTAAAGACAAAGCAGGAACCAATCATAAAAAAAATGTCAAGACACCATTAGCACTGTGCTGTATGCAACATTTAAAATAAAATAAAAAATAAATAATTACAGAAACATTTTGTGAAATAAAAATTTTCTCTTCACACATTGCAGGCTGCTCCTAGCTCCAGTGAAAATCGAGTACATTGAGTAAGTCAAAGACTAAGAAAGGAGATTTGATCACACAGTAAGAAGGCATTTACACCATTACTCACTGGTCATATAACTGTAAAAACTATCTTAGAAAAGAACAGAAAGCTCACCTCCACTGCTATCTTAAGACTTTCCATGTATGCAGGGTTGTGTTTGACAGACCTCCTCTGCAACCAATATTGTCAAGGTTAGAAAAAAAACGGTGAGAGATGTTTCAAAATGAAATTTTGTATCAGTCACAGAAGCTGAAGAAAATCACCGGCAAAAATCAAAGGGTTTGGCAACTTTCTCAAGAACGAGACCAAGGAAGCTGTATATTGCTGCAGTCATGCATATAAATACACAGAAACATTTACTCACTTATGTACACACACACACACACACACACACACACACACACACACACACACACACACACACACACACACACACACACACACACACACTGTTTAAAAATTGGGTGGGAGCAATCAACCACTTTCTTTTTGACTATAGTTCAGCTACTTTTTATCAGTAAACATGGCTGGACAGCCCTGATATTACAGATTTATAGTTTGAAAAACATGCAACAAAACATATTTCTTCTAATCATTATTGGATATACTGACACACTCACATGCACAAAAATGTTGCTACTTACCACAACTGAATCTTTGAGCAGCAGCTGCATTGCCTTTGTAAAATGAGCACCAGCCATGTCCTGAAAGGAAACAAAGAACATTAACCATGTCTGAATTCTCTAGATGGTAGATAACCTTGCTACAATTACATGTATTAACAGCTGCAATTTGCCAAGTAAAAAATGCATCACATTAAAGTTGCGATGATCAGTCCCTTCTAACTACAAAATTGACCAATGGAAGATTATTGTACCTGTGATAACAGACAGGGGTGGGACTCTCTTGTGATGAAAAAAGAGGAAATCCCTTTTCTCTAGGGGGGTTCGGGGGCATGCTCCCCCGAATTTCTTTTAAATGGTACATTAAAAGCTGTGCAATCTGGTGCATTCTGAGACTAAAATTCAACTCGTTTGGATCGGGTAAAAAAGACATTCTCCACAAAAATATTCGGGGTTCCCTTTGGGTGGTTGTAATGGGGAGGTGGTCACAACCGACAGATAGTCGCAGGTGCAGATGTAACTGTACTGTCAATAGACCAAGGGACAATAAAAGGTGTCCTTTAATGGCAGGTCTCCTCTCAAGAGAGAAGTCTCTGATTGCAGGTAGCACTGTATGAGTGAATAGCTCAAACACAGCTGTACCTGAATGCTGCGAAGACTCTCCCCTTCCAGACTGTCATACACATCACAGAATGCTGTCATCATCTTGTCCAGGTTGTCTCTAGTTTTCTGGCCACCTGCATTGAGGAAAGAACAATTATTCTTTATACGTCACTGTTTCTCTGTCTCAGTCAGCTAGCACAAAGAGCAGGTGCTGGCTTTACATGGTAGCTAATTTGTCATGTTTATTCATACGAATACATTGCTTATTCAGATAAAAAGCCACCTGCAACAGTGATGTTCCTAGGACTGGAGGGCAACAGGACAAAATGTCCTGAATCAAAAAACTAATAGGACATCATGTCCTGACTACAAAAAAAACAATAGGACATTCAGATCAAGCGAACCAATCATGTCACCTAACCTTTTTAGATGACTCAGAATATATATGAATAAAGGCAAATAAAAAGTGAACAGTTCCAAATTTATTTTATTATTTTAAATGCAACAGTGTTCAGTAGGGTTACTTTCACACACACAGACTCATGCTTCAGAATGTCATAAGTGATCTTTCACACACACACACACAAACACACACACACACACACACACACACACACACACACACACACACACACACACACACACACACACACACTATGCTTCAGAATTAATGTCATAAGTGACAAGTGATCTTTCACACACTTCAGAATGTCACACGTGATCATTTTCAGTGAGCTTGAACAGCTTTCTATCCTTCTTTAACTTCCATGGCGGGGAAAAAACGGTCTGCAACTTGACTGTCCGTGTCGTCCTTTTTTTAACAAAGCCACTAAAAAGTGTCTGCCCTTTTCCCACGCAAACCTTTTTCTTCGGCGGCATCTTTGCAGAAATGTGGCGGCGGAAGTGTGTCGCTGTCAAAAGTAGCGAGAGTTGTGGCTCTTGTAATATTGTTCTGTCGAGAGTTGCGTCCCTTGTGTTATTGTTCGACCGAGAGTGAAAATTGAAGTTCAAGTAGGCCCCGATTCGAACTCGTTTTAACGGGGTTTGATACTTCAGTTTGTACAGATTCTTCTTGCAGTGACCGCTCTAGACGTAATACTATCGGACAATGACCGCTGACTTCGCGATCGGATCGGACATTTGACGGGACAGAGGTGTTTGCAATCGGTCATTTTACAACCTAAATCGGTCTATGACCGATGACCGACGCCTCGGAACATCACTGCTGCAACCATGCAAGGAAAGAGCAGTGCTTCACCAATTATTCAAATACTTTTGTCGACCTTAACAAAAAAATTACAAAAAAGTTTAGATTAATCAAAGGGACGTTCTATAAACTAATAAAAAATAAAAATAAAATAAATAAAAAACGTTCACAAGGGCATTCACACACCAGTCTTTAAAGAGACCATAATTCAATTCTTTGACTGTTACGTATACATTGCTTCATCAATCTATTTGTTTTCTTCATTTTTTCTATTCTTGATTTTGGAACATCACAAGTCTATCTGTTTCAAATTGTTCCATAAAGATTGAATTAGAAGCTTTAAAAATAATTTCACAACAACAAACACATTGTACACTGAGTAAACATGTGATCAGATCATCCATAACAACCGAAACCTACAAAAGAACATCTGACCGCACTTTCTTTTACCTGAGTGATTCCACAGTAAATCCAGGCACTGCGAGTATGTGCTTGGGTGGTCATCTCTTTTGACGCTGCCCTTTCTGGTGGCTGTTGAAAAGAAGTGAAAATAAATGCAGACGCTTGTACAAAATGCAGATAGCATAAAACCATTCGGTACTTTGGTATTTAGTATTAGTTATTGTTAGACGTTGCTGTGATATCAAAATGCATCAGTCACAAGTTCGAGAAAGGAAGAATCATATCAGATCGAGGCGGGGATATAGCTCAGTTGGTAGCGCGCTGGATTTGTATTCAGTTGGCCGCTGTCAGCCTGAGTTCGATCCCAGGTTCGGCGGAAATTTATTTCACAGAGTCAACTTTGTGTGCAGACTCTCTTCGGTGTCCGAACCTCCCCCCGTGTACACTACATTGGGTGTGCACGTTAAAGATCCCACGATTGACAAAAGGGTCTTTCCTGGCAAAATTGCTTAGGCACAGTTAATAATTGTCTACCTATACCCGTGTGCTTTGGAATAATAGGCCGTGAAAGGTAAATATGCGCTGAAATGGCTGCAATCTACTGGCCGTATAAAATTTCATCTCACACGGCATCACTGCAGAGCGCCTAGAACTGTACCCACGGAATATGCGCGATATAAGACTCATTGATTGATTGATTGGTAAGACGGGACAGTTTTATGCATCATTTTTAAAATAAACAAGAGAACAAGACAGGCACTTCCATAAGCCTCTCTTCTGTATAAGCTACTGAGTATTTTTTCTTTTGGATTACCTGAAGCTCTCGGCCAACCAAGACTATCCCATACACGTAGGCCCCCCCTAAGAAAAGAGTTCACATCCTTTTGCAGCTCGAACAGGGATGTCGTTTGGCACCGGCAAAACTAAATCCTTGCAACATCCATGCCAACATCATCCTGATCACAACTGGATTAAATCAACAGATTACATATTAGCAGTTCGTTTTTTTTTCTTTTTCAGCTATGTTTTTCATTTCTTTTCACAGTAAAATGAAAGTAAGTGGCAGCAAATGCGTTCTGTACCTGGTAGCCGGTTGATGAAGTGTTCAATGCATAGAACTCTGTAGCTGTTGTCATTTTCACTGTGGAAGGTTTCCTCAAACAACAGGCGCACCTAAATGTGAAAACAATTAAATCTCCAAATAAATGTTATATATACATATATATATATATATAACTAAAGGTATGAAAGTTGATTTTTCTAAAGACGCTTTGCCGAAATCTGATTACCTTTTGAAAAATGTTGATACATCCATTCATAGAGCTGAACAGGAAATACTGCATGCTAGCAGGGATGCCTATCAAGCTCTGCTTAAGAAAGCAAATGAGGAAACTAACACTATCATGTACGACATTTTTAACAATACTTCTCATATTGAGTTTGAAGAAGTTCTGGTAAAATTCAACAAGCCATCCAGATCGGCTCAAAAGAACAGAGCTAAGAAACACAGGAAACTTAAACGTCTCATTCAAGAAAAAAGAACAGATATAGAAACTACTTCAATGAATGAAGCTAATGTTAACATTAAAAAGGACACACGTAACCGGCGTTTGCCAAACAAGACAAAAACCCAGATCATAAACTTGTTAATCTGTCTACTGTGGAATTGACAAAAGCTCAAACACAGGTACTTGCTTTTGGACCAAAGTTTTGTCCCACACCAAAAACCATTGACATACAAAAACTAGAGAGTGACATTGGTGAAGGCTGTCGTAAAGTCAGACTAAAGGAACTTTTCTATGATTCTGAGAGAGACAAAGAGGTCAAAAAGACACCTAAATTCTATAAACCTACAGGATATGAACCACCGACTGGAAGCGACATCACACTCGAAACGTACTGTCAAAGTGTGAAATGTAAACTGCAAAACTACAAAGATGCTAAACCTAATCCAACAAAGGACAACATGACTAAAGACCAGAGAACGGCATTGAAAGAACTGAAAGAAAAGGTCAAAGACAGAGAAATAAGAATTAGCAAAGCCGACAAAGGAGGAGCAGTTGTAGTGCAGAACTGTGAAAACTACATCCAGGAAGCTAAAACACAGTTGGACAACCCTAAATTTCTGAGACTTAAAAGACTCTGCTCAGAAGAGGAGCAATTTAAACAAAGGTGCGATGAGATGGAGAGACAGTTCTGTGCCAGGGGGTACAGCAAAAAGACTGTTAAAGATGGCAGGAGGAAAGCTTCAGCTAAAATCAGAAAGGAGACTCTTTCATATCGCAAAAAAACTCACACAAACAGAGTCCCTTTCGTCATCACTCATAACCCACTCAACCCTCCCCTCGGCCAGTGGTTGCATGGTTTACAGGAAAGCTTGATCAGCGAGAGTGAACACATGAAAAACGTTATGCCTGAAACGCCCATCTGTGGGGAGAGAAACTGTAAGAGCATACGCAATATCTCACATTTCCCTGCACAGATCCCCTCAGTCATCAGCTTTCCATTTAGAAATTAACCAAGTTTCATCGACTTTCTTGCAAGGAGTCGAACACAGCAACTTTGTGACGAATTAATATTTATCATTGTCCTGGTAGGCTAGCATAAGACAGTAAAAGTCAAATTAAGCGAAGCTGAAACCCTTTTAAATCAAAAGGAGCTTCTGGTAGTTTGACTCACCGACTGCTGATGCTCAAAGCCCGGTTTGGTGTGAACTTGGCCATCCTCTATCAGCACCACCTGAAACAAGATGAAGACCATACAACTGCAGTCAATTGGGCAAGACATAGCTACCACGACGTTGTACTGATCTTCAAAGAACACACAGCAGCCAGATGGAACAGATATTTGGGGAAAATATTGTTATCATCCGAGACTGAGAGAGCAGGCAAAACACACTGAATTCTTGCTGTGTTTTTAGACAGTGGAGTCTCATACAGGGCCTGAATCTTCCACAACATATATCCACTGATACAGTGGTACCTGCACTGTGAGCCCCCTCTGAGGACAGTACACCTTCCATTTAAGGACACATTCTGAAGTTCCTTGTCTACTATCTTAGACCAAAATTATACCTTTCATAACAGGTCACCTGCAATGTAGAGACACTCTTGGCTTGACCATAGGGTGTCCGTTCATTGCAGGTACCACTGTACTATTGCCTCAAGGCACAAATTACACACAGGCATGCCCTTGTACAAACAGTGCGGTTGCACCTCAAGAACTAAAGTGTAAACAAACCTTTCCAGACAGAGTTTTATACAGGTTATTTTCCTCGTCTTCTTCCCCATTCAAGACATCAGTGCCAGGGAAAAGGATGTGGTCCTTGATGTCAGCCTCTGTGATGCTCTGCTGTGTGCACGATGAATACTTGGGGATACACACCTGAAACGTGAACACACCAGACAGTGAAGACAACCACTCCAGAGACAATCTGACACCCAGGTGTGGTTATGCATACTGAAGAAGCAAGGTTTCAAGTTACTTAATTCCCTTAAAAAGGTAAGAATTGTGGCGCATTTAAATTACTACAGTGGAACCCCCATTTTAAGACCTAAATAAATCCAAGAAAATCAGACTTTAAAAAGGAGGAAGTCTTAAAATGGAGATTAATGTACAAAGGCTATGATTATCAACACAAAAGCCTTTCGCTAGCAGCCGCGCATCTACGCGCGGCTGTGAGGTCACTGTTCTAAATACAACCCTCACGCTAGTCACATGATCAAATCACATGACTTTTATCACATGGTCAGTCACGTGAGTTTACTACAAATGGCTGCCTCCATGTGTTATTGAAAAGCGATTTTAAAGTGTGTATTTTGAGGTTTTTCTCCGTGATTTTTTCATTTGATCCAAGATGGCGTCGAGGTTTGTGCGTAGGTATGATGTGGAAGACGTTCATCGCTTTATATTTGATGTGGTAATGGAGATGTCAGCGATGAAGAGTTCCAACGAAGAAGGCAATGTTTATGTTGAACAACCTGACAACGGTGAGTCTGATTCTGACTATTCTGAGGAGAATACCTTCGACAAGTACATCAGTACCGAGAGGGCGTGGTCGTGTTCGTGTTCGTAGTGGTCGTAGTGGTCGTGTTCAAAGCAGAGGTCGTGGTGAATGTGCTAGACATGATAGGGTCGCAGAAAGTGTTGATTTAGGACCTATGGATGAACATGTACACAAAGACTATCCTGTTTACATCTGATTCAGTGATTGGTCTAGATTAATTAATATGATTTTTCTAATGAAGTACCCCAGATTTGGGGAAATTTCCTTCTGAGTGCTGAGGGTCAAAGGGTTAAAAGAGAGGAAAGACTCTAAAATTGGCAATCTAGTGGCTGCTCCGCCTAGCGTCTGGCATTATGGGGTTAGTGCTAGGACTGGTTGGTCCGGTGTCAGCATAATGTGACTGGGTGAGGCATGAAGCCTGTGCTGCGACTTCTGTCTTGTGTGTGGCGCACGTTAGATATGTCAAAGCAGCACCGCCCTGATATGACCCTTAAGTTAAGCAAACAAACAAACAAAAGTGAGAAAGTCTTAAATTAGGGGGTCGTGAAGGGGGGAGGGGAAGGGGGGGAAGATGTATAACTTCACATGAGGTCGATATTTTTTCTTGAAGTAACTTCATATCCAAAATGTCTGTGCTTGGTATTGTAAAGAAATAGTTTTTAGCTCCAAGTTAGCTTCTAATAGGTAAACAAACGTTCTGCATGTAGGACACAAGAAAATTCAGTCTTACCAATGCTTTTTCTGCAACAGCCTTGTTGAAGAGAGCTGTAAACTGCTTGTGAATGGTCAAGAAAAATGGATTCTCATAGAGATCCTCATCGTAATTTGCCATGGCTGTAATTTGTAAATTATTTCGGGGACCAATATACTGCTAGAAACCTGAAACAAAACAAATTATAATTAAAATTTGTATAATGTTTTAATTCATACACAATGCTAAAGTGAAAGACATTTTTTAATAAGACTGACATTGTAAATTAAGTCAAAAGTGCCATTAGCGAATACAAATGCACAGTGGCTAAATTTCTCTGCAAACATATATATAATATATGTACATAGGCATGAAAAGGAGTCTAAAACTGTGACATGCTCAGGAAAACTTTTAGCCTAAAAAGGAGACACACAAAGAAAGGCTAGACAAATCCAGTCACACTTATAAGCTCATAAACACACTATAAGTTCAAAAAGTAGTTTATTTTTAACAAACTAGTAAATTTAAATCCCGGCATATGTACATAACTTGTCACAACGTCACAAACTTCATTTAACCTTACAAGTGCACTATGACAGAAAATAAACATAACCCAAGCAAAAAACCCACATTAAATGACTTTAAATATCAAAACAACACCAAAAACAAAAATCTAACATTATTACACCCGACTAGAGCATTGTGTACATAACCGTCACATCATATCACAAAAATGCAACAAAAAAGGTGACAAAAGACGATTTCTGACCCCTCAGTACAAAACACAAGTAAAAGAGATAGACACCAGACAGCCACAGCAAGGAGAAATGTAATCACAGAGGATGAAAGGAATAACATCCTTTTTCACTTCATCCGTAAATAATTGCTAAAAAATCGAGATTAAAAAACAATTTAACCACACAGAATGAAACCAACATCAAATATAGTTAGAAATGCTTACAACTATGAAGTTAAAGTGGCAAACAAACAAAATCCGGTTATAGGGGCTAGACAATTAAAAAAACCAGCAGCAGTCAAACTTTGTTCATAACATCACAGCGTGACATAACCAAAACAGATACATTAAAACAAGAACATTCTGACCCAACAGGCAAACAAATGTATGGACATCTCCAAATAAATGAGAAGAACCCTTAAGAAGTAAAACTTGTGGATGAAACCACCATAAATCCACTATACAGCAAAAGAAACCTATGTGTACATAACGGCACGCGAAGTCAGAGGATGAAAGTGCCCATATCAGCTAAAAATGGTGCCAAAATAACTGCAATCAACAAATCTGAGAAAGAAATTAATAGCAAAGGGACACAGTTACCATTTTAAATCAAAAAACAAGAGGCGAAGCCTTCAAGGCTCACGTAAGAAATCGACAAACAGTAACACAAACTCAATCACTCCGTCACACACACACACACACACACACACACACACACACACACACACACACACACACACACACACACACACACACACACACACACACACACACACACACACACACACACACACACACACACACACACACACACACACACACACACACACACACACACACACACACACACACACACACACACACACACACACACACACACACACACACACACACACACACACACACACACACACACACACACACACACACACACACACACACACACACACACACACACACACACACACACACACACACACACACACACACACACACACACACACACACACACACACACACACACACACACACACACACACACACACACACACACACACACACACACACACACACACACACACACACACACACACACACACACACACACACACACACACACACACACACACACACACACACACACTTATAATTAAAAATACGTCACTTCCGATGGCGGAAGGTTGGAATTTCTCCAAAAACTGTCCTACCAAATGAAATATGGCACGTTCAAAAAAGTCGAAAAGGAAAAATAACAGCGAAAAAAAGTATTACGCCGTGAGTGTGGGTCGACGAATAGGCATATTTGACACCTGGAATGAAGCCAGCAAGTCTGTAACTTCTTTTCCAAAGGCGACACACAAGAGCTATGACACGTTAGCTGCGGCTCAAAGAGCAATGGATCTCGCCGGAATTCAAAACCCACATTTATTTGAAGGAGAGGAACACGTAAGGGAAGATTTTGAAGATCAAACGGAGGTGAAGGAGATTTCATCTGCAGCGGCGGTCCCTAACAGTAACAGTAACATCAACATCAACACGCAAGACGATCGAAAGGAACTGAGCGACGGTGGTTGCTACGACGACGAGAAAGATCCAAAAGAAAGAACACTGACCTGTTCTGACTGCAGGAACAAAGTTTTCTGGAGAGATACCAAATTACCGGGCTACCAGATAGCGATATTTGCACGAACGCAGCGAAAGTTTACCTGCGAATATTGCACGGAAATCATGCTGGACGACAAAATAATGGAAGAAGTGGAGAGGGTTGTTCCATTCGAAAGCGTTCTCGCCACAGAAAGCAAAACTTCGACCAACTCAGATGGAATAAAAGGTCCTCTTGACCAACTCACAAATGAGGCCAAAGATCTTCACAAAGGCCTTCAACATTTCGAAAGTGCCATGGTTTATCTCTCCGAGAGATTTGAAGAAACGCGATCACAGAATGAAGTGATGTTGGGGGACATGAATCAGACACTACTGACTGCATTCAATGAATCTTCAAAAAAACGAAAGAATAACTGGGAAGAAAATCAAAGCACAGAACAACAAGACTCACCTCATAGTCCTGGTCGAGAGAAGAAAATGAAAGGAGGCAGCGGCAAACTGAAAATAACAACAGAGCCCCGAAAAATAGAACAAGAAGTTGACGTCATAATAGAGAAAATGACACTTGAAGATAGCAAGGCAGAAAAAACACCTCAGAGAAAAAACTCGTCTCGGCAAAAGACCAAAACATCGCTTGCATCAGGTAAAATAAGAGAAAATACCTCCAAAGAAAGTAAGGGAAATGTTTCCAACTCGGCACAGGCGTGTAGATCATCTTCACAGCCAGCCTCATCATTGTCGACATTGTCATTGTCATCAGTAGAAGAAGACAGCGAAAGTGATTAAAAATCAAGTGATGAATAAAAAGAAGAAGAAAATGATGGAAACAACAAGGAACAAGGCCTACCATCAGTGTACATCCTTCATGATTCCATTCTCAATGGAGTAGACCCTGAAAGAATGGGTCGCCGTTTTGGATTGCACGTCACAAAAAAGAAAACAAGTAATATTGATGACTGCCTCGCCGAGATAGCAGGGCCGTAGCAACCCTACCGGCCACTCCGGCCATGGCCGGACCAGTTTTTTGTTAAAAAAAAAAAAATCGTCTTCATAAGCTTCAGCGCTGTGTTAGGAGGAAGGAGGGGTCGTGACTTAGATCGCACAATGACAGCGTTAAGCGAGAAATTGTCACTAATTGACATTCACAAGTGAAGACTATAGATCTAAATCTAAAGTAAAACTAAAAGGCAAACTGCGTATGCACCGACTGAGACGCATTACTGATCCACTGAGCCATCGCGTTTTGCACTGAAGAGACATCTGAGTTATCTACCTTAGTTCACGTTTTTCGTTTCCCGGGAAAAGTACCTTTTTATTTTTTTTATGGCCGGACCACTTTTAGGAGCTGTGCTACGGCCCTGGATAAAGTCAATAAAACAAAAACCAGAAGCCATTCTCATTCATGTCGGCGTGAATGATGCAAAAGTAGACAACTCAACACCCTCAAAAAAACTGAAAGCCTGTGTGAAGACAGCAGAAGAAAATTTTCCCCAAACGAAGATCATTGTAAGTCAGGTGGTTCCAACAGCCTCAAGGGACATGAATGTTCGCACGAACCTTATCAATGCAAAGATGGAAGCTGCATTCCAATCAAAGATGAACATCTACTATATAATACTGGTAGGATTTTGGGTGGTTTTTCGATTCCTGTGACCAAACCGCGCGGATTTGTGCCTTCTCCTTCGGTTGCTATGCCAACGTGACCCAGGAAATCGATTCCGCTAGGTCCCGACTTCCAATTTTGTCCACGAACAAAGTTTGAAGAGGTTTGTCTCGCAAATTTGAGCAGACAACAGTGAACTTTGACCTGAACTTTGACATCGCGGCGAAAGAGATCTGTGATTGGTTCTTCTTCAACTTTCGGTTCGACTAAACACGCGACCGCACCTCAGACGAACCTAGCTGTGTGTTTTATTTCTCTACCCCAGACGAACCTAAAATAATAAGAAGATAGATAGATCTGTTTATCTGTTAATGGAACTCCAAAATATTCCATAGATTTGTTTACTAAATAGTTCGAAACATTATCACCTGATAAGTCGCCGTATAACCTTATAGGTTCCAGCGACTAAATATTTTCCCCCGGTGCAACCATAGACATGTACGTCATCATGATCTCCCCTTAATTTGACCGTTATTTTGGCTGTCTTAGTGAAATGGTAAGATATATCTCTATGTTTTTTACATGTAAGTGTTCGGAAAAAATACAGTTATAGCAGTTATGTACAAAAATAAGCAGCATATGCTCTTTTCGCCAAAGTAAAGTCCTTTTTTCTTCTGGTTTCTTATATGTGTCACAGCACACCGCAAGCTTTTAGGCGAATAGCAAGTGAGTGGTATATATATATCATCAATTTTATAGTAGGTAACGGTGTAAATTACTTGCCATGTTCATGTCCATTATACGTTTTCCATATTCCATATGTGTCATTTAATTGTGTGTTGCTTGATGCCATGTATGTATGTGTGTGTGTACATGACTTTAAATAAGCATGGATTGGATTGGATGTGTGCACTCGATTGTGTGTGTGAACCATGTATATATTTTCTGTTGTCAATTACATATGTTATACTATGCGTTTGAATCATTAAGTATTTTAGACGTCATACTTTTTTTCGTATCTTCACGATGGCTTTTTACCCGTTTAAATTTTAATGCTTCCAACTTTCAAAGCGCTGCACGGCTGGGAAGAGATGCGCACTTTTATCACTGTTGTTCATGTAGACGTAATCATGGATTTATGCAAACGTCATACCTGCTGTATTTTATTTTGTTTGTTTGTATAGTCGCGTGCGGTCGCGCAGTCTTTTTGGTCAGTTCCGATTACCTCCCATTGATGCGAAAACCTATATGACTGTTTTTTGTTATTTTTCTCTCTGTTAATTCACCAGTGGCTATGTAACATGTGTTACAGAATTGCACCGGTGTAAGGGTTAACATTTTATTTTTCACCAAGAGAATATAATTCATTATATGCGGGATAATGTGCGGGGGGGGGGGGGGGGGGTGCAAACAACATTTTCACAACCTTATAGGTTCCAGCGACTAAATATTTTCCCCCGGTGCAACCATAGACATGTACGTCATCATGATCTCCCCTTAATTTGACCGTTATTTTGGCTGTCTTAGTGAAATGGTAAGATATATCTCTATGTTGTTTACATGTAAGTGTTCGGAAAAAATACAGTTATAACAGTTATGTACAAAAATAAGCAGCATATGCTCTTTTCGCCAAAGTAAAGTCCTTTTTTCTTCTGGTTTCTTATATGTGTCACAGCACACCGCAAGCTTTTAGGCGAATAGCAAGTGAGTGGTATATATATATCATCAATTTTATAGTAGGTAACGGTGTAAATTACTTGCCATGTTCATGTCCATTATACGTTTTCCATATTCCATATGTGTCATTTAATTGTGTGTTGCTTGATGCTTGATGCCATGTATGTATGTGTGTGTGTGTGTGTGTACATGACTTTAAATAAGCATGGATGTGTGCACTCGATTGTGTGTGTGAACCATGTATATATTTTCTGTTGTCAATTACATATGTTATACTATGCGTTTGAATCATTAAGTATTTTAGACGTCATACTTTTTTTCGTATCTTCACGATGGCTTTTTACCCGTTTAAATTTTAATGCTTCCAACTTTCAAAGCGCTGCACGGCTGGGAAGAGATGCGCACTTTTATCACTGTTGTTCATGTAGACGTAATCATGGATTCATGCAAACGTCATACCTGCTGTATTTTATTTTGTTTGTTTGTATAGTCGCGTGCGGTCGCGCAGTCTTTTTGGTCAGTTCCGATTACCTCCCATTGATGCGAAAACCTATATAAGAAGATAGATAGATCTGTTTATCTGTTAATGGAACTCCAAAATATTCCATAGATTTGTTTACTTAATTTTTAAAAGATAAGTTCGAAACATTATCACCTGATAAGTCGCCGTATAACCTTATAGGTTCCAGCGACTAAATATTTTCCCCCGGTGCAACCATAGACATGTACGTCATCATGATCTCCCCTTAATTTGACCGTTATTTTGGCTGTCTTAGTGAAATGGTAAGATATATCTCTATGTTTTTTACATGTAAGTGTTCGGAAAAAATACAGTTATAGCAGTTATGTACAAAAATAAGCAGCATATGCTCTTTTCGCCAAAGTAAAGTCCTTTTTTCTTCTGGTTTCTTATATGTGTCACAGCACACTGCAAGCTTTTAGGCGAATAGCAAGTGTGTGGTATATATATATCATCAATTTTATAGTAGGTAACGGTGTAAATTACTTGCCATGTTCATGTCCATTATACGTTTTCCATATTCCATATATCCATATGTGTCATTTAATTGTGTGTTGCTTGATGCCATGTATGTATGTGTGTGTGTGTGTACATAACTTTAAATAAGCATGGATGTGTGCACTCGATTGTGTGTGTGAACCATGTATATATTTTCTGTTGTCAGTTACATATGTTATACTATGCGTTTGAATCATTAAGTATTTTACACGTCATACTTTTTTTCGTATCTTCACGATGGCTTTTTTTACCCGTTTAAATTTTAATGCTTCCAACTTTCAAAGCGCTGCACGGCTGGGAAGAGATGCGCACTTTTATCACTGTTGTTCATGTAGACGTAATCATGGATTCATGCAAACGCCATACCTGCTGTATTTTATTTTGTTTGTTTGTATAGTCGCGTGCGGTCGCGCAGTCTTTTTGGTCAGTTCCGATTACCTCCCATTGATGCGAAAACCTATATGACTGTTTTTTGTTATTTTTCTCTCTGTTAATTCACCAGTGGCTATGTAACATGTGTTACAGAATTGCACCGGTGTAAGGGTTAACATTTTATTTTTCACCAAGAGAATATAATTCATTATATGCGGGATAATGTGCGGGGGGGGGGGGGGGGGGGGAGGGGTGCAAACAACATTTTCACAAGCACATAACCAACAAAATGACATCGCATGCGCAGCACACAAAGTGCGTAGCACGGGTACCACTAGTTTCTTTCATTAGAAACGCAAATGTTGCTGCACATCTACAAAGAGACGGAATACACCCGAATAGAAGGGGAGATGGAATCCTCGCGACAAATATTGGCTACCATCTAGAAAACCTTCTTTGGAGCAAACAATCAGATCACAAAAGAAGAGAGTCATTTCCGAACCAGAGAAACCAGCCATGGAGACAAACAGACTACAGGGAACAAAAACAACAGCAACGGCAACGTGTTTCGTACAATGAGCAGTACAATGATCACGCTGATATCAGTGAGGACCAAAAGAGATCATTTGGCAGTCATAGGAACGAATCGTTGCACCCTAGAGAATATAACCAAACTTACTACAGGGAACAACAACAACATCGGCAAAATATCCCGTACAACAATCAGTACAACTGTTATGCTGACTTCAGAGAGGATCAAAAGAGATCATTTGATGGTCACTGGAACAGATGGAAGTTCTCCAGGGAAGATGACCAAACCGACTACAGGGATCAACATCGAACATATGTATCATACAACAGGCAGTACAATCGACACGCTGACTTCAGAGAGGGTCAAAAGAGATCATTTGGTGGGCATCAAAACAGATCTAGGTACTCCAGAGAAGATAACCATTACCCGACTCCACAGAATGGGGCAGAAACCAGGAATTACTTCAATAGAGAGTATGACAGATACACCTACTACAGAGGAGACACCCCATACCAGAATTCAAGATTGGAAACAGAACAAGACACATCGTATAATGGGCAGTTCAACAAGCATGAGTACCAAAGAGAAGACAACAGATACCAGAAACAGCAACTTGAAGAAGAACAGACCGCACCATACGTTGTGCAGGCCAACAGATACATTGGCTTTAGACAGAGAAAGCCCTACTAAAATACATAGACAACAATGAACAAATGCAAACAAATATCAATATTGAGCTGGAACATTAAAGGGATAAAAGGAACAATAGATGGCTGCTTAATCAACAAGTTACATGTAGAGAAAGTCTCAAGTTCTTTAATAGAACATGACATTGTACTTATAGAGGAAACACACCTTAATAAAGAGGAAGAACAATCACTGTTTTTAGCAGGATTTGGAAGACCTATCAACTTTATTAGACCCAAAAGAAAGAAAGCAGGAAGCTCATCTGGAGGGATTGCCTTATTTATCAAAGATTCAATTCGACCCAATGTGAAAATTTTACCCAAAAGTAACCACAACATAGTTTGGATACAAATAATGACAGATACTGGTCACAATGATGTGTTTCTCGCATGTGTGTACTTACCACCAGAGCATTCGTCATTCGGTAAAGACAATACAGTTCAAATGTGGGAGGATCTAGAAAATGACATTGATGACTTGTCTGCAAAAGGATCAATAGTACTGTGTGGTGATTTCAATGCAAGATCTGGGGAATATAAAGATTACATAGAACATGATAATATCAATAACATATATACATTGCCCCCTGATTATTCCTCTGATGATATATTTAGCAGACGTTCAATGGATAAGGTGATCCACAAATTTGGTAGACGATTAGTTGATTTATGCAATAATTTCAATATACACATTCTCAATGGAAGAATAATAGGAGACATACAAGGCAAATTCACTTGTTATCAACCCCAAGGTTGTAGTGTGGTAGATTATTTCATATGTTCCCATGACCTTCTTAAGGACGTTATAAGCATGAGGGTCAAGAATTTACAAGTATATTCAGATCATTGCCCATTGGAAATGAAAATCAGACTCCCATTAATAAATAAAGATAATACTTATAAAAAAATGAGATATCAACACAATCAAAATATATCATACAATATTAATGAAAAACTAAGTATAAAAGAGACGTACCAATGGGACAGCAGTTCATATGAAAAACTTATGCAAGCTCTCAGTGCTCCCGATATGAATAGACAACTACAAGATTTATAATTAGAGATAGAACAAACCCGTGTAATAAGCAAAATCAGTTACACAGAGAGCAATGTTGATAATATCACAGATAAATTTACAGACATATTAAATAATGCTGCAAATAATAGCCTAAACAAACAGATTAAAATGAAAATCAATATTCGAAAAAAGAAAAGAAACAAAGTTTGGTTTACCAAAAATTGTTATCAACAAAGAAAAGAATTAAAATCGATATTAAACGCTTTGAACAGATATCCATTTAATAGCTCACTTTGTCAAAAATATTATAGTGTACGTAAAAGATATAATTCTCTAATAAAGAAACAAAAAAGAGAATATAGAAATAAATTAGTTTTAATATTAAATGACCAATTCAATAATGATCCAAATAAACTTTGGAAAACATTAAAAGACCTAAAATCAATGGGTGATAATGACAGAAATAATAATAAATGTAATATAAATCCAACCAAATGGCTAAATCACTTAGCAAATTTAATCGGAACTAAACCAGATATTTCAGAACAAAGAAGTAAGGAAGTGTCAGAGGAACTAAAACAGAGTACTCATCAATATAATATACCCACATTAGATAACCCAATTACAGGAAAAGAAATTAAAATTGAAAGTAAGTCATTGAAAAACAAAAAAGCACCAGGACCAGATAAACTATCAAATGAGATTATTAAAGCAAGCTTAGATCGAACTGTACATATTTTAACAAAGTTATTTAATTTAATATTAATTACTGGACATTATCCCAAAAATTGGAAATCAAGTATAAGCATACCAATCTATAAGAAGGGAGACCCTCTTAACCCAAGCAATTATAGAGGTATTACTTTGAGCAGTAATCTTAGTAAATTATTCTGCAAAGTAATGAATTCAAGGATTTCAAAATTCTTAGAAGATGATAACATAATTAGGAAAGAACAGGCAGGCTTCCGAAAAGGATATCGAACTACGGACCAAATTTTCGTATTAAAAAAAATTGTAGACGATCTCTTAAAATTAAAAAATGGAAGAATGTATGCATGTTTTGTAGACTTTCAGAAAGCCTTTGATAATGTATGGCACGAAGCACTTCTACTTAAACTATATACACTAGGGATAAGAGGATACTGTTTCAATATAATAAAAGATATGTATACAAATTCATTCATTAGAACTGAATACAATCAAGAGTGTCCAATGAGTATACATGTCAGAAAAGGTGTTCATCAAGGAAATACATTAAGTCCTATACTGTTCAACATTTTCATAAACGACTTCACTACAAATATACCTGATTTTGATTCACCATACATTGATATAAACTCAAAAACAAAAATATCATGTTTAATGTATGCAGATGATTTAGTAATGCTATCCAAATCAAAGTTAGGTCTGCAACAAAAATTAGATTACTTAAATATATACTGTCAACAATGGGGATTAAAAATAAATACTGAAAAAACGAACATTGTAATATTTTGTCGTAGTCTTCCCAAAATGAATACAATATTTAAATGTGGAGATTGTATTATCAAAAGAACAGACCAGTATAAATATTTGGGTATAGTGTTCAACCAAAATGGAAATTTAAATATTGCCCAGGAGCATCTTAGCAAACAAGGAAACAAAGCAGCTTACTCTCTTCGAAAAGCGTTCAAAAATAGTCTTGTTCAAACAAAAACAATTTTAAATTTATTTGACTTGTTAGTGTCCCCAATTATTTGTTACGGCGCAGAAGTATGGTTTCCGTACATTATAAAAAATACACATATATTTGACGACATTGATGCCTTTTTTCAATGTTGCATCTCCAAGGAATGCCCTCATGAAAGTGCACATATAAGATTTTGCAGATTCATTCTTGGTACGCATAAGAAAAGTATGAAAATTCCAGTGCTAGCAGAACTAGGACGGTTTCCAATAGGATTGAGAATATTATCACAATGCATAAAATATTGGGCTCATATACTAGAGACTAAAAAAGACTCCTACATATATCAAGCATATTTATCACTATTAGATCCGTCACGGGAAAGTTCATGGTCACATTTCATAAAACAAGCAGTAGATAAATTAGGATTTAATCATGTCTGGCAAAATCAATCTACATTTAATTCTAAAAAGTTACAAAAAGCCATACAAGAGAAATTAGAATGCAAATTCATAAAATTCTGGATTAATAAAAAGTCTGAAGGAAGTTCAAAATTAAAATTCTACGCAAAAGTAACAGACTCGAGGAAATACGAATTGCAATCTTATATCAATGAGGTAAAAAATTTAGATCACAGAAAAGCATTAACAAAGTTAAGAATAAGTGCACACGATTTAGAAATTGAAAAGGGTCGACATTTAAATACACCAGTAAATGACAGATTATGCAAAAAATGTAATATGATAGAGGATGAAATACATTTGTTGGATAAATGCACCAAATATACTTCCATTAGAGAAAAATTCATATCAAGCATAGCCTATTCAGGCCAATACACTCTTCCCAGCCAAATATTACAAATACCCAAACTACAAACCCAGCTAGCACAGTTTGTTTACGAATGTTTCAAAAAACGGTGATGTTTTCTTTTACTACAGTTTCTTTGTTAATTAATTACGTGCCTTATAAACTGTGTGTTTCATGGCAATAAAGATTATTCTATTCTATTCTATTCTATTCACACACACACACACACACACACACACACACACACACACACACACACACGCAGACACACGCAGACACACACACACACACACACACACACACACACACACAGTAAGCATAGGTGAAACTATGCAAGAAAGCGAGACCCTGGATCTGCCAAGAAGTCTCGGCCCGCTCACAATAACAATGACCGAGACTTTCAGTACCGTAATTCCTTTGCGTGACGTCTAACCCTCTTACGTCATAATGTGACGTCTTCAAATAGTTTCTATCACACACGTCGAACACTTTTGACCGAGACTGACGTAATCCATAGACTCGGAAATGTTAAAGTTTCTACCACAGACATACACACATACATACATACATACATACATACATACGCACGCACAGACAGACAAAGTTTATCATCGCATAGGCTACACTTACGTGGAGCCAACAAGATAACATATGTAGCAGGTAAGAGATAAGAGGGAAAAATACATTGTACATAACGCCACACTGAGACACCTAGGATTCTGAGTGATACTGTATCTTAAACAGATATGCACACCTACAAAGGCAGAAATTATAAGAAAACAAATGACACACAGAAGGTACAAATAAAAAAGCAACTAGCAGCCCTGGAACATAAATTCAGATCATCATCAGAAAATGCAAGAAAAATGAGAATGTGTACATAACATTACAACAGGAGATTATCTTTCATGCATTGAGTGCTGGTAGGTGTCACAGAATTGCAACAGATCACCGTCAATAATCACCAACAAAACATCGATTATATTCCGCACACGTGAACCACACGCTACGGAGTCATGTCCGAGCCGAGAAAAATACCTTCTTCGTCAATGCTCTTCATGTTCACGATTTTAAATAAAAAAGAAGCATCAACAAGAGACCTTTTCCGGAGGTTGTATCACTTTTTCTGACTCGACGCCATTTTGTGCCTGTGACCATATATATATTTTATCTTTGAAATATTTGCTTTGTGACTCGTAACTGAAATAACCATGGTATTGTGTTGCTTAGTAATTAATGCATGAATTGGCGTCTCGCAGAATTACACGCCCCTGAGGAAGGCCTGGCAACAGGTCGAAAATTTGGGCTGCCACTTGACATTCTTTGTTTGGCTTTTCTTTTCCTTGATTTTGTTAAATATACATCTAAAAAATTGTGCAGGTAATTTCATGAGTGCCTTCTCTTGCAAGTACAATCATATGTGATACACTACAGCAGTCAGAGGTGTTGCAAGACATTTTTGTGAATCGAACAATTGTCCTGACCTCATCAACATGAATAGGACATTTGACTGGCGTTTTGAATTTCAAAAGGACATTTGACGTGACCGACATTGTGGTCTTACACATCACTGCCTGCTAGCAACTCTTCTCTCTATGTGACTATGTCAGTTACCGATGCACTGGATCAGTTCTTGTTGCAAATGTGCTGCTGTGTTTGGGGTTGTGTGTGGTTTACACTTTTTGCTGAATGCAAAAAGGGAAAACCCTAGTGTTGTGCTCTTAAATACATAGCTACACAATTCTGGCAAGCCCAGATCTGTGATCTAAATTGAATGCAATGTAAGCGCTTTGACCAATGCAAACCAAATTTAATCGGATTCTGTCTGCCCTCTGCGAAGTATGATAGGACATACGACTGACACCTGACCAAATGAATTCGATATGGGCGGCAGTTAATCGGACTATGACTGATGCCTAACAACATCCCTGGCAGTGTTGACTGTTATTCTCCGGCCTCACACTGCGACAACTGACACATACCTTTTTTTTTTTTTTTTATCTCAATCACTTGTCTAACACCCTGCCCTGGCTCAGTGGTTGGTTGACAGTTCAACAGTTTTGACACAAAGGAAGCCCCCTTACCGAACAATTTTTATTAGCCAGTACATTTGGAGCTATTTCAGGCCAGGTGCAACTGACCAGCTATAGCTACTGTCCTATGAGTCCGCATGGAACATTACGTAAACTGCTACAGTGTTTTAGCTTTGCATCAACCATGATTGAAACAGTGATGATGAGCATGAATAGAAAAGTAGTAAATAAATGGGATTTAGTATTTCACATGTATACATGTGTAATAAGGTTGTGCCTAAAATGAACAAGAGCCCTCATGTGACTCACGTTTGTGGAACGGAACATTTGAATGAGAGGGAGGCAGATCGAGAAAGAAAGACAGAGAGAGACTGACTGAATGAGACTGAGAGAAGATGATGCTGTTTTCTTCAAAGCTCGCACGTTTTCTAGGTCTGATCAGTTAATGAAGGTGTCAGAAATAGATTACCACACACCTCAGCGTTCAATTACTTTTTTAATACACTGCGCTCGCACACACACACACATGTATGCGTGTCAAAGTTATGTTTGTTTCAAAGTCAAATTGGCCTTACTGTATAAATCAGCTCCCAAGAGAGAAAAATCCAGAAGAAATGAATGCCAAAACAAAGCGATAACAGCCGCAAGTGAAAAGCGCATCATATTATTATATACTCACCAAAAAAGAACGTTTTGTGGCCAGATTGAATGAGAGATACAGAGACACTCAATTTCCGGTACTTCCAAATGATTTCTTGATCTGACCAACAAATTGTTTAGGCCCAAAAAAAAAAATTGTCTGTTTAGGGTAACATGACCAAAAAAAGTAGGGTCGGTAGGTAGGTAAATTTTTTTTTTTTTTTGTGTGTGTAATATGCTATTTGGCTGAACATTCACTTCTTATATTTGATGAATACATGTTTCAAAACTAACGTATAAATAAAACAGAGAGAAAGGGAGAGAAAGAAACGCCAAATGTCTCTTTTTAGCATTTTTACCTCTTTTTTTTTCTTTTTATATTTAGTCAAGTTTTGACTAAATATTTTAACATCGAGGGGGAATCGAAACGAGGGTATGGTGTATGTGTGTCTGTGTGTGTGTGTGTGTAGAGCGATTCAGACTAAACTACTGGACCGATCTTTATGAAATTTGACATGAGAGTTCCTGGGTATGAAATCCCCGAACGTTTTTTTCATTTTTTTGATAAATGTCTTTGATGACGTCATATCCGGCTTTTCGTGAAAGTTGAGGCGGCACTGTCACGCCCTCATTTTTCAACCAAATTGGTTGAAATTTTCGTCAAGTACTCTTAGACGAAGCCCGGGGTTCGGTATTGCATTTCAGCTTGGTGGCTTAAAAATTAATTAATGACTTTGGTCATTAAAAATCTGAAAATTGTAAAAAAAAATAAAAATTTATAAAACGATCCAAATTTACGTTTATCTTATTCTCCATCACTTGCCGATTCCAAAAACATATAAATATGTTATATTCGGATTAAAAACAAGCTCTGAAAATTAAATATATAAAAATTATTATCAAATTTTTTTCCCCGAAATCAATTTAAAAACACTTTCATCTTATTCCTTGTCGGTTCCTGATTCCAAAAATATATAGATATGATATGTTTGGATTAAAAACACGCTCAGAAAGTTAAAACAGAGACTGTAGAGTATACAGAGACGCTTCATCCTTCTTTGCGCTGCGGTGCGAAAGTGAGACCGGCCAGCCAGCGCGCGGGAAAAGAGCCACTCCCTGCCGCACAAGGAAGTTCGCGTTTAGCGGCTGCTGTCGGCTGTGTTTATATCACGTTTATATTAACATACTGTCTGTTCTGTCCGGCTGACAGCGCTGCAAAAAGTAACTGAACGAAAAAATATGTTTGTTTGTGAACATCCTTTTTAAATGACCATAAAAACACCGCAGAAAATGGTGTAGATTAAAATTAAATCAAATTTACTTAGGCGGCAATACCCGCTGCATCGCTGTAGTTATGCAAACATGATTCAAGTCAGTGTCTTTTCACGAACTAACCGTCGTTATTTTTGTGTGTTTTAGTCAAATACAAATACATACTGTACTAGAATGAATACCCGCTTCGCCGGGTAGCCGGCTTCGCCGGGAAGAAGTACTTAGAGCCGTACGCCGGCTTCGCCGGGTCCGAACAATGGACCCGCCAAGCTTAGGTCCCTCCCAGATTCGTGGAATGGGAACAGCACGAAAATGATTCAGTGGCCATAATGCCATTCCTGACTATATGGAGTCCCATCCTTGTCGACGAATGTAACCGTGTTAATCACCTTTGGAGGCGAACTCCACTCAAACAGGACTGAGCAAGTTATGGCTTCTCAAAGGAAGGCCAGTACATAAAATTACACAAAAGCCGCCAGACCACATCACAAACAGAACTGAACAATGCACAGGTGTTGCTCATATAGAGAGAGACACACACACACACACACACACACACACAAAAACACAGAGAAGCCGTATGTATAGAGAGATAGATGACAGTGTATTTTTCGCGTGGCTGTAAATTGATTCGACCTTTGCACTTTTACAGTGAGGATAATTTACGGGTCCAATTTACGTTCTGTACACTGCGTTGACCTTCTAAAAATAGTAACAGTAACAGAACGCCGGGAATATCCGAAGACGCTCAGCGCGGTGGACAGCGCAGTGACATTCTAAAAATAGTAGTAAGCTGAGGTGGAACCAAAATAGCTGAGGTGGAACCAAAATCGGTTCCGCGCTGCGCGCTGAGAGCACGTGTTGAAATATTGACCAGGTTGTGTCGTGTCCCGGGTCTACCTGAATATGCCCACCAAATTTGAAGCAGATCCATCGAGAACTTTGGCCGTGCATGGCGAATACACAAATACACAAATACACAGACAGATACACAAACGCACAGACAAACAGACACAAGTCGTATATATATATATAGATACATGGTCACTTAAGCCTGAGAAAATATGTCAGGAATAAATCGTTAACGAAATAGTTCCCGGTCAAATCGGTAACTACTAGGCATTTAGTCAACTTGGCGTCGTCCCAGCACCTCTAACTAAAGTGAAATGGGTAGTCAATTGCACGGTGCTAAGAAATTATCATGTAAGGAAAACTGTAAAATACAGCAACTTAAACATTATTGTGACCTAGCTGACTTTAATTAAAGAATCTTGATCGATCGATGATTGTCTTATTTCTTATCGGTTGCTTCTTTCTTGTTCAGAAAGCTAAAGCTCTCTCTCTCTCTCTCTCTCTCTTTTTTTTTTTCCTAGTCATAGTTATAGTAAAATAGTTTAGTCCCTCTTTAGGACGAGGGCCAGATGCAAAAAAGCATATCTATGCTTATTCTTGTCACCCTCGAAAAATAAAGATTTGTCATTGTCATTGTCATTCTCTCTCTCTCTCTCTCTCTCTCTCTCTCTCTCTCTCTCTCTCTCTCCCTCTCTCTCTCTCTCTGAGTCAGTTACACACACACACACACACGCACACACACACACACGCACACACACACACACACACACACGAATTGAGATGAATTAACGAGGTACGGACCGACTGGATGACACTTTGAACAGCATCGTCACAAGTATTCTAGTTTGAGAAGTTTTCGACTTTTGCGCTTGGACGAAGAATAGAATCAATTGTTCAGTTGTCCTTCAAAACAAAATTAAGCCTGATGTTAATTAAACAACTGCGCAATCACATTGTTGAGCTTGTGTACAGTGTGTGTTTTCTCTGTTCTGGTAGAATACACGCAGTTCGACGCTACACTTTTTACTGATTTTCCGACATTTAACGAGAAAAAAAAAAAAAAATCCTCACTTGCTCTCTTCCTCAGGAAATTTGAACATCCTGAAGCCTTTGGCATGTGAGTTTGAGCAATTGACGGCCAAAGACCATGCCCCGCTGTGTTTTCTTTTTGGTGCGGCCATGGTTGTGCTGCACGATATCGCTACTGCTGTGGAAAGGGAAAGTAGGTTTTTACATGTTTCCGCGTGGTGGCGCCACGGGGCTTCCTGTTTCAATTTTCAGCGCCGAATGAAGCGTCTCTGTGTACTCTACAGTCTCTGGTTAAAACGAAGAGAGGTACAGAAAAGCGTGCTATCCTTCTCAGCGCAACGAATACCCCGCTCTTCTTGTCCATTCCACGTGCACTGCCTTTGCCACGGGCGGTGGAGTGACGATGCTACGAGTATACGGTCTTGTTGCGTTGCGTTGCGTTCAGTTTCATTCTGTGAGTTCGACAGCTACTTGACTAAATATTGTATTTTCGCCTTACGCGACTTGTTTTTTTTTTAAATAAAAAAAAAGTTTTTGGGTCGGCGCCAAATCGATAGGGTCGGTCGGGTTACCCTAAACAGACAATTTTTTTTTTTTGGCCTTAGCAGGGTACATCCATGTGTGTGTGTTAGTGAGAGAGGGGGGGGGAGGAAGAGATTATTGATGCATGATCTGGAACATTCATGTGCTCACAAAACCCATCATTTTCCCTGATAGCAACGGTGCTGTGACAAGATCATAGATTCTGACACAGAGAAAGGCCAGGGTAACATCAAGAGAAAGGCAAGGGGGGCATGAATAGCACATGTTTAAAGGAGTTGTACTTGGGCGACCAATGACACTTCACTGTGCTGGTATTGATTGAGCCGCAATTGACATTACAAAATTACATGCACCCACGTTTTTAGAGAAGGTTAGCGACTGTTAAGTTTTGTAGCAACACGCATTTGTATGTCATGGCTGAGATAAGAATCCCGATCTCAACCAGAAGTTCCCTGGTAGGATTTAGTGATGCTAGTGCTACTCATGCAGTGAGCAAGGCACCACGCACACTACAAAGGTTGTGATAAACAACTCAGACGATACTGAAATATAGAGAAACATGCAGAAGCTAATGTTATCTTCGATGTATGACGATCGCGATAACATTCCGTCAATATTCACTTTCGTATCTCAACTGGTGAGACAGGTCACGTGAAAAGTGCGACTGCGACCTCCCATCCGCGCAGATGTAAACATAGAAGATGTAAAAGGTGTTCCCCACAACAATCTTCAGTCCCTCAGTAACTCGACCTTTCTGCTACCTCAAACAAAGCTTTACGTACCTTGTTGGCAGATTGTCTCGTCTTACAGGCAGCTGAACAGCTGGTTTAAAACTCATGTGCTCGGTGTTGATTGTCATTCTTTTCACAAGTTGATGGTATCCTTTCCAAGTTGACACGACTTCTCGACAGAAGAGCTCCTTCTCTTCAAGGGAGATAACTTGCTCAAGAATCTGGATTGGTGTGTTTTGGTTGTCCTAAATTGGTATAGCTCGTTTTGAACGGCATGAAGTTAAAATTACAAAATGTGCACAGTGTAAATAATTTACTGGTAAATCTCCCATTCCTTTTTTGATCACAACCTTTTGCTCCTGATAACCATCCGACCAGTGAGTACCGTGCTGCGGTCAGTTGCTACTGCTGCAAGCTGCCTGACTGGCTGACTCAGTCCTACCGATTTGGGTCCAGTTCTGGCAACCATGGCGGCCATAAACCAACTGACCCTCTTTTTACATTCAGTCAAGTTTTGACTAAATGTTTTCACATTGACTGGGACTCGAGACAAGGTTGTGGTGTGTGTATGTATGTATGTATGTATGTATGTATGTATGTATGTATGTATGTGTGTGTGTGTGTGTACAAGTGTATGTATGTGTGTGTATGTGTACACGTGTGTGTGTGTGTGTGTACATATATATAAAGTGATTCCGAGAAAACTATACTGGACCGATCTTCATGAAATTTTACATCAGAGTTCCCGGGTATGATATCCCCAGATGGTTTTTTTTAATTTTGTTGATAAATGTCTTTGATGACGTCATATCCGGCTTTTTGTGAAAGTTGAGGTGGCACTGTCACACCCTCTTTTTTCAAACAAATTTATTGAAATTTTGGTCAAGCAATCTTTGACGAAGTCCGGACTGTGGGATTGCATTGCAGCTCGGAAGCTTCAAAATTAATTAATGAGTTTGCTCATCAAAGTTGTCATTAAAATCGAATTTTTGCAAATAGATTAATTGCATCGTATTCTTCATCAAATTCTGAATCTAAAAATATATACATATATCATGTTTACTCTAAAAATGTGATCACAATTAATGAAAATAGGTTAACTAGGTACTACAATTAAAAGTTTAGAAATCGATCCAAAAAGGATTACAATTTATTCTTTATGATTTCCTGATTTCAAAAACATAGAGAATTAATGTGTTTGTACATGTATTAAAAACAAGCTTTGCGCAATTCGCTACTGTGCTTAACTGGCTCGTCAATTTCACTCGATCGTTTTGCACGTGAAAAGTTAGGTATTTTCTTGCCAAAGGGATTGATGAAGCTGTATTGTCTTGGTGAAAAAATTGACTAAATGTTGTAATTTTGCCTTGTTTGTTTTCTTTCGTCTTTTATTTTCAGCTGTTACCAGAAACAAACTTCTTTTTTTTTGGGGGGGGGGGGGGGGCTTATAGTTATTTCATCAGATTCAATTGGCCTGGAATTGTTTTGTCTTTGAAAGGCTTCCTTGGAGTCTGACCTTTTTACATTTAGTCAAGTTATGACTAAATGTTTTAACATAGAGGGGGGAATCGAGACGAGGGTCGTGGTGTATGTGTGTGTGTGTGTATACATGTGTGTGTGTGTGTGTGTGTGTGCGTGCGTGCGTGTAGAGCGATTCAGACCAAACTACTGGACCGATCTTTATGAAATTTGACATGAGAGTTCCTGGGTATGATATCCCCATACGTTTTTTTCATTTTTTTGGATAAATGTCTTTGATGACGTCATATCCGGCTTTTCGTGAAAGTTCAGGCGGCACTGTCACGCCCTCATTTTTCACCCAAACTGGTTGAAATTTTGGTCAAGTAATGTTCGACGAAGCCCGGACTTCGGTATTGCATTTCAGCTTGGTGGCTTCAAAATTAATTGATGACTTTGGTCATTAAAAATCTGAAAAATCATTTGCTGATTCCAAAAACATATAAATGTTATATTTGGATTAAAAACAAGCTCTGGAAATTAAATATATAAAAATTATTTTCAAAATTAAATTTTCGAAATCAATTTAAAAACACTTTCATCTTATTCCTTGTCGGTTCCTGATTCTAAAAACATATAGATATGATATGTTCGGATTAAAAACACGCTCAGAAAGTTAAAACGAAGAGAGGTACAGAAAAGCGTGCTATCGTTCTCAGCGCAACTACTACCCCGAATGTTTTTTTAATTTTTTTGATAAATGTCTTTGATGACGTCATTATCTATCCGGCTTTTCGTGAAAGTTGAGGCGGCACTGTCACGTCCTCATTTTTCACCCAAACTGGTTGAAATTTTGGTCGGGTAATGTTCGACGAAGCCCGGACTTCGGTATTGCATTTCAGTGTGGTGGCTTAAAAATTAATTAATGACTTTGGTCATTAAAAATCTGAAAATTGTAAAAAAAATATGTTTTTTATAAAACGATCCAAATTTACGTTTATCTTATTCTCCATCATTTGCTGATTCCAAAAACATATAAATATGTTATATTCGGATTAAAAACAAGCTCTGAAAATTAAATATATAAAAATTATTATCAAAATTAAATTTTCCAAATCAATTTAAAAACACTTTCATCTTATTCCTTGTCGGTTCCTGATTTTTGAAAAAACGTCTGACCCTTGCAAATGTTTATGGCCCAAGTAATGCTGATTGTCCTGCCTTTTTTGATAAACTGTTTGAGACAATTGTGCAGATGGATAATGAGTTAATTATTATCGGAGGAGATTGGAATGTTGTTATAAACCCCAATGTTGATACAAACTACCCGGCCAAATCTTATAAAGTCAATAGTAGGAGAAAAGTTGTCGATTTTATGGAGCAGTATGATCTCATTGACATATATAGATCCTTACATGCTAATGTGAGACAGTATACATGGAGGCGGTTCCATAGTTCGCAGCGAAGCAGACTTGATTATTTTCTTGTGTCAGAGCAGTTAGGTTTTGAGATTGTGAAAGCTGATATTACACCAGGTTATTATTCTGATCACTCAATTGTTGGTGTAAGTTTTAGAACTGATGTTGTTAAACGTGATAGACCCTTTTGGAAGTTTAATAATTCACTGTTGACAGATATGGAATTTGTAAATATAGTGAAGAAGGTTATTGTTGATGTAAAGGTACAATATGCTTTACCTGTTTATAATGTGGATAATATTGATGTGATTGACGATGATGATTTACAGTTATTGATTGATGATCAGTTGTTTTTTGAGATGTTATTGATGGAAATAAGAGGTAAATGCATTTCATATTCCTCATATAAAAAAAAAGGAAAATAACAGAAAAGAAAAAGATCTTCTTTCTCAAATATACACTTTGGAAAGCAATTTGACAGAGTATAATATACAACTTTTAGAGCAAACACGACAGGAGTTAAGTCAAATAAGACAGAAAAAAGTGGATGGTATGATAATTAGATCCCGTGCTAAGTGGATTGGAGAAGGGGAAAAAAATACAAAATATTTTTGTAATTTGGAGAAAAGACAGTTTGTCCAGAAGTCCATGTGTTTTTTGCAGAAAGAAGATGGTGAAGTTATTCATGATAATGCCTTGATTGTTAAAGAAGCACAGACTTTTTACGAGGAGTTATATACTTCAAGAGAAGCCGAACTGGTAAATCAAGAGATTGATGAAAACCTTGCTCATCCTGTATTAACAGATGATGAGAGTAAACAATTAGAAGGTAGACTTACTCAATGTGAGCTACTCAAAGCTGTTAAAAAATTAAACAACGACAAAAGCCCAGGATCAGATGGGTACACTGCGGAATTCTTCAAGTTTTTCTATTCCGACTTAGGAAAGTTTATGTTACGGTCTATAAATTGTGGATTTGAGAAAGGAGAAATGTCAGTGACTCAGAGACAGGGCGTTATAGTATGTATTCCAAAGGAGGGAAAAAATAAAACACTTTTGAAAAATTGGAGACCAATTACTCTGCTAAATACGGTTTATAAGGTTGCATCAACGTGCATTGCAGAACGGTTTAAACGTGTTTTGCCAAATTTGATTCATGATGATCAAAAAGGCTTCTTGAAGGGAAGATATATTGGTGAAAACGTCAGATTAATATATGATACCCTGTTCTACTCAAATAAACATAATATACCTGGCCTACTTTTGATGGTCGACTTTGAAAAGGCTTTCGACAGTGTTGCCTGGTCATTTATTGAAAAATCTTTGAGCAAATTCAACTTTGGAAATGACATGAAACGATGGATTTATACTTTTTATTGCAAAATTAAGTCCTGTGTTTCAGTTAATGGTCGGTATTCAGCATGGTTTAACGTAGGTCGAGGCACCCGGCAAGGGGATCCGCTGTCACCTTATTTATTCTTGATTTGTGCCGAAATATTGTCTCTTATGGTACGCCAGAACAAAAAGATTTGTGGTATGAATATTCTTGGCGAAAATATTTTATTGTCACAATTCGCCGATGATACCAGTCTATTTCTTGATGGTACAGAGCAATCATTTTGCGAAAGTATAAAAGTGTTACAATTTTTTGCATCACTATCAGGTCTGAGAATGAATCATGATAAAACAAATGTAGTTTGGTTAGGACCTTTAAAGTTTTGCAAAAGAAGATTTTTGCCTGATATGAATTTTACCTGGAACCCGGATAACTTTAAAGCACTTGGTGTTATTTTCTCAGTAAATGTATCCGAGGTTGTTTTTCTTAACTATAAAAATAAGTTAAAGGAAATTCAAAAACTTCTGAATTCATGGACCAGAAGGAACCTGACACCTTTTGGTAAAATAACAGTCCTAAAAACCTTGGCTATTTCCAAATTGACACATTTGTTTACGAATTTACCTGATCCAGACGAACAGTTTATGATGGAGTTAAATAATATTTTTTTCAAATTTCTTTGGGACGGAAAAAGAGATAAAATTAAAAGAACTACGGTCACCCAATCCTATGAAGATGGTCGAGGATTAAAGATGGTTGACGTGAAAAGTTTTCTGTCATCTCTAAAAATTGTTTGGTTAAAAAGAGTTGTTGGTCTTACTGGATTAATATCAAGATTATTGGCTAAAGCATGTCCATCTGTTATAACAATTAATACGAAAGGAGAGGAATTTGCAAATGTTTTGATGCAGAGAATAGAAAACCCGTTTTGGACCGATGTTTTTAAACATTATAAGAAACTACACGGAAAATGTGACCCTACAACCTTTAACGATTTTGTATCAGAATGTTTACATTATAATGTTAATATTCGCAGAGATAAAAAGACAGTGTACATTCAAAACTGGATCGACAATGGAATTGCTCAGATTGGTCATATTTTGGGACAAAATGGATACTTATCCTATAATGCATTTAAAATTAAATATCCAAATGTGCGAGGAGATTTTGTATTGTACCAAGGTGTAATCCAGGCTGTTAAAAAATATCAGAGAAAAATCGGCTTAGAATTTGATAAACATTTTATTATGACAGAGCCCAATGTGTGGAAATGTATTTGTAAAGGTAAGACACAACTTATTTACAAAAAGCTGAATGAACATGTTACGGTCCCAAAATGTATCCAAAAATGGTCTGAATCCTTAGACTGTTTGTTAGATAAGAAGGCTATTTTTCAACATGTTTTTAAAACAACAAAAGACACTTGTCTGAGATGGTTCCAGTACCGACTATTGTACAGAATTTTGCCCACAGAACGGTTTCTATTTTTGCGAAAAATTGTGGATACGTCATTGTGTACATTTTGTGGTAGAAATGAAGAAACCCTTTTACATATGTTTTGGGAGTGTGATAAAGTGCAGACTTTTTGGATAGAATTTGTAAATTGGCTAAAGGCGAACTGCACCCATTGTGACAATTTAAAACTGTCTAAAGAACTGGTTCTTCTTGGAGTTGCGAACAATGTTGTCACCGATAAAGCTTTTGATGTGTTAGTAATCTGTGCCAAACACCATGTATATATTTCCAAAATGAACAAAAAGACCCCTCATTTTCAGACGTTTAGTAGAAATTTGAAGCAAAGATTTATTTGTGAAAAGTATAACGCAGTTGTAAATAATACAGTAGATAAATTTTACAAGGATTGGCGCCTGTATATGCATGTTTTGATGTAACCCTTTTATATATATATATTTTTAATTTTTTTGGTGGTTTTTTTCAAAACCTTCTGATACTGCGACCACCAAGCTCTGAACATCCCCCCCCCCCCCCCACCCATCCTCCCACCCCATGTATGTTGTAATTGTTCAAGTGTTTTTCGGTTATATGGATCTGTCCTTTTGGTTAAGTGATGTCCTGTAATGTACAGAATTATATGTATCAGTGTATGTAAAAAAAAAAAAAAAAATCACCAAAAGAGAATAAAAAAAAAAATTAAAAAAACACACTTTCATCTTATTCCTTGTCGGTTCCTGATTCCAAAAACATATAGATATGATATGTTTGGATTAAAACCACGCTCAGAAAGTTAAAACGAAGAGAGGTACAGAAAAGCGTGCTATCCTTCCCAGCGCAACTACTATCCCGCTCTTCTTGTCAATTTCACTGCCTATGCTGTGAGCGGTGGACTGACGATGCTACGAGTATACGGTCTTGCTGCGTTGCATTGCGTTCAGTTTCATTCTGTGAGTTCGACAGCTACTTGACTAAATGTTGTATTTTCGCCTTACGCGACTTGTTCTTTTTTTCTTCACATTGGAACTTCAATATTTGACACACACACACACACACACGCACACACACACACACACACACACACACACACTCCCCCCCCCCCCCCCCTGATTAAAGACCCTACATGTTTTCTCAAATTAGTTGTACATAACCTCTGTAAATGTGTCTCGATTTAAAGACTCCCTCCTTTTAAAGACCTGATTTTCAGTATTATTTTAGGTCTTCAAAATGGGGGTTCAACTGGGAGAAAAAAGAAAAAAAATCCAAAATGTAAACAAATCAGATTCTCAAGTAAATTGCTATGATTGGTATTGCCTTGACCTTGTATGTTTGCTGTTTATAGTGTTCATTCATGCCTGGACTTATCTTCTTTGCTTCTGTGACCAGACAAAAATCTAACTACTGGTACCTATGAGCTGCCGAAGATCCGGAATCAAACTTCTACCTTCGAGCTCATGGGGATCCAGTTTTCTTTGCGTAGTATTTTAGTTAGCGTCCCTTTTGTTTTCTTAATGCAACCTCTTTCCTGAAATTAGTAAATCGAGTGTTGCTCTAAAACTATATTTCTGTCCCTTTATTCCGACAGCTAAATAGTTTCAGTCAGAAATCTAAATAAATATAACTTTCTTCTCCGGTCTAGTTTCTTGTCACCTACTTTCTCCTCATGTTTAGTATTCGTACAATTTATCCTTGCGCCTTCCGAGTGGCTTTCGCGCGGAGAGGGAGAGCGAAGCAAGAGTGTGCAAGATCTTTGTCCCAAGGTATGTAATATGATGCATTGTTATTTCATTATTGACGATGTATGCTCATGTGAGGGTTTTCTTCATGGTTTGTCGGTTAGAGCCATTTGAAGTGAAGTCAGGCAGTAAACATGTGCTTTTTCGACCGGCCTATGAAAATGTATACTGTAAACGGAATCAGCAATTAGCATTGATTTTTTGATGCTTTGGTTATTCCGATATGAGATAAGTGCGTAAATCAGCGGGAAACAGTTTCAGATGATTTTTAAGACTTTTCCCAAGCTAGGCATAGTGATCAAGTACAACCCCTCTTTCCCTTCTTCTTCCCCACTTTAGCTATTTTTTTGACGTATTTTTAGATTGTGACGTCAATAGATCTCGTGTAACCTGTGATGTCATAAAAAGGATTTCCATGCACAGACCCATGACGTCACCGGAAATGGTGTATTAGTTTACTCATAGAGTAGTGATGTCGTAGAAATGTGTGTAGTTGGGGAAACCCCTTTTTCAATATGTAAACAGTTCTGTTTGATTTCTGAATGTCAGCAATCAAAGCTTAGATTCTTTTCATGAGACTTTATAACATTGTTAGTCAAATTGTAAATTCGTTTTTGGAACATTATGAAATATTTCCATTGAACATTTGCACTTATACAGACACTCAGCCAGATCACATTCAAGCAATTGTAAAACACAGGCATTCCAACTCAAGGTTGTTTTATAATTTTATTTGAACTTGATTCTTGTATAATTTTATTAGAACAAATACTTACTAGTGTTTCTTGTATGTTTTCAGGCCCTTCAAACTTCTAGCTTCTAGCTTCTAGCTTGTATGTTTACAAGTTTACCGGAGGTTATGTCAAGTTAAATATGGAATAAAGAGCAAGAGAAATGGCAACGTCTTAGAGACTTCTTTGTCGTCTTTATTTTCCTCCTCCTCCTTCCACCCTTCTACAAGTGGCGTCGCCGACAACAGGATGGACACAGGGCCTTGTGGACGCGGGAACGACCTCAACAACTTCGAGGGCAGGATGGGCGCAGTAACACCGCGCAGGACAACAACATCCTGAACGACTTCAACAACTTTGAGGGCAGGATGGGCGCAGTAACACCGCGCAGGACAACAACATCCTGAACGACTTCAACAACTTTGAGGGCAGGATGGGCGCAGTAACACCGCGCAGGACAACAACATCCTGAACGACCTCAGCAACTTCGAGGGCAGGATGGGCGCAGTAACACCGCGCAGGACAACAACTACATCCTGAACGAGATCATGGCAGACGAAGCCGCGGAAGCCGTTGCGGCACTGCAACGAGAGGTTGCGGAACTTAAGAAGCAGCAAACCAAGCTGATTATCCTACCATCCGAACAGAGAGAAGTAAAAAAATTTTACGGACAAAACTTTGATAAATTTCAACAAGATATCGCGAGATTGCTGTCTGAAAGAAGCTTGGAAGAAGACGAACAGTATGATTTTATCATAAGACACGTGTCACAAGACGTGAGAGATGAGGTAGCCTGTAGGAATCCTGATAGAACGGCTGAAGCATTACTTCAAACACTACAAGATGCATTCGGAGAAAAAGACAATGTTAGCGACTTGCTAGAAAAGTTCTACTTAGTAAAACAGGTAGAGGGTGAAAGTATAACATCATTCTCACATCGTCTGAACAGTGCTTTCATGAAGTTGCAACAGAAACTGAAAGATGAGAAGCAGACAGCCATGGCTGCGGATGTATTGAGAGACAGGTTTGTCGGTGTGCTGACGAACAACTTCTTGCGCAAGCAGTTGCGCGAGGAGATTGAGAGGAAAAAAGGCGTCACGTTCCTCGCTCTACGAGACCAAGCAGTAAGATGGGCAGAAGAAGACTCTAGCAGTACGTCCGCTAGCAGCCAGAAAGTTTCCACCAACTTGGAGCTAGAAGCGAAGGTGACCGAGGTGTTGGACCTTCAACAACAGGTGCTGTCGGGATTGCAGAAGCTGACCACTCGAGTCGACCGGTTAGAGAGGAATCGGCGTCCTGACGACCGTGAGGGCGGCCAGCGCGACCCCGGCCAGAAGTTGCCTTTCTCCAAGGATGGGCGGCCGTACTGTTTGGAGTGTGGGGTTCTGGGCCATATTCGGCGGTCATGCCCACAGTTAAACGGAGGGCCTCCACGGCGCAACTAAGGAGTCGGCACGTGGAGGATGATGAACTGAGCCGTGACTCCTTTCTCACCAGAGCTGTGGGGAAGAGCCCTAGAACGGTGGTAGACATTGGCGGCCACAAGATTCCTGCGTTGATTGACACGGGTTCCCAAGTTAGTTTAGTTAGCGAACGCGTGTTTGCTAAATTTTCACGCAACGTGAGATCAGTGCCATTAACCATGAAAGTAACAGCGGCAAATGGGTCAGAAATCCCATATGATGGTTATTTCGAATCTGATGTGATTGTGTGGGGACAGTTGGTCCGGAAAAAAGTTTTTCTTGTGGGAAAGGAGTCGGCCAGCAGTCAGTCTAGCGAAGACGTTATTATAGGCATGAACATTTTGAGCGAGTTGAAAGAATTCGAGTCGTGCCCAGAGCTGCTAGGGACAGCTAAAGTAGCCGGTAGAGACTCTGTTTTGATCCCTTCTGGATCCGCCGTCCGTGTACGTGTGGGTGGGTTGCGTGAGACTGACCTCCGGCCGTCTCAGGTTTTGATTGAGCCCCTACCCATTTCTCCCCATGGCTTGATTATACTGCCGACTGCGAGTGAAGTGCGTGGGAGAGATGTGTGGGTGCAAGTGGTGAATGTGAACGTAGAAGACATAATTTTGAAACCAAAGACAAGAATAGGCACTTTCCACTTTGTTTGCGGTGAAGCGCCTCGAAGCTCAGTGGAGCTTGAAGTGAAATGTGACAGGGTGGTGGTAGTGAACGCAGCAGAGGAACATTGTAGCATCCCTTTTGATTTGTCAGAATGTGATGTTGCCCCCTCAGATAAGAAGAAGTTAGAAACGCTTCTTTCCAAGTTCCCCGACCTGTATTACACCCCTGAAACCGGCCTCGGTTACACAGAGGTGAGCAAACACCGTATCCATATGACAGATGATGTCCCAGTCACTTCCCCTTTCAGGAGAATTCCCCCGAACGAAATTCAAGAAGTCAAGAAACATATTGAGAGTTTATTGGACCAAAACATCATCACCAAAAGCACTAGCCCTTACGCGTCGCCCATCGTGATAGTACGAAAGAAAAACGGAGACATCAGAATGTGCATAGATTACAGGAAATTGAACGCCAAAACTATCCCTGATGCTTTCCCCCTTCCCAGAATAGACGATTCATTGGACGCCTTGGGCAAGGCGAAGCTTTTCACCACCTTGGACTTGGCGTCTGGGTACCATCAAGTTGCCATGGACGAAAGAGACCGGCAGAAGACCGCATTCACCACACCCTTCGGGTTGTACGAATATATGCGAATGCCAATGGGGTTAATTAACTCAGGAGCCACGTTCCAAAGAATGATGTCTTCCACCATGTCCGATTTGGCGTTCAAGATTCTTCTGGTGTACCTGGACGACCTGTTAATCTACAGCAGCAACTTTGAAGATCACCTCGAAAGACTAGAGACTGTCCTCTCAAGATTGCAGCAAGTCGGGCTGAAAGTCAACCCCAAGAAATGCACATTTGCTCAGAAGTCGGTAGAGTACCTTGGTCACACCGTCTCTGCAGACGGTATCGCAGCGTCCAAAGAGAAAACGAGGGCTGTATCGTCGTGGAAAGTGCCGACCACACTGCGAGAACTGAGGGCGTTTCTTGGCTTCGCCAGTTATTACCGACGCTTCGTGAGAGATTTCGCCAAGATTGCAGCCCCACTCAACAACCTCGTTTCGTTGGCGTATCAGACGCAGGGACCAAAGAAACGACAAAGCAAGAACGTCGACATCGCCTCAAATTGGACTCCTGACTGTCAAAAAGCGTTCGACACCCTGAAGGCCGCTTTGATTTCACCACCGGTGTTGGGCTATGCATCTTTTGACCGCCCCTTCATCCTTGAAACAGACGCCTGCAGCCAAGGCATAGGCGCCGTTTTGAGCCAAGACCAACCAGAAGGTCGCCGAGTCATCGCATATGCCAGTCGTACGTTACGACAGGGAGAACGGAACACGAGTAACTACAGCAGCCTGAAGCTAGAGTTACTTGCCCTGAAGTGGGCGATATGCGAAAAGTTCAGACATTACCTGATGGGATCAACTGTACTGGCGTACACGGACAACAATCCACTCAGTCATTTGAAGACGGCCAAGTTGGGGGCGATCGAACAAAGGTGGGCAGCAGAGTTGGCGTGTTTCGATTTCACGATCAAGTTCCGCTCGGGAAGGGAAAACATTAACGCCGACGCGTTAAGTCGATTCCCCACCCCCGACACCAAATCGGACAGTGAAGACGACGAACTGATCGCGGTTTCGTGCAGTCAGCAAACGAGGGATCCTGAAATAGAAGTGGTTGTTCATCGAGCATCGGTTGAAGAGCTTAACGCAATCAGCCGCCTCGGAGAGGAACAATTCGACATCACCGGTCCTAAGAACCCCCTGAAAGTGCAAGAGGACACCTACCCCGACCTCCTAGCGACCTGCTTCCCCTCGCTCGGAAAAGCAAGACTTGCCGAGGCTACACTTTCGGACTCCTCCCTCATGTCTCTCGCCCCTTTCATCCGAAAGAAGAACAGACCCTCGTTGAAAGAAGCCGTGACCCTGGGAAGTGGAGCAAAGCCGTATCTCCGTCATCTTGCCAAAATGAGGATAGAAGACAACGTGATTTATAAAGATGCTATAGACCCCGTGCACGGCACGATTTCACAGATCGTTGTGCCAGAAAGTCTGCGGCCTATGATGCTGGACCTTGTCCATCAGCAAGCTGGTCACCAGGGCCCAGACCGAGCCCTCCAACTGCTACGCCGTCGTGTATTCTGGCCGAACATGCACCTTGATGCAGACGAGTGGTGCAGACGTTGCCAGAGATGTCAAGTAGCAAAGAAACCAGGCACGACGCCTAGAACACCTATGGGACACCTCCTGGCGACCAAGCCGCTCGAAGTGGTTTCCATTGACTTCACGGTGTTGGAACCGTCCAGTGATGGGAAAGAAAACGTTTTAGTCATCACCGACGTGTTCACTAAATTCGCCATCACAGTCGTCACCAAGGACCAGACGGCAGCCACAGTGGCAAAGGCATTGATCACACACTGGTTCGCGCACTATGCAATTCCCCAGCGCATCCACTCCGATCGCGGCCGGAACTTCGAGTCGTCCATCATGCAGGAGCTCTGTGCACACTACGGCATCATGAAATCTCGCACTACAGCTTACCATCCAGCCGGGAACGGCCAGTGCGAGAGATTTAATCGCACCATGCACGGTTTGCTGCGAACTCTGGAATCAGAACAGAAGAAGAAATGGCCCGCCTACCTCCCGGAACTTTGCCACGTGTACAACTGTACCCCCCATGCCACTACCGGTTTCTCCCCATTTTACTTGATGTTCGGTAGAGACCCCAGAATGCCTTTAGACCTGTTTTTGGGAGAGAAACAAGAAGCTTGGCAAGCCGTGATGCCGAACGAGTGGTTGGGAAACCACCTCGACAGATTGAAGTGGGCGCATGATGCAGCTGCAAAGCGGTCGGGTGCCAAGGCAGACAAACGGAAGGAACGCTACGACCGTGGACTGGCGAGTTCGGACCTGCGACCGGGCGATTTTGTGTTGCTACGACGGCGTTACTCTGGGCGCAGCAAGATCCAAGACCAGTGGGGAGAACGAGTGTTCATTGTAGTCGAGGCGCCAACGGCAAGTGGCGGTCCCCATGTAGTCAAACCGCAAGATGGAGCTGGCCAAGCGTTCACAGTCACACGTTCAGAACTCCGACCGTACTTTCCCCCCCTGTTTCTCCAACCCATGGGCACCCCCGAGCCAGCAGTGCCAGAGTCCGAACCAGTTCAGAAAGAGTCGGATGTGTATGTAGAATGGACGGTGACCCTTCCCCCTCTCAGACCATCCAGGATTCCAATCCCTGCAGTACCCGTGGTCGCACCGGTACTCCCTCCCCCGGCCCCACCAACAAGATTCCCAGCCTCAGGGCCCAAAATCCCACGTGGTCGTCCACGTGCATGTCAGCCCCCTCCCCCTGACCCAGAGAGACGGTCCCACAGAGAGACTAAGGGTAAACCCCCTGTCAGATTTCAGCAGCTGTAGTCATTTGTGACAATGACATTCAGTATTCTGTAGTCACAAAAACTGTTCTTGTGTGTGTGGATGGATGCCTATAGATACAGGATCTATCATGTGCAATGATGATAAAGACAATAAACTTAGTTATTCAACTTAACAGGTTGCTTTGTCAGTATTAGGGTTAACAGTCAGCTAAACATAGCTAGTGTTACTCGCCTAAATATGAGACTTAGGTACAAGTGTACTGTACTTCAACGGGAAATGGTGTAGCTTTGTATTAGGCTTTCTGATCATTCGGTTTAAAAACCTGGTTTCAGTCAGTTTTGCACTAAGTGGATATACAAGCTAGTGTTTGTTTTTGTCACCTATATGTAGTCGCTAGACTGAACTGATGACTCAGACTCCTCACACATTTGTTATGAAGAATATATGCTGCACAGGTTTTTTTGCTTTTGAAATTAAAATGTATGTTTGTATGATATTGCATTTGAGGAACATCTCCAGCCTTACATGTCTTGTTTTTTTATAATTGTTTTTTTTTCGCCTCTGCTCCTAACAGAGCAGGGGAGGTAATTTCATTTTTTATGAGACCCTGGTTTTCATTTGAGCTGGGGAGCATAATGTAAATGCGTTGAAGTTTTTGCTTGTGAGAATAATTCTTGTAAGTATGTTTCAAAAGGACGTTTTGAGGTGGTCCTTCTAGTAAAGTTTTCGGATTTGTTGTACTGGCATCGGTGAAATACTGATGATTTGGTTTTTCTGTTTTGACGATTTCGAGTCAGTTGGCTTAAATGCACTGGTTTATTCTTGTCAGGTTTAAAAACCAACAGATTACCTTTAATCTTTAACGATTGGAAGATTAGCTAGTTGATTTTGTTGGGTGTAAATATTATAGCTGCGTACTGATTTTCTCATGACTGGAGACCTGAGGTGTTCAGGTATATCCGTTTGAGTAGACATGTGTATGTAGCGACAATAGACATTGATTTGTCTGTAACGATAATCCAACTTTGTTTAGCTTTAACGCTCTTCGCCATTTTTATCCGATTGTCGTTGCCTAAAATTGTGTCATGCGGAGTCTGGAGAGTTCAGTTGACGTTACATTTTCAACATGTCTGTATAGAAATTGTAAACATGTTTGCCGGTGGTTTTTAGTTATGGTTTTACTTGGAGACCGTTTTCAGGAAATCGTTAGTGTATTTTATCCGCTGGTTTTTGGGTGCGGAAAATAGATTTTTGCTGTTGTAGTTTTTGGTTGTATTCATGGGGACCATGAATATCGAGCAGGGGAGATTTATGTGACCAGACAAAAATCTAACTACTGGTACCTATGAGCTGCCGAAGATCCGGAATCAAACTTCTACCTTCGAGCTCATGGGGATCCAGTTTTCTTTGCGTAGTATTTTAGTTAGCGTCCCTTTTGTTTTCTTAATGCAACCTCTTTCCTGAAATTAGTAAATCGAGTGTTGCTCTAAAACTATATTTCTGTCCCTTTATTCCGACAGCTAAATAGTTTCAGTCAGAAATCTAAATAAATATAACTTTCTTCTCCGGTCTAGTTTCTTGTCACCTACTTTCTCCTCATGTTTAGTATTCGTACAATTTATCCTTGCGCCTTCCGAGTGGCTTTCGCGCGGAGAGGGAGAGCGAAGCAAGAGTGTGCAAGATCTTTGTCCCAAGGTATGTAATATGATGCATTGTTATTTCATTATTGACGATGTATGCTCATGTGAGGGTTTTCTTCATGGTTTGTCGGTTAGAGCCATTTGAAGTGAAGTCAGGCAGTAAACATGTGCTTTTTCGACCGGCCTATGAAAATGTATACTGTAAACGGAATCAGCAATTAGCATTGATTTTTTGATGCTTTGGTTATTCCGATATGAGATAAGTGCGTAAATCAGCGGGAAACAGTTTCAGATGATTTTTAAGACTTTTCCCAAGCTAGGCATAGTGATCAAGTACAACCCCTCTTTCCCTTCTTCTTCCCCACTTTAGCTATTTTTTTGACGTATTTTTAGATTGTGACGTCAATAGATCTCGTGTAACCTGTGATGTCATAAAAAGGATTTCCATGCACAGACCCATGACGTCACCGGAAATGGTGTATTAGTTTACTCATAGAGTAGTGATGTCGTAGAAATGTGTGTAGTTGGGGAAACCCCTTTTTCAATATGTAAACAGTTCTGTTTGATTTCTGAATGTCAGCAATCAAAGCTTAGATTCTTTTCATGAGACTTTATAACATTGTTAGTCAAATTGTAAATTCGTTTTTGGAACATTATGAAATATTTCCATTGAACATTTGCACTTATACAGACACTCAGCCAGATCACATTCAAGCAATTGTAAAACACAGGCATTCCAACTCAAGGTTGTTTTATAATTTTATTTGAACTTGATTCTTGTATAATTTTATTAGAACAAATACTTACTAGTGTTTCTTGTATGTTTTCAGGCCCTTCAAACTTCTAGCTTCTAGCTTCTAGCTTGTATGTTTACAAGTTTACCGGAGGTTATGTCAAGTTAAATATGGAATAAAGAGCAAGAGAAATGGCAACGTCTTAGAGACTTCTTTGTCGTCTTTATTTTCCTCCTCCTCCTTCCACCCTTCTACACTTCAATAAAATGTACACACTACAAAATGTTATACTGATATCGTGCGTGTATTAGTGCATGCATGCGTGCATGTGTGTAGTAAACAGCGGTGTAATGCTTGCGAGAAGTTGCGAGTTTGAGCCTGGGTCAGGGCGTTAGCAATTTTCTCCCCCCTTTCCTAACCTAGGTGGTGGGTTCAAGTGCTAGTCTTTCGGATGAGATGATAAACCGAGGTCCCTTCGTGTACACTACATTGGGGTATGCACGTTAAAGATCCCACGATTGACAAAAGGGTCATTCCTGGCAAAATTGTATAGGCGTAGATAAAAATGTCCACCAAAATACCCGTGAGACTTGGAATAATAGGCCATGAAAGGTGGATGCAGCGCCTATAGGCTGTTGATCTACTGGCCGATGTGAATGCGTGATATATTGTGTAAAAAAATTCCATCTCACACGGCATAATGATAAAGCGCTTTGAACTTCGGATAAGGCGCTATATAAATACCCGTTATTATTATTATTATAATGTGTCTTGCAAGTTCGACAGGCGATCTCCCTCTGACTGAACCAGTGTACAGTTATGCTTACTGTGCCGGTGACCACCCAAGTCGCGTTCGTTGTCTCCCTACGCCATAAATCAGTGTATTGGTTTTGCCTATTGGTTTACTGACTTGGAAACTTTTTTCAGTTACTGATGCCCATGAAGGAAGGGTAAAATTAAATAACAGTGTCCAAATTAACTCTCCTCAACAGGTCTGCCAGGTAGTTATGAGTCAGTAGAGGAAATGAAGTTACATTCGAAATAAATAGAATTTCAAAGGTAAAATGATTGCTTTATATCACGATTTTCCCTCGGTTTGAACACCGTGCAACGGTTCTCTCAATCTGCAAAGTTTGGTACCTAGCAACAGCTTACTTGAAATTTAAACACATTTTTACATGTCTCTCTCTCTCTCTCTCTCTCTCTCTTTCTCTCTCCTTCTTCTTCTTCCATTTAACGCCCAGGGTCAACATTCTGACTATTAGTGGCGCATTGAGACTTAATGCCGTGTGAGATAGAATTTTTTTTACTTTATTCCAAGTCCCACGGGTATTTGATGGACATTTTTATCTATGCCTATACAATTTTGCCAGGAAAGACCCTTTTGTCAATCGTGGGATCTTTAACATGCACACCCCAATGTAGTGTACACGAAGGGACCTCGGTTTTTCGTCTCATCCGAAAGACTAGCACTTGAACCCACCACCTAGGTTAGGAAAGGGGGGAGAAAATTGCGGCCTGACCCAGGCCTGAACACGCAACCTCTCGCTTCCGAGCGCAAGTGCGTTACCACTCGGCCACCCACTCTCTCTCTCTCTCTCTCTCTCTCTCTCTCTCTCTCTCTCTCTCTCTCTCTCTCTCTCTCTCTCTCTCTCTCTAGTGTATCTAAAAATCAATGCATGTAACAAATAAAATAAAAAGTGTCCAGAAATGTATATTCATTGTCCAACTTAAAGCTTTACACTGACGTTATGGATCAAGGAGACTGATCTTTGGAGCCTGAAAGTGAAAGTACGGCCGCTTCGCAACCACCTGATCTATTTTTAACCAAGGGGATTTTAGCGGAAGCTGAAAGGATTTTGACGTCACGCATGCGCAAAGAGACAGAGCAGACAAACATCCGGTTAGGACAACTCTGAGCGTAGAATGTTGCGACCCATCTCGTCATCGGCGCTTTTCCGGAAATGACCTGCGTTTTGTTGGAATTCCAACAATGGCCGCCATTGTAGGAATTCCAACTTTGCGCTACGCGATTCTAGAAATGTACCGCGCGAATAGTGAGAATTCTGCTCTTTCTTAGAATGCGATGTAAAATGATACAAGTCATGATGGCCTATGATGATCCTTGTGTTTTAAAGTGATCAATGCTTAGTCTTGAAAAAGCAGATCCATTGTATAACGCACCAAACCAACCGAATTACAAAAAAACCACTTTTAATAACTTCGGCGGGCTGTAACAACACAGTTCAACTCGACCAAAACGCACCAATTTTACGTAATTTTTAACGTTTCAGATCTTACATTTTACAACAACAAAAACACAACAAGAGTGTTCCGATATTACTCTTCACTGGTAACTATCGATTATCATAATTTCTTACTGATTATATATTAAACTCACGGCACAGTCTCTCTGGGCTGCACAGACAGCATTACGTCCCTTTACTGAGTAGGCTCTTGCACTGCATGGTAATCTAGGCCGCTCTTGAAACGTGATGTGCAAGTCTGTGCGCTATATTATTGTGATTGATTGTTGCACAATGTTGATTCACTGAATTAAAGATGATTTCAGCCTGTTGTAACAAACTAACACTCTACTCTGAGAAAAAAATCATTGTGTTCAAAATAGATCGAGACAACAGCAACTAGCTCATAGCTGCATGCGCTGAGTGTCTGAGAGAATTGTTACACAGTCAGTTTTCCGTGCAGGTAGACCAACGGTGACATTGACATGACTGATCACCATACAACACTGTCTTGTGACTGTAACGTGGGCATGACTGATCACCATACAACACTGTCTTGTGACTGTAACGTTGGCATGACTGATCACCATACAACACTGTCTAGTGTGACTGAAACATTGGCATGACTGATCACCATACAACACTGTCTTGTGACTGTGACGTTGACATGACTGATCACCATAGAGCACTGTCTTGTGACTGTAACGTTGACATCTTTCTTTCTTTCTTTATTTGGTGTTTAACGTCGTTTTCAACCACGAAGGTTATATCGCGACGAGGGAAAGGGGGGAGATGGGATAGGGGAAAGGGGGGGAGATGGGATAGAGCCACTTGTTAAGTGTTTCTTGTTCACAAAAGCACTAATCAAAAAATTGCTCCAGGGGCTTGCAACGTAGTACAATATATGACCTTACTGGGAGAATGCAAGTTTCCAGTACAAAGGACTAAACATTTCTTACATACTGCTTGACTAAAATCTTTACTAACATTGACTATATTCTATACAAGAACCACTTAACAAGGGTAAAAAGTGAAGAATTTTATGGGTGCAGAAAAGTTAAGTAAAAGGACTTTGGGGAGGCAGAAATAGAGAAGAAACAAGAAAAAGATCCTAATTAGGTTCACGGCATCGAGAGTGATGCGACCTTCTCTCAGAAGTTAGTAGAGAAGGCTCCCCCATCCACCACCCGGGGGACGCGCCTCTACGCCAATTAGGGGGCGCGAGGAACGTTGACATGACTGATCACCATACAACACTGTCTTGTGACTGTAACGTTGGCATGACTGATCACCATACAACACTGTCTTGTGACTGAAACATTTGCATGACTGATCACCATACAACACTGTCTTGTGACTGTGACGTTCACATGATTGATCACCATAGAGCACTGTCTTGTGACTGTAACGTTGACATGACTGATCACCATACAACACTGTCTTGTGACTAACGTTGGCATGACTCAGATCACCATACAACACTGTCTTGTGACTGTGACGTTGGCATGACTCAGATCACCATACAACACTGTCTTGTGACTGTGACATTGACATGACTGATCACCATAGAGCACAGCTGTCTTGTGACTGTGACGTTGACATGACTGATCACCATAGAGCACTGTCTTGTGACTGTGACGTTGACATGACTGATCACTATAGAGCACTGTCTTGTGACTGTAACGTTGACATGACTGATCACCATACAACACTGTCTTGTGACTGTGACGTTAGCATGACTGATCACCATACAACACCGTCTTGTGACTGAAACATTGGCATGACTGATCACCATACAACACTGTCTTGTGACTGTGACGTTGACATGACTGATCACCATACAACACTGTCTTGTGACTGTAACGTTGACATCGACTGATCACCATACAACACTGTCTTGTGACTGTAACGTTGGCATGACTGATCACCTTACAACACTGTCTTGTGACTGTGACGTTGGCATGACTCAGATCACCATACAACACTGTCTTGTGACTGTAACGTTGGCATGACTGATCACCATACAACACCGTCTTGTGACTGAAACATTGGCATGACTGATCACCATACAACACTGTCTTGTGACTGTGACGTACTTGACATGACTGATCACCATAGAGCACTGTCTTGTGACTGTAACGTTGACATCGACTGATCACCATACAACACTGTCTTGTGACTGTAACGTTGGCATGACTGATCACCTTACAACACTGTCTTGTGACTGTGACGTTGGCATGACTCAGATCACCATACAACACTGTCTTGTGACTGTAACGTTGGCATGACTGATCACCATACAACACTGTCTTGTGACTGTGACGTTGACATGACTGATCACCATAGAGCACTTTCTTGTGACTGTAACGTTGACATCGACTGATCACCATACAACACTGTCTTGTGACTGTAACGTTGGCATGACTGATCACCTTACAACACTGTCTTGTGACTGTGACGTTGGCATGACTCAGATCACCATACAACACTGTCTTGTAACTGTAACGTTGGCATGACTGATCACCATACAACACTGTCTTGTGACTGTAACATTGGCATGACTGATCACAATACAACACTGTCTTGTGACTGTAACGTTGACATGACTGATCACCATACAACACTGTCTTGTGACTGTGACGTTGGCATGACTGATGACCATACAACACTGTCTTGTGACTGTGACATGACTCAGATCACCATACAACACTGTCTTGTGACTGTAACGTTGGCATGACTGATCACCATAGAGTACTGACATGACTGATCACCACAGAGCACTGTCTTGTGACTGTGACGTTGACATGACTGATCACCATAGAGCACTGTCTTGTGACTGTAACGTTGGCATGACTGATCACCATACAACACTGTCTTGTGACTGTGACGTTGGCATGACTCAGATCACCATAGAACAGTTCAGAGAGGGTTCTACTGTGTACTGTTATCCATCTCTTTTTTTAACTGCTCTACCAGGAACCAATATGTCCTGGGAGTCTTTGGCAGAACACTGTGGACACTTTGGCTGGACACATGGGGACACTTTGGCTCAGAACTTAATTGGCCGATTGCAAGATTTTTTCCTTTCTCAGTTTGGTACACAGCAAGATAATATAATATTTATAGGACCCAGTGTTAACCTGTTGGTCATCTCAGGGTGACATGTTTTTGTGTGTTATTTTCTTCTTTAAATGAAGACCGCATCAAGCTGTTTTCTTTCAGTTTCAGTGTGGTACACAACAAGATGATATAATGTTTATTAGACCCTGTCAACCAATTGGTCATCTCAGGGTGACATTGTGTTCTTTTCTTTTTGTTATCAGTCCGTTTTCAGTGTGATGTGACCACGTGTGTAAAATCGGAAACAGTTGATAATGATGCCAAATTCACATCTCTCCTTTTGAGAGAAGACAGTCTCAGGACTGTCAGGCTATGTCACTGTCAGATGCAACACGGTCCAGCCCGCCCTCAAGCCCATCCAAACCAGCAGATATAATATTTATAACACCTTGTCAAGATGATATGGTATTTATAACACCCTGTCAAGATAATATGATATTTTTAACACCCAGTCAAGATGATAACATGTACAGTATTTATAACACCTTGCCAAGATGATATAATATCTACAACAGTCCCTGTCAAAATGATACAAGGGTGCATCTGAGTAAATATAGAGTGAAATAGATATTAAATGGAGCAGCAAGGCATTCTGTAAAAGCCCACTGTTAAAGTTTGGGAATCAATCATTAAAAGAAAATCATAAATGCTGATTTAAGTCACATCTGACATTTAGTTTGAAGTTTACTGCAAGTTTGGAACACCCACTTCCCCACGTTCTTGAAAACTGGTCCAAGATGAAATATTTTAGTAATGTACATGCATACACACTTGCTGAAAATCAAGTATTCTTCATTTATTTATTTATTATATTTTGATATATTGATAACACCCTGTCAACCTTCTGGTCATTTCAAGGTAACATTTTTCTTTTGCATTTTTTGTTTTTTTCCCCTCTCAAAATGAAGACTTTATTAGTCTGTTTTCTCTCTGATGTGACCTGAAGTGCGTATCGTATGGGATTATCACTGTTCTTTATGCCCGGTGTGGTACTTTAAGCAAACAGTCAAGAAAGCTGTTGTTGACCTCGGTATGAGATAACAGGGTTGAAGTACGTATAAACATTTTTTAATTTCATTTCATAAGTAGGTGACTCATCATGTGTTCTTTCTTTATTTGGTGTTTAACGTCGTTTTCAACCATTCAAGGTTATATCGCGACGGGGAAAGGGGGGGAGATGGGATAGGGGAAAGGGGGGAGATGGGATAGAGCCACTTGTTAATTGTTTCTTGTTCACAAAAGCACTAATCAAAAAATTGCTCCAGGGGCTTGCAACGTAGTACAATATATGACCTTACTGGGAGAATGCAAGTTTCCAGTACAAAGGACTAAACATTTCTTACATACTGCTTGACTAAAATCTTTACAAACATTGACTATGTTCTATACAAGAAACACTCAACAAGGGTAAAAGGAAAAACAGAACCATTAGTCGCCTCTTACGACATGCTGGGTAGCAACGGGTAAATTCTTTCTCGTCCCAACCAATATGGGACTCCCCCTAACCCGCGGGGGGTGACTCATCATGTGTGGCATCAATAGTTGTTGCTTTATATTTTTCCCTTCCACATAAGTTATGACATTGATGATTGTAGCATAGACCATGACAATTACGACTGTATTACTTTTTGGTGATTATGAGGCCATTTTAAGCATTTCAGATCATTATGTATCATCTCTTTCAAATAAGTTCAATAATATCAAGGATTCCACCTGTAATATTCAAGTGTACTATGCTAGTGTTTTGTTTTGAAAGAATCCAATTCGCAAGTACTGTTTGGCCCATGCCATTTGCTTTGTGGTTTTCAACAGTGTACTAAAGTATTGAGAGAACACATGGGTACCGTTCAGCCCTTGGCGGTTTGCTTTGTGGTTTTAAACTGTAATAAAGTGTTCAGAAAACCCACCAGTACTGTTCAACCCATGGCTGTTTGCTTTTTTTGGTCATAGGAGGTTTGCTTTGTGGTTTTAAACTGTAATAAAGTGTTCAGAAAATCCATGAGTACTGTTCAACCCATGGCTGTTTGCTTTGTTTGGTCATAGGAGGTTTGCTTTGTGGTTTTAAACTGTAATAAAGTTTTCAGAAAACCCATAAGTACTGCATGTTCAGCCCATGGCTGTTTGCTTATTTCAGCCCTCAGCTGTTTGCTTTTCAACAGAATACTAAAGTTTTGAGAGAACCCACAAGTACTGCTCAGCCCCCGGCTGTTTGCTTTTTAACAGAGTACTAAAGTTTTGAGAGAACCCACAAGTACTGTTCAGTCCTTACTGCTTTCTTTACGCATTTTAACAATGTACTTAAAAAAAAAAGTTTTAAAAAAAAAGCCCATTACCATAATGTATCTAAAACGGTCCTGTAACCTATTACAATAAGTTCTAATGCAACACAGTGCCTACCCCCCCTCCCCCTACACACACATATAGCTATCTTAAAAAAACTGTCTGAAAGATGACATACAAGAGACCTAAAAACCAAAAAAATCAAACACAAAGATGACTTACAGGGTTTAGGGACAACAAATACAAACAAAAACAAAACAATCGGAACAACAAAAAAGACAAACAAAAAAAACAATCACACAAAAAACGAGGTTTAGGGGATTCAATTTTGAGATGGGACCCAAGAAGAAAAACAAAAATTGGTTTACAGGAATCACGGACCTTTAACAAACACAACAAAACCAACAAATTACACACATACAAACACAAAACGAGGTTTAGGGGATTCAACGCCGCGCCAGGGACCTTAAACAGCAACAAGAAATAAACAAAAATGGTTTACAGGAACCAGGGACCTTTAACAACAACACCACAAACACAACGCACACTGTGATACAAACACAAAACGAAGTTTACGGGATTCAACGCCACGCCAGGGACCTTAAACAGCAACAAGAAATAAAACAAAAAAACGGTTTACAGGAATCAAGGACCTTTAACAAACACAACAAAACCAACAAAGTACACACATACAAACACAAAACGAGGTTTACGGGATTCAACGCCAGGGACCTTAAACAGCAACAAGAAATAAAACAAAAAAACGGTTTACAGGAATCAAGGACCTTTAACAAACACAACAAAACCAACAAAGTACACACATACAAACACAAAACGAGGTTTACGGGATTCAATGCCACGCCAGGGACCTTAAACAGCAACAAGAAATAAAACCAACAAAAAAACGGTTTACAGGAATGAAGGACCTTTAACAAAAACACCACAAGAAGGGCAAAGCCCATACGACTCACATGCTTGACCTCGACCTTTACATGACCTTGACCTTTGTTACGATCTGGTGACATAGACCAAGAAAGTGTCACTCAGTGGGGTGCCTTCTCTTGGTCAATTGCGACTGAAAGCGCCTGTGCGTGAGATTGGGCTACGGCAGGGTTTTGCTGACAGCGCTCAACGACCACGGATTTTTCGGGGTTAATTCTGCTTTGCGAGGCAGAATTGTGGATAGCTGAACTTGATATGTGACAAGGTCAGTCACGTGTTATTGGCTAGGTGGTCTGTGAGAGACACAAGGACGGCGCACTTGACACTCAGCGGCGGAAGAAGAAGGATCGAATACGACGGTTTCTAGAGTATGATGGATTTCACCGAATAGAATATTCGGCACTCTAGGGGAACTTCAGCGAGTTATCACCTTCTCACTGCCACATGTTTTGCTGAGGACGAGTCGTCAAATCTTTCCTTCGTCGTGCGATGGTTTTCGCATAAGTATTCGACAAGGGGTTTCTGGATGTTGTTGTCACTGTTGACGAACAGAGGCCATTCCAGGGAGGAAGCGGGTTTTGCTTCCATGAGAGTGCTATATTCATAGGCTGTTTGAGGTAATAAATCATTATTTAACGCTGTTGACGAGTCTGTGTTTGTGGAATGAAATACTCTCTGTTGTTCTTTCCAGGTTAGCGCATAATTTGCTCTCTGTGACGCTAAAATACTAATCTGTATATGGTTTTTGCAGATAGGGAGAGAAGGACGGAAAACGGCTGTTTTGTTGTTGTGAAAAGTCCATTTTGTGCAGGCCCACGTGCTCGATGAGATATGTAAAGATGACATGTTTAAAGGTGGAGGGTGAGGGGTAGCTGACATGTTTAGTGCACCGATGCTTTCTGTTTGCAGCCTTTTCCTAACTTCTGTTCGGCTGCCTTTGGCGGGACCACGCTAACCAGCACACCGGCTAACCAGCGAACCGGCTAACCAGCTAACCAGCGAACCGGCTAACCAGCTAACCAGCGACTGGGTGCGGCGCCTGATGCCTCCACAGTTCCCTGCTTCGTCACCACGCTAACCAGCACTTCATTCGACGGAGCAGTTGTGGAGGCTAAAAAGACTAATTACAGGCCGTCCACCCAGTGGCCAAAGAAAGCTAAGTGCACCATGTCTTTGCACCCCGTTGACCACCGTTGTTATTTTTGCTATCTGTGATTATTTTCGAGTAGTGACAACGTGGGGTGTGAGACACCTGCATTAATTAGCACTTTTGAGCAGAACAGTCGTATTTTCTAATCTTTACATGGGATCAGCGTGTTACTATAATTTTCTATATTCTAACTGGCAATTTGTCAGTGACCACGGGTTTTTTACGTTTTGCGAACGTAAAAGAACATATTTTGAGTGAAGTCTCGAGGGAGGTGGCGAGTTTTTACATAAACAGGCGTCTGAAACTTATACTTTTGTTGTCTCTATTAAATTGTATGACTGCGAGAGTGGATCGTGGTGTGATTTAGTTAGTTACTAGTAACTAACCGTTTCATAATCACCTTAAGTGATATATTGAAACGTGACAACCTTCAGGGTCAAGGTCAAATAACTAAACCTAGCAATGACATCATACACTAAGAACTGCTTTACACATTTTTCCTACCAAAATACATGTGACCTTGACCAAAGGTCAAGGTCATCCAACACAAAGCTGTTAATTCAAGACATAGGAAGTACAATGGTGCTTATTGGCTCTTTCTACCATGAGATATGGTCACTTTTAGTGGTTCACTACCTTATTTTGATGAAAGCATAACATGTGCCCCACATAATTTTTAAGTTTGAAACAGTTATCTTCCATAGTTCAGGGTCAAGGTCACTTCAAAATATGTATACAATCCAACTTTGAAGAGCTCCTGTGACCTTGACCTTGAAGCAAGGTAAACCAAAGTGGTATCAAAAGATGGGGCTTAACTTTGCCCTATATATCATATATAGGTGAGGTATTCAATCTCAAAAACTTCAGAGAAAATGGGAAAAATGGGAACAATAGCTGTTTTTTAGACAACATTTATGGCCCCTGCGACCTTGACCTTGAAGCAAGGTCAAGATGCTATGTATGTTTTTTGGGGCCTTGTCATCATACACCATCTTGCCAAATTTGGTACTGATAGACTGAATAGTGTCCAAGAAATATCCTTTCCGGACGGTCGTCCGGACGGACGGACGGACGGACGACTCGGGTGAGTACATAGACTCACTGTTGCTTCGCATGTGAGTCAAAAACCAACAAAGTAAACACATACAAACACAAAACGAGGTTTACGGGATTCTTAGTAATACAAACCATCTGTGGTTAGCCACTAAGTTTGTACAGAATGCCAGATTGTTTGGTTTGTAATACTTGTGATCGTCTCTTCAGCTGATATTGCTATTCGAGACCGATTCAATGGGTTGGTTGGTTGGGTTGGTAATATTTGTGATTGTCTCTTCAGCTAATATTGTTATTCGAGACCGATCCAATGGGTTGGTTGGTAATATTTTTGATCGTCTCTTCAGCTAATATTGCAATTCGAGACCAATCCAATTGGTTGGTTTGTAATATGTTGATCATCTCTTCAGCTGATATTCGAGATCGATCCAATGGGTTGGTTGGTTGGGTTGGTAATATTTGTGATTGTCTCTTCAGCTGATATTGCTATTCGAGATCGATCCAATGGGCTGGTTGGTAATATTTGTGATCATCTCTTTAGCTGTTATTGCTCTTCGAGACCGATCCAATGGGTTGGCTGGTAATATTTTTGATCGTCTCTTCAGTTCATATTGCTATAGGCTGGTTGAGCCGGTAGCTCCAGTGCGGAGGAGGGTAAGGGGGATGAGGGACAGGCCGATGCCTTACAACAGACTTGTAACTGTAACGTTGGCATGACTGATCACCATAGAGCACTGTCTTGTGTGACTGTAACGTTGGCATGACTGATCACCATAGAGCACTGTCTTGTGACTGTGACGTTGACATGACTGATCACCCACCATACAACACTGTCTTGTGACTGTGACGTTGACATGACTGATCACCCACCAAACAACACTGTCTTGTGACTGTGACATTGACATGACTGATCACCATAGAGCACTGTCTTGTGACTGTGACGTTGACATGACTGATCACCATACAACACTGTCTTGTGACTGTGACGTTGACATGACTGATCACCATCGAGCACTGTCTTGTGACTGTAACGTTGACATGACTGATCACCAAACAACACTGTCTTGTGACTGTGACATTGACATGACTGATCACCATAGAGCACTGTCTTGTGACTGTGACGTTGACATGACTGATCACCATCTTGTGACTGTGACGTTGACATGACTGATCACTATAGAGCACTGTCTTGTGACTGTAACGTTGACATGACTGATCACCATACAACACTGTCTTGTGACTGTGACGTTGGCATGACTGATCACCATACAACACCGTCTTGTGACTGAAACATTGGCATGACTGATCACCATACAACACTGTCTTGTGACTGTGACGTTGACATGACTGATCACCATAGAGCACCGTCTTGTGACTGTAACGTTGACATGACTGATCACCATACAACACTGTCTTGTGACTGTAACGTTGGCATGACTGATCACCTTACAACACTGTCTTGTGACTGTGACGTTGACATGACTGATCACCATAGAGCACTGTCTTGTGACTGTGACGTTGACATGACTGATCACTATAGAGCACTGTCTTGTGACTGTAACGTTGACATGACTGATCACCATACAACACTGTCTTGTGACTGTGACGTTGGCATGACTGATCACCATACAACACCGTCTTGTGACTGAAACATTGGCATGACTGATCACCATACAACACTGTCTTGTGACTGTGACGTTGACATGACTGATCACCATAGAGCACCGTCTTGTGACTGTAACGTTGACATGACTGATCACCATACAACACTGTCTTGTGACTGTAACGTTGGCATGACTGATCACCTTACAACACTGTCTTGTGACTGTGACGTTGGCATGACTCAGATCACCATACAACACTGTCTTGTGACTGTAACGTTGGCATGACTGATCACCATACAACACTGTCTTGTGACTGTAACATTGGCATGACTGATCACCATACAACACTTTCTTGTGACTGTAACGTTGACATGACTGATCACCATACAACACTGTCTTGTGACTGTGACGTTGGCATGACTGATCACCATACAACACTGTCTTGTGACTGTGACGTTGGCATGACTCAGATCACCATACAACACTGTCTTGTGACTGTAACGTTGGCATGACTGATCACCATAGAGCACTGTCTTGTGACTGTAACGTTGACATGACTGATCACCATAGAGCACTGTCTTGTGACTGTAACGTTGGCATGACTGATCACCATACAACACTGTCTTGTGACTGTGACGTTGGCATGACTCAGATCACCATAGAACAGTTCAGAGAGGGATCTACTGTGTACTGTTATCCATCTCTTTTTTTCAACTGCTCTACCAGGAACCAATATGTCCTGGGAGTCTTTGGCAGAACACTGTGGACACTTTGGCTGGACACATGGGGACACTTTGGCTCAGAACTTAATTGGCCGATTGCAAAATTTGTTCCTTTCTCAGTTTGGACAGCAAGATAATATAATATCTATTAGGACCCAGTGTTAACCTGTTGGTCATCTCAGGGTGACATGTTTTTTTGTGTTATTTTCTTCTTTAAATGAAGACCGCATCAAGCTGTTTTCTTTCAGTTTCAGTGTGGTACACAACAAGATGATATAATGTTTATTAGACCCTGTCAACCAATTGGTCATCTCAGGGTGACATTGTGTTCTTTTCTTTTTGTTATCAGTCCGTTTTCAGTGTGATGTGACCACGTGTGTAAAATCGGGAACAGTTGATAATGATGCCAAATTCACATCTCTCCTTTTGAGAGAAGACAGTCTCAGGACTGTCAGGCTATGTCACTGTCAGATGCAACACGGTCCAGCCCGCCCTTAAGCCCATCCAAACCAGCAGATATAATATTTATAACACCTTGTCAAGATGATATGGTATTTATAACACCCTGTCAAGATAATATGATATTTTTAACACCCAGTCAAGATGATAACATGTACAGTATTTATAACACCTTGCCAAGATGATATAATATCTACAACAGTCCCTGTCAAAATGATACAAGGGTGCATCTGAGTAAATATAGAGTGAAATAGATATTAAATGGAGCAGCAAGGCATTCTGTAAAAGCCCACTGTTAAAGTTTGGGAATCAATCATTAAAAGAAAATCATAAATGCTGATTTAAGTCACATCTGACAAGTTTGAAGTTTACTGCAAGTTTGGAACACCCACTTCCCCACGTTCTTGAAAACTGGTCCAAGATGAAATATTTTAGTAATGTACATGCATACACACTTGCTGAAAATCAAGTATTCTTCATTTATTTATTTATTATATTTTGATATATTGATAACACCCTGTCAACCTTCTGGTCATTTCAAGGTAACATTTTTCTTTTGCATTTTTTGTTTTTTTCCCCTTTCAAAATGAAGACTTTATTAGTCTGTTTTTTCTCTGATGTGACCTGAAGTGCGTATCGTATGGGATTATCACTGTTCTTCATGCCCGGTGTGGTACTTTAAGCAAACAGTCAAGAAAGCTGTTGTTGACCTCGGTATGAGATAACAGGGTTGAAGTACGTATAAACATTTTTTAATTTCATTTCATAAGTAGGTGACTCATCATGTGTTCTTTCTTTATTTGGTGTTTAACGTCGTTTTCAACCATTCAAGGTTATATCGCGACGGGGAAAGGGGGGGAGATGGGATAGGGGAAAGGGGGGAGATGGGATAGAGCCACTTGTTAATTGTTTCTTGTTCACAAAAGCACTAATCAAAAAATTGCTCCAGGGGCTTGCAACGTAGTACAATATATGACCTTACTGGGAGAATGCAAGTTTCCAGTACAAAGGACTAAACATTTCTTACATACTGCTTGACTAAAATCTTTACAAACTTTGACTATGTTCTATACAAGAAACACTCAACAAGGGTAAAAGGAGAAACAGAACCATTAGTCGCCTCTTACGACATGCTGGGTAGCAACGGGTAAATTCTTTCTCGTCCCAACCAATATGGGACTCCCCCTAACCCGCAGGGGGTGACTCATCATGTGTGGCATCAATAGTTGTTGCTTTATATTTTTCCCTTCCACATAAGTTATGACATTGATGATTGTAGCATAGACCATGACAATTACGACTGTATTACTTTTTGGTGATTATGAGGCCATTTTAAGCATTTCAGATCATTATGTATCATCTCTTTCAAATAAGTTCAATAATATCAAGGATTCCACCTGTAATATTCAAGTGTACTATGCTAGTGTTTTGTTTTGAAAGAATCCAATTCGCAAGTACTGTTTGGCCCATGCTATTTGCTTTGTGGTTTTCAACAGTGTACTAAAGTATTGAGAGAACACATGGGTACCGTTCAGCCCTTGGCGGTTTGCTTTGTGGTTTTAAACTGTAATAAAGTGTTCAGAAAACCCACCAGTACTGTTCAACCCATGGCTGTTTGCTTTTTTTGGTCATAGGAGGTTTGCTTTGTGGTTTTAAACTGTAATAAAGTGTTCAGAAAACCCATGAGTACTGTTCAACCCATGGCTGTTTGCTTTGTTTGGTCATAGGAGGTTTGCTTTGTGGTTTTAAACTGTAATAAAGTTTTCAGAAAACCCATAAGTACTGCATGTTCAGCCCATGGCTGTTTGCTTATTTCAGCCCTCAGCTGTTTGCTTTTCAACAGAATACTAAAGTTTTGAGAGAACCCACAAGTACTGCTCAGCCCTCGGCTGTTTGCTTTTTAACAGAGTACTAAAGTTTTGAGAGAACCCACAAGTACTGTTCAGTCCTTACTGCTTTCTTTACGCATTTTAACAATGTACTTAAAAAAAAAAGTTTTTAAAAAAAAGCCCATTACCATAATGTATCTAAAACGGTCCTGTAACCTATTACAATAAGTTCTAATGCAACACTGCCTACCCCCCCTCCCCCTACACACACATATAGCTATCTTAAAAAAACTGTCTGAAAGATGACATACAAGAGACCTAAAAACCAAAAAAATCAAACACAAAGATGACTTACAGGGTTTAGGGACAACAAATACAAACAAAAACAAAACAATCGGAACAACAAAAAAGACAAACAAAAAAAACAATCACACAAAAAACGAGGTTTAGGGGATTCAATTTTGAGATGGGACCCAAGAAGAAAAACAAAAATTGGTTTACAGGAATCACGGACCTTTAACAAACACAACAAAACCAACAAATTACACACATACAAACACAAAACGAGGTTTAGGGGATTCAACGCCGCGCCAGGGACCTTAAACAGCAACAAGAAATAAAACAAAAATGGTTTACAGGAACCAGGGACCTTTAACAACAACACCACAAACAACACAACGCACACTGTGATACAAACACAAAACGAAGTTTACGGGATTCAACGCCACGCCAGGGACCTTAAACAGCAACAATAAACGAACAAAAAAGCGGTTTACAGGGTTCAGGGACTTTTAACAAACACAACACAAACAACAACAAAATCTACAAACACAAAACGAGGTTTACGGGATTCAACGCCACGCCAGGGACCTTAAACAGCAACAAGAAATAAAACAAAAAAACGGTTTACAGGAATCAAGGACCTTTAACAAACACAACAAAACCAACAAAGTACACACATACAAACACAAAACGAGGTTTACGGGATTCAACGCCACGCCAGGGACCTTAAACAGCAACAAGAAATAAAACAAAAAAACGGTTTACAGGAATCAAGGACCTTTAACAAACACAACAAAACCAACAAAGTACACACATACAAACACAAAACGAGGTTTACGGGATTCAATGCCACGCCAGGGACCTTAAACAGCAACAAGAAATAAAACCAACAAAAAAACGGTTTACAGGAATCAAGGACCTTTAACAAAAACACCACAAGAAGGGCAAAGCCCATACGACTCACATGCTTGACCTCGACCTTTACATGACCCTGACCTAAGGTCAAATAACTAAACCTAGCAATGACATCATACACTAAGAACTGCTTTACACATTTTTCCTACCAAAATACATGTCATCCAACACAAAGCTGTTAATTCAAGACATAGGATTAGTACAATGGTGCTTATTGGCTCTTTCTACCATGAGATATGGTCACTTTTAGTGGTTCACTACCTTATTTTGATGAAAGCATAACATGTGCCCCACATAATTTTTAAGTTTGAAACAGTTATCTTCCATAGTTCAGGGTCAAGGTCACTTCAAAATATGTATACAATCCAACTTTGAAGAGCTCCTGTGACCTTGACCTTGAAGCAAGGTAAACCAAAGTGGTATCAAAAGATGGGGCTTACTTTGCCCTATATATCATATATAGGTGAGGTATTCAATCTCAAAAGCTTCAGAGAAAATGGGAAAAATGGGAACAATAGCTGTTTTTTAGACAACATTTATGGCCCCTGCGACCTTGACCTTGAAGCAAGGTCAAGATGCTATGTATGTTTTTTGGGGCCTTGTCATCATACACCATCTTGCCAAATTTGGTACTGATAGACTGAATAGTGTCCAAGAAATATCCAACGTTAAAGTTTTCCGGACGGACGGACGGACGGACGACTCGGGTGAGTACATAGACTCACTTTTGCTCCGCATGTGAGTCAAAAACCAACAAAGTACACACAAACAAACACAAAACGAGGTTTACGGGATTATTAGTAATACAAACCATCTGTGGTTAGCCACTAAGTTTGTACAGAATGCCAGATTGTTTGGTTTGTAATACTTGTGATCGTCTCTTCAGCTGATATTGCTATTCGAGACCGATTCAATGGGTTGGTTGGTTGGGTTGGTAATATTTGTGATTGTCTCTTCAGCTAATATTGTTATTCGAGACCGATCCAATGGGTTGGTTGGTAATATTTTTGATCGTCTCTTCAGCTAATATTGCAATTCGAGACCAATCCAATTGGTTGGTTTGTAATATGTTGATCATCTCTTCAGCTGATATTCGAGATCGATCCAATGGGTTGGTTGGTTGGGTTGGTAATATTTGTGATTGTCTCTTCAGCTGATATTGCTATTCGAGACCGATCCGATTGGTTGATTTGTAATATGTTGATCATCTCTTCAGCTGATATTGCTATTCGAGATCGATCCAATGGGCTGGTTGGTTGGGTTGGTAATATTTGTGATTGTCTCTTCAGCTGATATTGCTATTCGAGATCGATCCAATGGGCTGGTTGGTAATATTTGTGATCATCTCTTTAGCTGTTATTGCTCTTCGAGACCGATCCAATGGGTTGGCTGGTAATATTTTTGATCGTCTCTTCAGTTCATATTGCTATAGGCTGGTTGAGCCGGTAGCTCCAGTGCGGAGGAGGGTAAGGGGGATGAGGGACAGGCCGATGCCTTACAACAGACTTGTAACTGTAACGTTGGCATGACTGATCACCTTAGAGCACTGTCTTGTGACTGTAACGTTGGCATGACTGATCACCATAGAGCACTGTCTTGTGACTGTGACGTTGACATGACTGATCACCCACCATACAACACTGTCTTGTGACTGTGACGTTGACATGACTGATCACCCACCATACAACACTGTCTTGTGACTGTGACATTGACATGACTGATCACCATAGAGCACTGTCTTGTGACTGTGACGTTGACATGACTGATCACCATACAACACTGTCTTGTCGTTGACATGACTGATCACCATCGAGCACTGTCTTGTGACTGTAACGTTGACATGACTGATCACCAAACAACACTGTCTTGTGACTGTGACATTGACATGACTGATCACCATAGAGCACTGTCTTGTGACTGTGACGTTGACATGACTGATCACCATAGAGCACTGTCTTGTGACTGTGACGTTGACATGACTGATCACTATAGAGCACTGTCTTGTGACTGTAACGTTGACATGACTGATCACCATACAACACTGTCTTGTGACTGTGACGTTGGCATGACTGATCACCATACAACACCGTCTTGTGACTGAAACATTGGCATGACTGATCACCATACAACACTGTCTTGTGACTGTGACGTTGACATGACTGATCACCATAGAGCACCGTCTTGTGACTGTAACGTTGACATGACTGATCACCATACAACACTGTCTTGTGACTGTGACGTTGACATGACTGATCACCATAGAGCACCGTCTTGTGACTGTAACGTTGACATGACTGATCACCATACAACACTGTCTTGTGACTGTAACGTTGGCATGACTGATCACCTTACAACACTGTCTTGTGACTGTGACGTTGGCATGACTCAGATCACCATACAACACTGTCTTGTGACTGTAACGTTGGCATGACTGATCACCATACAACACTGTCTTGTGACTGTAACATTGGCATGACTGATCACCATACAACACTTTCTTGTGACTGTAACGTTGACATGACTGATCACCATACAACACTGTCTTGTGACTGTGACGTTGGCATGACTGATCACCATACAACACTGTCTTGTGACTGTGACGTTGGCATGACTCAGATCACCATACAACACTGTCTTGTGACTGTAACGTTGGCATGACTGATCACCATAGAGCACTGTCTTGTGACTGTAACGTTGACATGACTGATCACCATAGAGCACTCCCGTACGAAACGTTCTTATAAGAAATTGGACCCAATTTCATATAAGATTCTTATAAGAGTCTTGTATGACAATTTCATATATGTGGCTTATAGGTATTTTAAATGCAAATGAGGTAAATTCTTATAAGAAACTTATATGAATCATATATGAACCTATAACCTGAGCTCATATAGGTCTCTTATATGAATCTTATATTCTCTTATAAGAAAGCTATAGGTCTCTTATATGAAATGTTCATATATGAGACTTATAAGAATCTTATATGAAACCTACATCTCCCTTATAGGATTCTTATATGTCTCATATATGATATTTATATGTCTCATACTAGACACACGACCTTGACCTACATTTGTGTTTACAAGGGAAATAACACCTGCTTAACCCAATTTAACTGTCTTGACTTTGAATTATAATGAATCCAACTGCAAAATACCTTTTGGTTCAGTATATATACATATCTTTACTGAAGTTGTGTTTATTTTGAGGGCAAAAACAAACAGATCTCTAAATCACTGGTCACAAGAAGAGGAGTAAGACATGCATTGTCCTCTTCAAATCCAATACTTTGAAACTTGAAATTATGAACAAGAAACAACAAACAAGTTACAGCCACAAATAATTTTCTTGAATATGCATAGCTGTCACAGTTTCTTGTTGCTTGAACCAAAGTAGTGCTGGTAAACATGATTTGATCACCTGATGCAGAACCAGAACTGTAAAGTAAAACAAATAATGGAGGGAAATTCTGGATTTTGAATAAAAACACAAACCTGTCAGTGTCAAGCTGTTGGGTTGGTTGGGCTGCCAGCCACCCACAAACATCAGCATGACATAAACATTCTGTTCACATATTCATACATCAAGTCCAATTATTTCTGTAAGAACTTTGCATTTTAGTCCTGCTCTTTCACTGATTTTCTGCTAAACATCCTCACAGAGCTGCTGTCACAAAGATGGCCGTTCAGTCAGGGAGAGATAATGCTCAAGGCAAACCATCCACTTCCTGTTCATATATGAAACATATATGAAAGCCAGTATTGCCAGTAATTCAGCATTGTCCAATATTTTTTCTAAGTCCTGAATTCTCCTATGCAGAAACTAAGTGATGATTCATATAAGAGTCATATAAGATTCATATAAGAAACATATAAGAGAACTATAGGTTTCTGGAAGGGCAGGTTCTCATATATGATTCATATATGATTCTTATATGAATTGGGGTCTTTTTCATATAAGAGACTTATAAGAAACCTATTCCTACAACTGACATACATAGCTTTTTACTTGTCATATATGAAACTTATATGTTTCTTATAAGAAACTTATAGGTTTCTTATATGTCTCTTATATGTTCATATATGTTCATTTCGTACGGGCTGTCTTGTGACTGTAACGTTGGCATGACTGATCACCATACAACACTGTCTTGTGACTGTGACGTTGGCATGACTCAGATCACCATAGAACAGTTCAGAGAGGGATCTACTGTGTACTGTTATCCATCTCTTTTTTTCAACTGCTCTACCAGGAACCAATATGTCCTGGGAGTCTTTGGCAGAACACTGTGGACACTTTGGCTGGACACATGGGGACACTTTGGCTCAGAACTTAATTGGCCGATTGCAAAATTTGTTCCTTTCTCAGTTTGGTACACAGCAAGATAATATATCTATAGGACCCAGTGTTAACCTGTTGGTCATCTCAGGGTGACATGTTTTTTTGTGTTATTTTCTTCTTTAAATGAAGACCGCATCAAGCTGTTTTCTTTCAGTTTCAGTGTGGTACACAACAAGATGATATAATGTTTATTAGACCCTGTCAACCAATTGGTCATCTCAGGGTGACATTGTGTTCTTTTCTTTTTGTTATCAGTCCGTTTTCAGTGTGATGTGACCACGTGTGTAAAATCGGGAACAGTTGATAATGATGCCAAATTCACATCTCTCCTTTTGAGAGAAGACAGTCTCAGGACTGTCAGGCTATGTCACTGTCAGATGCAACACGGTCCAGCCCGCCCTTAAGCCCATCCAAACCAGCAGATATAATATTTATAACACCTTGTCAAGATGATATGGTATTTATAACGGTCCTGTCAAGATAATATGATATTTTTAACACCCAGTCAAGATGATAACATGTACAGTATTTATAACACCTTGCCAAGATGATATAATATCTACAACAGTCCCTGTCAAAATGATACAAGGGTGCATCTGAGTAAATATAGAGTGAAATAGATATTAAATGGAGCAGCAAGGCATTCTGTAAAAGCCCACTGTTAAAGTTTGGGAATCAATCATTAAAAGAAAATCATAAATGCTGATTTAAGTCACATCTGGCAAGTTTGAAGTTTACTGCAAGTTTGGAACACCCACTTCCCCACGTTCTTGAAAACTGGTCCAAGATGAAATATTTTAGTAATGTACATGCATACACACTTGCTGAAAATCAAGTATTCTTCATTTATTTATTTATTATATTTTGATATATTGATAACACCCTGTCAACCTTCTGGTCATTTCAAGGTAACATTTTTCTTTTGCATTTTTTGTTTTTTTCCCCTTTCAAAATGAAGACTTTATTAGTCTGTTTTTTCTCTGATGTGACCTGAAGTGCGTATCGTATGGGATTATCACTGCTGTTCTTCATGCCCGGTGTGGTACTTTAAGCAAACAGTCAAGAAAGCTGTTGTTGACCTCGGTATGAGATAACAGGGTTGAAGTACGTATAAACATTTTTTAATTTCATTTCATAAGTAGGTGACTCATCATGTGTTCTTTCTTTATTTGGTGTTTAACGTCGTTTTCAACCATTCAAGGTTATATCGCGACGGGGAAAGGGGGGGAGATGGGATAGGGGAAAGGGGGGAGATGGGATAGAGCCACTTGTTAATTGTTTCTTGTTCACAAAAGCACTAATCAAAAAATTGCTCCAGGGGCTTGCAACGTAGTACAATATATGACCTTACTGGGAGAATGCAAGTTTCCAGTACAAAGGACTAAACATTTCTTACATACTGCTTGACTAAAATCTTTACAAACTTTGACTATGTTCTATACAAGAAACACTCAACAAGGGTAAAAGGAGAAACAGAACCATTAGTCGCCTCTTACGACATGCTGGGTAGCAACGGGTAAATTCTTTCTCGTCCCAACCAATATGGGACTCCCCCTAACCCGCAGGGGGTGACTCATCATGTGTGGCATCAATAGTTGTTGCTTTATATTTTTCCCTTCCACATAAGTTATGACATTGATGATTGTAGCATAGACCATGACAATTACGACTGTATTACTTTTTGGTGATTATGAGGCCATTTTAAGCATTTCAGATCATTATGTATCATCTCTTTCAAATAAGTTCAATAATATCAAGGATTCCACCTGTAATATTCAAGTGTACTATGCTAGTGTTTTGTTTTGAAAGAATCCAATTCGCAAGTACTGTTTGGCCCATGCTATTTGCTTTGTGGTTTTCAACAGTGTACTAAAGTATTGAGAGAACACATGGGTACCGTTCAGCCCTTGGCGGTTTGCTTTGTGGTTTTAAACTGTAATAAAGTGTTCAGAAAACCCACCAGTACTGTTCAACCCATGGCTGTTTGCTTTTTTTGGTCATAGGAGGTTTGCTTTGTGGTTTTAAACTGTAATAAAGTGTTCAGAAAACCCATGAGTACTGTTCAACCCATGGCTGTTTGCTTTGTTTGGTCATAGGAGGTTTGCTTTGTGGTTTTAAACTGTAATAAAGTTTTCAGAAAACCCATAAGTACTGCATGTTCAGCCCATGGCTGTTTGCTTATTTCAGCCCTCAGCTGTTTGCTTTTCAACAGAATACTAAAGTTTTGAGAGAACCCACAAGTACTGCTCAGCCCTCGGCTGTTTGCTTTTTAACAGAGTACTAAAGTTTTGAGAGAACCCACAAGTACTGTTCAGTCCTTACTGCTTTCTTTACGCATTTTAACAATGTACTTAAAAAAAAAAGTTTTTAAAAAAAAGCCCATTACCATAATGTATCTAAAACGGTCCTGTAACCTATTACAATAAGTTCTAATGCAACACTGCCTACCCCCCCTCCCCCTACACACACATATAGCTATCTTAAAAAAACTGTCTGAAAGATGACATACAAGAGACCTAAAAACCAAACAAAATCAAACACAAAGATGACTTACAGGGTTTAGGGACAACAAATACAAACAAAAACAAAACAATCGGAACAACAAAAAAGACAAACAAAAAAAACAATCACACAAAAAACGAGGTTTAGGGGATTCAATTTTGAGATGGGACCCAAGAAGAAAAACAAAAATTGGTTTACAGGAATCACGGACCTTTAACAAACACAACAAAACCAACAAATTACACACATACAAACACAAAACGAGGTTTAGGGGATTCAACGCCGCGCCAGGGACCTTAAACAGCAACAAGAAATAAAACAAAAATGGTTTACAGGAACCAGGGACCTTTAACAACAACACCACAAACAACACAACGCACACTGTGATACAAACACAAAACGAAGTTTACGGGATTCAACGCCACGCCAGGGACCTTAAACAGCAACAATAAACGAACAAAAAAGCGGTTTACAGGGTTCAGGGACTTTTAACAAACACAACACAAACAACAACAAAATCTACAAACACAAAACGAGGTTTACGGGATTCAACGCCACGCCAGGGACCTTAAACAGCAACAAGAAATAAAACAAAAAAACGGTTTACAGGAATCAAGGACCTTTAACAAACACAACAAAACCAACAAAGTACACACATACAAACACAAAACGAGGTTTACGGGATTCAACGCCACGCCAGGGACCTTAAACAGCAACAAGAAATAAAACAAAAAAACGGTTTACAGGAATCAAGGACCTTTAACAAACACAACAAAACCAACAAAGTACACACATACAAACACAAAACGAGGTTTACGGGATTCAATGCCACGCCAGGGACCTTAAACAGCAACAAGAAATAAAACCAACAAAAAAACGGTTTACAGGAATCAAGGACCTTTAACAAAAACACCACAAGAAGGGCAAAGCCCATACGACTCACATGCTTGACCTCGACCTTTACATGACCCTGACCTAAGGTCAAATAACTAAACCTAGCAATGACATCATACACTAAGAACTGCTTTACACATTTTTCCTACCAAAATACATGTCATCCAACACAAAGCTGTTAATTCAAGACATAGGATTAGTACAATGGTGCTTATTGGCTCTTTCTACCATGAGATATGGTCACTTTTAGTGGTTCACTACCTTATTTTGATGAAAGCATAACATGTGCCCCACATAATTTTTAAGTTTGAAACAGTTATCTTCCATAGTTCAGGGTCAAGGTCACTTCAAAATATGTATACAATCCAACTTTGAAGAGCTCCTGTGACCTTGACCTTGAAGCAAGGTAAACCAAAGTGGTATCAAAAGATGGGGCTTACTTTGCCCTATATATCATATATAGGTGAGGTATTCAATCTCAAAAGCTTCAGAGAAAATGGGAAAAATGGGAACAATAGCTGTTTTTTAGACAACATTTATGGCCCCTGCGACCTTGACCTTGAAGCAAGGTCAAGATGCTATGTATGTTTTTTGGGGCCTTGTCATCATACACCATCTTGCCAAATTTGGTACTGATAGACTGAATAGTGTCCAAGAAATATCCAACGTTAAAGTTTTCCGGACGGACGGACGGACGGACGACTCGGGTGAGTACATAGACTCACTTTTGCTCCGCATGTGAGTCAAAAACCAACAAAGTACACACAAACAAACACAAAACGAGGTTTACGGGATTATTAGTAATACAAACCATCTGTGGTTAGCCACTAAGTTTGTACAGAATGCCAGATTGTTTGGTTTGTAATACTTGTGATCGTCTCTTCAGCTGATATTGCTATTCGAGACCGATTCAATGGGTTAGTTAGTTAGTTAGTTAGCTGTTGCTTTTCGGGTCCAGCGGACCATAATAGGCCAAATCAGGACCCCACAAGTTAATCATTGCACATTTTTAGATTAAAACACTTCTAATCCATAAAATCCGTAACGTCACCCGAAGGCAACCAAAAAGTCAAAGCAAAACCCTATATGTCAAATAAAGTAGGTTGTTTTAAAATTCAAATCTTAAAATAAAGACCAGACTCCTTTAAAAACTCAAAAAGAGCTGAAGAGCTGACCTCTGTAAAAATACTTTTCAAGCTCGAGGTGCCAAAATACTTTTCTCGTTGATCATACAGATCAGCACACTCGGTGAGAAAATGACTCACAGTAAAACCAGTATCACAGGCGTGGCACCATGGTGCCTCTTCTCTTTTAAGCAGATAAACATGAGTGAGATAAGTGTGACCAGTATGTAACCTGGCCAAAACACTTTCTTCTTTTCTACTTGAAGCCACTAAAGGAAGTGGCTTTAAAAGGTCAGGAAGAGTTTTATACAATTTGTTTTCTGTGCAGGCAGACCAACGGTCTTGCCAGAGTTTTAAGCTGTAACAAAGTGTCTTCCTACGCAAGTCAGTAAAAGGAACAGACTGCTCAGGGAGACGAGGAACCGCCAAATCTAGAGCATCCTTTGCTGCCTTGTCAGCAACCTCGTTGCCATTTATGCCCATATGACTGGGCGCCCACATAAAATTGATAATCTTGCCTTCAGAAATAAGATTAGTATGAAGGTCGTGAATGTCGACTAAAAAAGGATGAGTAAACTTTCTGGTGGATATCGCTTCAAGAGCTGAAAGCGAATCAGATACAATCAAAAAAGACTGATGTCTGGATTGATAAATTAATTTTAATGCCAAAATGATGGCCCTAAGTTCCGCCGAATACACCGACGAACCATTAGGGATCCGGAGTTGAAGGGGTTGATGTAATTTCTTGTTAGAAACTGCTGCCGCAGCAGCTGAATCATCTTTGAGAGAGCCGTCAGTAAAAATAAATTCATACTCTGTGTACTTTGAGCACTGTTCAAGAAACAGCTGCCTAAAGACAGAGTCCGAGGTTTCATTCTTCTTGAAAGAAGTTAGGGAAAAATTGACGGTTGGGTTTTCCAACTGCCAGGGTGGAGTGTTTGTTGTCAAAGGATCGTCACAGACAGAATCAATATCTATAACAGCCCTTTCACATTCAGAAAGCATACGTATGCCGAAAGTTGGTATTTCAGTAGGTTTGGCTAAAAATTTGTCCTTCAGAATGGGATTAATAACACATTCATGAGCAGGGTTTTCGGGGTTTGCCTTTAGCTTAAGGTAGTAGTTCATGGAAAGCCGGAGTCTGCGGATCTCCAGAGGAGGTTCTCGCGACTCGGCATACAAACTATCCACTGGTGTTGTGCGAAAAGCACCCAAACAAACTCTCAGACCCTGATGATGGATGGGATCTAAGGCCTTGAGGACATTTCTCTTTGCAGAACCATACACAATACAACCGTAGTCCAGCTGTGGACGGACAAGAGACCGATACAGACGTAGCAATGTTGCCCTGTCAGCCCCCCAATCCGTGTGACTTATAACTTTGAGAACGTTGAGACCCTTTTGACATTTGGTTCTTAAATATTTGATGTGGGGTAAAAAAGTAAGGTTGCTGTCAAAAATCAGACCAAGAAATTTGACTTGCTTAGAAACTTTAATCTTATGGTTGTTTATGAAAAGAGAAGGCTGAAGAACTTGATGTTTTTTCCTGTGGAAATGAATACATTCTGTTTTAGCCAGGGAAAATTTGAACCCGTTCTCTTGAACCCATTTTTGAATTTTGGAAATACACAGCTGAAGCTGCCGTTCAACCCCAGCTAATGTTCTTCCCTTGGCAGAAATTTGAAAATCATCAACAAAAAGAGATTTGTCGATGCCAGACTGGACGTGTTTGACGATGTTATTGATTTTAATGTTAAAAAGTAACGGTGATAAAATACTCCCTTGAGGAACTCCCATCTCCTGTTCAAAAGAATCGGAGAAAGTAGAACCTACTCGGACCTTAAACTCCCTTTCGGCAAGAAAATTTGAAATAAAAATGGGAAGATTCCCATCAAACCCTAAGGTTTTAAGATCTGATAAAATACCATGCTTCCACGTTGTGTCATACGCCTTTTCCAAATCGAACAAGACGGACACAACGTGTTCTCCGCTTACCAGAGCGTTACGAACAAACGATTCAAAACGAATCAAATGATCCGTTGTACTTTTATGTTTTCGGAAACCGCACTGGACTATGTCCAAAGCGTCGATCCTTTCCAAGTGCCATAGTAACCGCTCATGGACCAGTCTCTCCATCGTCTTACAAAGACAGCTGGTTAAGGCAATCGGCCGATAATTATTTGGATCCGAATGATCCTTTCCGGGTTTCGGAATGGGAATAATTATGGCCTTTCGCCAGTCAGGAGGAAAAGTTCCAGTAGACCAGATATGATTAAAAATAGTTAAAAGAACTGTCAGGACGTTTTCAGGGAGATGACCCAAAAGTTGATAATGGATATCATCCTGCCCTGTAGCCGAGTCATTGGATTTTAGAATGGCATCCTTTAACTCGTACATCGAGAAAGGAGAATTGTAATCTTCCAAATTGGCAGAATCAAAGGAAACGGGTGTAGCTTCAGATTTATCTTTAACTTTTTGATAGTTTCCGAGAAAAGTCCAACGTTAAGGTGGTGTCTACGGCCGGCCGGCCGGCCGGCCGGACAGACTAACACTGACCGATTACATAGAGTCACTTTTTCTCAAGTGACTCAAAAAATGTGTATTTGAAGGTAGCTCCTCAAAGTTTGAATGAAATGACGACGGCAATGAATGTTTTAGTTGGAGTACGAAAATGGGTGCAATAATTTGTTCGCTCACTTTAGAATTGTTTGTTTGTTTATTTGTTGCTTAACGTCCAGCCGACTACGCAGAGCCATATCAGGACGAGGAAGGGGGGGATGAAGGGGGCCACTTGTCAAGCGATTCCTGTTTACAAATGCACTAACCCATTACTTGTGTCCCAGCAGGCTTTAGTAAAACTAAATTAATACCTACTGGAAGATTACCAGTTTCCAGTATGTTAAAATAGGCTTAACCTATCTACTGCTGGACTTACATCAGAACACTAACAGATTAAACTATACATGAATCGCGAGACAAGCGGCAAGAGAAGAGATTTTTGGAAAAAATACAGGTGAATGAGCAAGAAGGCAGAAAAAAGAAAAGAATTCATGAAGAAAAAGGGAGCATGACAGGAAAGAGGAACCAAAAATCTACCTAACAGCAAACTAGAAAGCTCCTGCGGTTCCAAAAACAGGAGGGGCTTTTAATTTCATAACCGCAGTGCCCCACTGCGGGATCACTTTAGAATGATCTGACGTGACATTGAAAATTTAAAATTGTTATTGCTTGTGTACATGTATCAATAAAACATATTTTTCTCAGGTATGCGCCAAGGAAAGCTTGCAATATAATTGCAGCTTGCATCGTCCTACACAACATGGCCCGGCAACTTCCTGTGCCAGCAGTCCAATGTGGCAGAAATTGTGTGCACGATGATCACAACGACAATTTGCAAGCTGACATACATGAGGGAGAAAACCCACAACCTGCACACATCAGAAATGTTCAGCTCATGAGAAACGTCTTTGCTGATGCCTACTTTTCGAGGTAGGTAGGTTTAATTGGTTTCTGCTTATTGTAGCAATATTTTGATACCACATTTACAAGCGCACTGACATTCAAATCGGTAATATATTGTAAGTGGTTTGTATGAAAGGCGATGAACGTTACCCACCATATGTGAAAGGTAGATTTTGTTCTTCAGATTTAAAATGTGAAAGAACCTACAAAATACATTTAGAATGCATTAAATCATTTGTACTGAACATTGCCCCATTGGTCCACCCATGCATTTATTATTTATCTGCTAGACCTCTGATTACTTGCGTCTGAATAGGGTTGATAATTGTTCGAGGAATAACAATTCAATACTGTAAGGAATACAAAATAACGAGTCTAACCATCATTCAGTCATAGTTGCAATCAAGAAGGCGTGTCAATAGCTGAAGTACTCACTATAACTATTAGATCTCCTTTAGATATAAATTGTAACAAATGAGATTTCCGTCTGGTGGTCAATGCATTTGTTTGACTCAACGGGAAAAAGTTCTAAATTTTACTGACTAGACACCAACATCGTTTTCAGCAAAATGTTTTTATAGTAGTATTTCATTAGCAAGAATATTTCAAGAGAGAAACTAATTCACAGATGGAATGCTTGGCCAATTTGATGTATTTCCCGCAGAAACCAAGACACAACTTGATTAGTTGAAGACATTTAATAACAGCATGCTGAAGTTGAACAACTTCCAATTCTGCTTTTTATATTTAGTCAAGTCGTGGGGAATCGAAACGAGGGTTGTGGTGTATGTGTGTCTGTGCGTGTGTGTGTGTGTGTGTGTGTGTGTAGAGCGATTCAGACTAAACTACTGGACCGATCTTTATGAAATTTGACATGAGAGTTCCTGGGTATGAAATCCCCGAACGTTTTTTTCATTTTTTTGATAAATGTCTGATGACGTCATATCCGGCTTTTCGTGAAAGTTGAGGCGGCACTGTCACGCCCTCATTTTTCAACCAAATTGATTGAAATTTTGGTCAAGCAATCTTCGACAAAGCCCGGACTTCGGTATTGCATTTCAGCTTGGTGGCTTAAAACTTAATTAATGACTTTGGTCATTAAATATCTGAAAATTGTAAAAAAAAATAAAAATTTATAACACGATCCAAATTTACTCTCATCTTATTCTCCATCATTTGCTGATTCCAAAAACATATAAATATGTTATATTTGGATTAAAAACAAGCTCTGAAAATTAAATATATAAAAATTATTATCAAAATTAAATTGTCAAAATCAATTTAAAAACACTTTCATCTTATTCCTTGTCGGTTCCTGATTCCAAAAACATACAGATATGATATGTTTGGATTAAAAACACGCTCAGAAAGTTAAAACAAAGAGAGGTACCGAAAAGCGTGCTATCCTTCTTAGCGCAACTACTACCCCGCTCTTCTTGTCAATTTCACTGCCTTTGCCATGAGCGGTGGACTGACAATGCTACGAGTATACGGTCTTGCTGAAAAATGGCATTGCGTTCAGTTTCATTCTGTGAGTTCGACAGCTACTTGACTAAATATTGTATTTTCGCCTTACGCGACTTGTTGTATCTGTAGTTGGTCGAGTTTAAGTTTTGCCTTTTCCCTTTCAAGCCCTATCTCTTCTTTTTCAATTCTAACTTTGTGAAGTGATCTTTCTGTTTCTATTTCCAATTTAAATTTCTTGAGCTGTAAACGCTCTCTCTGGAGGGAGATCATTTCCCTTTTAGCTACTACATTTGATTCTTGTTTTCCCTTTCTTCCATCAGTTTCCTTTGCCAAGCATTCCAGCTGTGATTTTGTTTTCTCAATTTCTAGTTCCAGAAGCTGATCATAATTTTCTTTTCTTTTGTTTTTCAGGTGACGCGGCTGTTGGGTTGAACCATGCTGTTGGTGTTCCACTGCTTTCCTCTTGACACTGAGGGAATGATTTGGCTGATTTGGCTGTCCCCTTGATGGCCTTGGTGTGCTGCACATAGGTCTCTTGAAGAAACGAGTGTCATTTTCTGCAACATACCATGCCAAAAAATGGATTATTTGTATTGTCAGCCTTGATCTTCTCGTGAAACACACACACACCCTTCCCATAACAACATCACCCGCGCCGCACCCTTCACACTATTTTGACTTGACTATTATTGTTTTTTGGGCGATCAATAGCATTGAAGAGAGTAGAACACATTTCAACCTAGAATTGAACAGCCTGACTGGGGGCAGGGGAGAACTGCGCCTGTCACATCAACATGTCAAGAAATTTATTTCAAACAATTACACATTAACATGCTTCCATTTGAAACTTCGAGGTCGTCATCGTGGATTGACGCCCGACCAAAGCTAATTGAATCCCGACGGAGCGAAGCGACGGAGGGCTTCAATTAGACTTTGGGAGGGCGTCAAACCACGATGAAGACCGAGAAGTATCAAATGGAAGCATGTTAATGTTATTGTAATTCAATCTGATGACGATCTCTTTCCTGTTTTCATGTGATGGTATACAGACAGAATTGGTTCTGTTCTGTTCACACACTACTTTCAGTCCACCTACCTGCAAGGGTCAAGACCCAAGAAATATGTCTCTGTATTCCTATCTTATCACTCTGCTCCTGTTTTGTTTTCTTTTACATAAATTTTCCCTTCTTTTTTGACGGGTTTCTGAACAGCAAATTCTAAAACAAATTCTTTTCATCACAAAAGCGATCTTTGGAATTTACTGACGTAGTCCGGAAAAATTCATGCATCAACTTGCGTCACGTATTTGACGTCATCACTTCGCATAACTTATGGTCTCGGTATTTCGTTGGCCTTCATATTTCCTACTTGTAAAATTACCCTTAAAGCTAACCGAGACTAGTTGAGGTTGTATCAATGCGCCTCGCCAGCAGGTGGTTAATGGCTTTTTTAGCGAGTGGTTATCGACAATTAATGACCGGTAATTTTTAATGAGTTGGGGCATTCAGACCAATCACAGGATCTGTTTCATTAAAACGCCAACTTGATTAAATTACAATATTTATTAAAAGGGAAAAAAATCAAGAAAACTGACAATTGTTTTCAGGGAAGTGAACTACCTTGCAGAAAGAAAATTACCTCCCTTGCTTTTCCTATTGTGATGACTATGTACAGTAAAGTGGAAAACAAAGTGAATCAGTCACACACAAAAACACCTTTTACCAGGATCAATGAGGACTCTTTGATAATATATCAGTGTTGATCTAATAAGCAAAAGACATAATATTATTTTGAACCGGTTCATAATTAAAAGTAAATTTAATAGTCTCTTCTACAGGGTGACCCCCCCCCCCCCCCAAAAAAAAAGCCACCACCAAAAATGCAAATTAATTGGACTGCATCTGTGGACGAAATTACTTTATATTTGGTATACATTAATTTCAGCTTATGTGTTCACTTTCCACAAAGTGGTAATTTGGTAGATTTAAATGGTCTAACTTTAGTGCAATTTCAAAAA
>NC_090245.1:57515006-57585006 GCF_037325665.1 Littorina saxatilis
GAGGTCAAGCATGTGAGTCGTATGGGCTTTGCCCTTCTTGTGGTGTTTGTGTTAAAGGTCCTTGATTCCTGTAAAAACCGTTTTTTTGTTGGTTTTATTTCTTGTTGCTGTTTAAGGTCCCTGGCGTGGCATTGAATCCCGTAAAACCTGTTTGTGTTTGTATGTGTGTACTTTGTTGGTTTTGTTGTGTTGTAAAGGTCCTTGATTCCTGTAAACCGTTTTTTTGTTTTATTTCTTGTTGCTGTTTAAGGTCCCTGGCGTGGCGTTGAATCCCGTAAACCTCGTTATGTGTGTACTTTGTTGGTTTTGTTGTGTTTGTTAAAGGTCCTTGATTCCTGTAAACCGTTTTTTTGTTTTATTTCTTGTTGCTGTTTAAGGTCCCTGGCGTGGCGTTGAATCCCGTAAACCTCGTTTTGTGTTTGTAGATTTTTTTTTTTGGGTGTTGTGTTTGTTAAAAGTCCCTGAACCCTGTAAACCGTTTTTTTGTTCGTTTATTGTTGCTGTTTAAGGTCCCTGGCGTGGCGTTGAATCCCGTAAATTTTGTTTTGTGTTTGTATCACAGTGTGCGTTGTGTTGTTGGTGGTGTTGTTGTTAAAGGTCCCTGGTTCCTGTAAACCATTTTTGTTTTATTTCTTGTTGCTGTTTAAGGTCCCTGGCGCGGCGTTGAATCCCCTAAACCTCGTTTTGTGTTTGTATGTGTGTAATTTGTTGGTTTTGTTGTGTTTGTTAAAGGTCCGTGATTCCTGTAAACCAATTCTTGTTTTTCTTCTTGGGTCCCATATCAAAATTGAATCCCCTAAACCTCGTTTTTTGTGTGATTGTTTTTTTTGTTTGTCTTTTTGTTGTTCCGATTGTTTTGTTTTTGTTTGTATTTGTTGTCCCTAAACCCTGTAAGTCATCTTTGTGTTTGATTTTTTTGGTTTTTAGGTCTCTTGTATGTCATCTTTCAGACAGTTTTTTTAAGATAGCTATAATTATGTGTGTGTAGGGGGAGGGGGGTAGGCAGTGTTGCATTAGAACTTATTGTAATAGGTTACAGGACCGTTTTAGATACATTATGGTAATGGGCTTTTTTTTTAAACTTTTTTTTTAAGTACATTGTTAAAATGCGTAAAGAAAGCAGTAAGGACTGAACAGTACTTGTGGGTTCTCTCAAAACTTTAGTACTCTGTTAAAAAGCAAACAGCCGAGGGCTGAGCAGTACTTGTGGGTTCTCTCAAAACTTTAGTATTCTGTTGAAAAGCAAACAGCTGAGGGCTGAAATAAGCAAACAGCCATGGGCTGAACATGCAGTACTTATGGGTTTTCTGAAAACTTCATTACAGTTTAAAACCACAAAGCAAACCTCCTATGACCAAACAAAGCAAACAGCCATGGGTTGAACAGTACTCATGGGTTTTCTGAACACTTTATTACAGTTTAAAACCACAAAGCAAACCTCCTATGACCAAAAAAAGCAAACAGCCATGGGTTGAACAGTACTGGTGGGTTTTCTGAACACTTTATTACAGTTTAAAACCACAAAGCAAACCGCCAAAGGCTGAACGGTACCCATGTGTTCTCTCAATACTTTAGTACACTGTTGAAAACCACAAAGCAAATAGCATGGGCCAAACAGTACTTGCGAATTGGATTCTTTCAAAACAAAACACTAGCATAGTACACTTGAATATTACAGGTGGAATCCTTGATATTATTGAACTTATTTGAAAGAGATGATACATAATGATCTGAAATGCTTAAAATGGCCTCATAATCACCAAAAAGTAATACAGTCGTAATTGTCATGGTCTATGCTACAATCATCAATGTCATAACTTATGTGGAAGGGAAAAATATAAAGCAACAACTATTGATGCCACACATGATGAGTCACCCCCTGCGGGTTAGGGGGAGTCCCATATTGGTTGGGACGAGAAAGAATTTACCCGTTGCTACCCAGCATGTCGTAAGAGGCGACTAATGGTTCTGTTTCTCCTTTTACCCTTGTTGAGTGTTTCTTGTATAGAACATAGTCAATGTTTGTAAAGATTTTAGTCAAGCAGTATGTAAGAAATGTTTAGTCCTTTGTACTGGAAACTTGCATTCTCCCAGTAAGGTCATATATTGTACTACGTTGCAAGCCCCTGGAGCAATTTTTTGATTAGTGCTTTTGTGAACAAGAAACAATTAACAAGTGGCTCTATCCCATCTCCCCCCTTTCCCCTATCCCATCTCCCCCCCCTTTCCCCCGTCGCGATATAACCTTGAATGGTTGAAAACGACGTTAAACACCAAATAAAGAAAGAACACATGATGAGTCACCTACTTATGAAATGAAATTAAAAAATGTTTATACGTACTTCAACCCTGTTATCTCATACCGAGGTCAACAACAGCTTTCTTGACTGTTTGCTTAAAGTACCACACCGGGCATGAAGAACAGTGATAATCCCATACGATACGCACTTCAGGTCACATCAGAGAAAAAACAGACTAATAAAGTCTTCATTTTGAAAGGGGAAAAAAACAAAAAATGCAAAAGAAAAATGTTACCTTGAAATGACCAGAAGGTTGACAGGGTGTTATCAATATATCAAAATATAATAAATAAATAAATGAAGAATACTTGATTTTCAGCAAGTGTGTATGCATGTACATTACTAAAATATTTCATCTTGGACCAGTTTTCAAGAACGTGGGGAAGTGGGTGTTCCAAACTTGCAGTAAACTTCAAACTTGTCAGATGTGACTTAAATCAGCATTTATGATTTTCTTTTAATGATTGATTCCCAAACTTTAACAGTGGGCTTTTACAGAATGCCTTGCTGCTCCATTTAATATCTATTTCACTCTATATTTACTCAGATGCACCCTTGTATCATTTTGACAGGGACTGTTGTAGATATTATATCATCTTGGCAAGGTGTTATAAATACTGTACATGTTATCATCTTGACTGGGTGTTAAAAATATCATATTATCTTGACAGGGTGTTATAAATACCATATCATCTTGACAAGGTGTTATAAATATTATATCTGCTGGTTTGGATGGGCTTAAGGGCGGGCTGGACCGTGTTGCATCTGACAGTGACATAGCCTGACAGTCCTGAGACTGTCTTCTCTCAAAAGGAGAGATGTGAATTTGGCATCATTATCAACTGTTCCCGATTTTACACACGTGGTCACATCACACTGAAAACGGACTGATAACAAAAAGAAAAGAACACAATGTCACCCTGAGATGACCAATTGGTTGACAGGGTCTAATAAACATTATATCATCTTGTTGTGTACCACACTGAAACTGAAAGAAAACAGCTTGATGCGGTCTTCATTTAAAGAAGAAAATAACACAAAAAAACATGTCACCCTGAGATGACCAACAGGTTAACACTGGGTCCTATAGATATATTATCTTGCTGTGTACCAAACTGAGAAAGGAACAAATTTTGCAATCGGCCAATTAAGTTCTGAGCCAAAGTGTCCCCATGTGTCCAGCCAAAGTGTCCACAGTGTTCTGCCAAAGACTCCCAGGACATATTGGTTCCTGGTAGAGCAGTTGAAAAAAAGAGATGGATAACAGTACACAGTAGATCCCTCTCTGAACTGTTCTATGGTGATCTGAGTCATGCCAACGTCACAGTCACAAGACAGTGTTGTATGGTGATCAGTCATGCCAACGTTACAGTCACAAGACAGTGCTCTATGGTGATCAGTCATGTCAACGTTACAGTCACAAGACAGTGCTCTATGGTGATCAGTCATGCCAACGTTACAGTCACAAGACAGTGTTGTATGGTGATCTGAGTCATGCCAACGTCACAGTCACAAGACAGTGTTGTATGGTGATCAGTCATGCCAACGTCACAGTCACAAGACAGTGTTGTATGGTGATCAGTCATGTCAACGTTACAGTCACAAGAAAGTGTTGTATGGTGATCAGTCATGCCAATGTTACAGTCACAAGACAGTGTTGTATGGTGATCAGTCATGCCAACGTTACAGTCACAAGACAGTGTTGTATGGTGATCTGAGTCATGCCAAACGTCACAGTCACAAGACAGTGTTGTAAGGTGATCAGTCATGCCAACGTTACAGTCACAAGACAGTGTTGTATGGTGATCAGTCATGTCAACGTTACAGTCACAAGACGGTGCTCTATGGTGATCAGTCATGTCAACGTCACAGTCACAAGACAGTGTTGTATGGTGATCAGTCATGTCAACGTTACAGTCACAAGACGGTGCTCTATGGTGATCAGTCATGTCAACGTCACAGTCACAAGACAGTGTTGTATGGTGATCAGTCATGCCAATGTTTCAGTCACAAGACGGTGTTGTATGGTGATCAGTCATGCCAACGTCACAGTCACAAGACAGTGTTGTATGGTGATCAGTCATGTCAACGTTACAGTCACAAGACAGTGCTCTATAGTGATCAGTCATGTCAACGTCACAGTCACAAGACAGTGCTCTATGGTGATCAGTCATGTCAACGTCACAGTCACAAGACAGTGCTCTATGGTGATCAGTCATGTCAATGTCACAGTCACAAGACAGTGTTGTTTGGTGATCAGTCATGTCAACGTTACAGTCACAAGACAGTGCTCGATGGTGATCAGTCATGTCAACGACAAGACAGTGTTGTATGGTGATCAGTCATGTCAACGTCACAGTCACAAGACAGTGCTCTATGGTGATCAGTCATGTCAATGTCACAGTCACAAGACAGTGTTGTATGGTGGGTGATCAGTCATGTCAACGTCACAGTCACAAGACAGTGTTGTATGGTGGGTGATCAGTCATGTCAACGTCACAGTCACAAGACAGTGCTCTATGGTGATCAGTCATGCCAACGTTACAGTCACAAGACAGTGCTCTAAGGTGATCAGTCATGCCAACGTTACAGTTACAAGTCTGTTGTAAGGCATCGGCCTGTCCCTCATCCCCCTTACCCTCCTCCGCACTGGAGCTACCGGCTCAACCAGCCTATAGCAATATGAACTGAAGAGACGATCAAAAATATTACCAGCCAACCCATTGGATCGGTCTCGAAGAGCAATAACAGCTAAAGAGATGATCACAAATATTACCAACCAGCCCATTGGATCGATCTCGAATAGCAATATCAGCTGAAGAGACAATCACAAATATTACCAACCCAACCAACCAGCCCATTGGATCGATCTCGAATAGCAATATCAGCTGAAGAGATGATCAACATATTACAAATCAACCAATCGGATCGGTCTCGAATAGCAATATCAGCTGAAGAGACAATCACAAATATTACCAACCCAACCAACCAACCCATTGGATCGATCTCGAATATCAGCTGAAGAGATGATCAACATATTACAAACCAACCAATTGGATTGGTCTCGAATTGCAATATTAGCTGAAGAGACGATCAAAAATATTACCAACCAACCCATTGGATCGGTCTCGAATAACAATATTAGCTGAAGAGACAATCACAAATATTACCAACCCAACCAACCAACCCATTGAATCGGTCTCGAATAGCAATATCAGCTGAAGAGACGATCACAAGTATTACAAACCAAACAATCTGGCATTCTGTACAAACTTAGTGGCTAACCACAGATGGTTTGTATTACTAATAATCCCGTAAACCTCGTTTTGTGTTTGTTTGTGTGTACTTTGTTGGTTTTTGACTCACATGCGGAGCAAAAGTGAGTCTATGTACTCACCCGAGTCGTCCGTCCGTCCGTCCGTCCGGAAAACTTTAACGTTGGATATTTCTTGGACACTATTCAGTCTATCAGTACCAAATTTGGCAAGATGGTGTATGATGACAAGGCCCCAAAAAACATACATAGCATCTTGACCTTGCTTCAAGGTCAAGGTCGCAGGGGCCATAAATGTTGTCTAAAAAACAGCTATTGTTCCCATTTTTCCCATTTTCTCTGAAGCTTTTGAGATTGAATACCTCACCTATATATGATATATAGGGCAAAGTAAGCCCCATCTTTTGATACCACTTTGGTTTACCTTGCTTCAAGGTCAAGGTCACAGGAGCTCTTCAAAGTTGGATTGTATACATATTTTGAAGTGACCTTGACCCTGAACTATGGAAGATAACTGTTTCAAACTTAAAAATTATGTGGGGCACATGTTATGCTTTCATCAAAATAAGGTAGTGAACCACTAAAGTGACCATATCTCATGGTAGAAAGAGCCAATAAGCACCATTGTACTAATCCTATGTCTTGAATTAACAGCTTTGTGTTGGATGACATGTATTTTGGTAGGAAAAATGTGTAAAGCAGTTCTTAGTGTATGATGTCATTGCTAGGTTTAGTTATTTGACCTTAGGTCAGGGTCATGTAAAGGTCGAGGTCAAGCATGTGAGTCGTATGGGCTTTGCCCTTCTTGTGGTGTTTTTGTTAAAGGTCCTTGATTCCTGTAAACCGTTTTTTTGTTGGTTTTATTTCTTGTTGCTGTTTAAGGTCCCTGGCGTGGCATTGAATCCCGTAAACCTCGTTTTGTGTTTGTATGTGTGTACTTTGTTGGTTTTGTTGTGTTTGTTAAAGGTCCTTGATTCCTGTAAACCGTTTTTTTTGTTTTATTTCTTGTTGCTGTTTAAGGTCCCTGGCGTGGCGTTGAATCCCGTAAACCTCGTTTTGTGTTTGTATGTGTGTACTTTGTTGGTTTTGTTGTGTTTGTTAAAGGTCCTTGATTCCTGTAAACCGTTTTTTTTGTTTTATTTCTTGTTGCTGTTTAAGGTCCCTGGCGTGGCGTTGAATCCCGTAAACCTCGTTTTGTGTTTGTAGATTTTGTTGTTGTTTGTGTTGTGTTTGTTAAAAGTCCCTGAACCCTGTAAACCGCTTTTTTGTTCGTTTATTGTTGCTGTTTAAGGTCCCTGGCGTGGCGTTGAATCCCGTAAACTTCGTTTTGTGTTTGTATCACAGTGTGCGTTGTGTTGTTTGTGGTGTTGTTGTTAAAGGTCCCTGGTTCCTGTAAACCATTTTTGTTTTATTTCTTGTTGCTGTTTAAGGTCCCTGGCGCGGCGTTGAATCCCCTAAACCTCGTTTTGTGTTTGTATGTGTGTAATTTGTTGGTTTTGTTGTGTTTGTTAAAGGTCCGTGATTCCTGTAAACCAATTTTTGTTTTTCTTCTTGGGTCCCATCTCAAAATTGAATCCCCTAAACCTCGTTTTTTGTGTGATTGTTTTTTTTGTTTGTCTTTTTTGTTGTTCCGATTGTTTTGTTTTTGTTTGTATTTGTTGTCCCTAAACCCTGTAAGTCATCTTTGTGTTTGATTTTTTTGGTTTTTAGGTCTCTTGTATGTCATCTTTCAGACAGTTTTTTTAAGATAGCTATATGTGTGTGTAGGGGGAGGGGGGGTAGGCAGTGTTGCATTAGAACTTATTGTAATAGGTTACAGGACCGTTTTAGATACATTATGGTAATGGGCTTTTTTTTTAAAACTTTTTTTTTTAAGTACATTGTTAAAATGCGTAAAGAAAGCAGTAAGGACTGAACAGTACTTGTGGGTTCTCTCAAAACTTTAGTACTCTGTTAAAAAGCAAACAGCCGAGGGCTGAGCAGTACTTGTGGGTTCTCTCAAAACTTTAGTATTCTGTTGAAAAGCAAACAGCTGAGGGCTGAAATAAGCAAACAGCCATGGGCTGAACATGCAGTACTTATGGGTTTTCTGAAAACTTTATTACAGTTTAAAACCACAAAGCAAACCTCCTATGACCAAACAAAGCAAACAGCCATGGGTTGAACAGTACTCATGGGTTTTCTGAACACTTTATTACAGTTTAAAACCACAAAGCAAACCTCCTATGACCAAAAAAAGCAAACAGCCATGGGTTGAACAGTACTGGTGGGTTTTCTGAACACTTTATTACAGTTTAAAACCACAAAGCAAACCGCCAAGGGCTGAACGGTACCCATGTGTTCTCTCAATACTTTAGTACACTGTTGAAAACCACAAAGCAAATAGCATGGGCCAAACAGTACTTGCGAATTGGATTCTTTCAAAACAAAACACTAGCATAGTACACTTGAATATTACAGGTGGAATCCTTGATATTATTGAACTTATTTGAAAGAGATGATACATAATGATCTGAAATGCTTAAAATGGCCTCATAATCACCAAAAAGTAATACAGTCGTAATTGTCATGGTCTATGCTACAATCATCAATGTCATAACTTATGTGGAAGGGAAAAATATAAAGCAACAACTATTGATGCCACACATGATGAGTCACCCCCTGCGGGTTAGGGGGAGTCCCATATTGGTTGGGACGAGAAAGAATTTACCCGTTGCTACCCAGCATGTCGTAAGAGGCGACTAATGGTTCTGTTTCTCCTTTTACCCTTGTTGAGTGTTTCTTGTATAGAACATAGTCAAAGTTTGTAAAGATTTTAGTCAAGCAGTATGTAAGAAATGTTTAGTCCTTTGTACTGGAAACTTGCATTCTCCCAGTAAGGTCATATATTGTACTACGTTGCAAGCCCCTGGAGCAATTTTTTGATTAGTGCTTTTGTGAACAAGAAACAATTAACAAGTGGCTCTATCCCATCTCCCCCCTTTCCCCTATCCCATCTCCCCCCCTTTCCCCGTCGCGATATAACCTTGAATGGTTGAAAACGACGTTAAACACCAAATAAAGAAAGAACACATGATGAGTCACCTACTTATGAAATGAAATTAAAAAATGTTTATACGTACTTCAACCCTGTTATCTCATACCGAGGTCAACAACAGCTTTCTTGACTGTTTGCTTAAAGTACCACACCGGGCATGAAGAACAGTGATAATCCCATACGATACGCACTTCAGGTCACATCAGAGAAAAAACAGACTAATAAAGTCTTCATTTTGAAAGGGGAAAAAAACAAAAAATGCAAAAGAAAAATGTTACCTTGAAATGACCAGAAGGTTGACAGGGTGTTATCAATATATCAAAATATAATAAATAAATAAATGAAGAATACTTGATTTTCAGCAAGTGTGTATGCATGTACATTACTAAAATATTTCATCTTGGACCAGTTTTCAAGAACGTGGGGAAGTGGGTGTTCCAAACTTGCAGTAAACTTCAAACTTGTCAGATGTGACTTAAATCAGCATTTATGATTTTCTTTTAATGATTGATTCCCAAACTTTAACAGTGGGCTTTTACAGAATGCCTTGCTGCTCCATTTAATATCTATTTCACTCTATATTTACTCAGATGCACCCTTGTATCATTTTGACAGGGACTGTTGTAGATATTATATCATCTTGGCAAGGTGTTATAAATACTGTACATGTTATCATCTTGACTGGGTGTTAAAAATATCATATTATCTTGACAGGGTGTTATAAATACCATATCATCTTGACAAGGTGTTATAAATATTATATCTGCTGGTTTGGATGGGCTTAAGGGCGGGCTGGACCGTGTTGCATCTGACAGTGACATAGCCTGACAGTCCTGAGACTGTCTTCTCTCAAAAGGAGAGATGTGAATTTGGCATCATTATCAACTGTTCCCGATTTTACACACGTGGTCACATCACACTGAAAACGGACTGATAACAAAAAGAAAAGAACACAATGTCACCCTGAGATGACCAATTGGTTGACAGGGTCTAATAAACATTATATCATCTTGTTGTGTACCACACTGAAACTGAAAGAAAACAGCTTGATGCGGTCTTCATTTAAAGAAGAAAATAACACAAAAAAACATGTCACCCTGAGATGACCAACAGGTTAACACTGGGTCCTATAGATATATTATCTTGCTGTGTACCAAACTGAGAAAGGAACAAATTTTGCAATCGGCCAATTAAGTTCTGAGCCAAAGTGTCCCCATGTGTCCAGCCAAAGTGTCCACAGTGTTCTGCCAAAGACTCCCAGGACATATTGGTTCCTGGTAGAGCAGTTGAAAAAAAGAGATGGATAACAGTACACAGTAGATCCCTCTCTGAACTGTTCTATGGTGATCTGAGTCATGCCAACGTCACAGTCACAAGACAGTGTTGTATGGTGATCAGTCATGCCAACGTTACAGTCACAAGACAGTGCTCTATGGTGATCAGTCATGTCAACGTTACAGTCACAAGACAGTGCTCTATGGTGATCTGTCATGCCAACGTTACAGTCACAAGACAGTGTTGTATGGTGATCTGAGTCATGCCAACGTCACAGTCACAAGACAGTGTTGTATGGTGATCAGTCATGCCAACGTCACAGTCACAAGACAGTGTTGTATGGTGATCAGTCATGTCAACGTTACAGTCACAAGAAAGTGTTGTATGGTGATCAGTCATGCCAATGTTACAGTCACAAGACAGTGTTGTATGGTGATCAGTCATGCCAACGTTACAGTCACAAGACAGTGTTGTATGGTGATCTGAGTCATGCCAACGTCACAGTCACAAGACAGTGTTGTAAGGTGATCAGTCATGCCAACGTTACAGTCACAAGACAGTGTTGTATGGTGATCAGTCATGTCAACGTTACAGTCACAAGACGGTGCTCTATGGTGATCAGTCATGTCAACGTCACAGTCACAAGACAGTGTTGTATGGTGATCAGTCATGTCAACGTTACAGTCACAAGACGGTGCTCTATGGTGATCAGTCATGTCAACGTCACAGTCACAAGACAGTGTTGTATGGTGATCAGTCATGCCAATGTTTCAGTCACAAGACGGTGTTGTATGGTGATCAGTCATGCCAACGTCACAGTCACAAGACAGTGTTGTATGGTGATCAGTCATGTCAACGTTACAGTCACAAGACAGTGCTCTATAGTGATCAGTCATGTCAACGTCACAGTCACAAGACAGTGCTCTATGGTGATCAGTCATGTCAACGTCACAGTCACAAGACAGTGCTCTATGGTGATCAGTCATGTCAATGTCACAGTCACAAGACAGTGTTGTTTGGTGATCAGTCATGTCAACGTTACAGTCACAAGACAGTGCTCGATGGTGATCAGTCATGTCAACGACAAGACAGTGTTGTATGGTGATCAGTCATGTCAACGTCACAGTCACAAGACAGTGCTCTATGGTGATCAGTCATGTCAATGTCACAGTCACAAGACAGTGTTGTATGGTGGGTGATCAGTCATGTCAACGTCACAGTCACAAGACAGTGTTGTATGGTGGGTGATCAGTCATGTCAACGTCACAGTCACAAGACAGTGCTCTATGGTGATCAGTCATGCCAACGTTACAGTCACAAGACAGTGCTCTAAGGTGATCAGTCATGCCAACGTTACAGTTACAAGTCTGTTGTAAGGCATCGGCCTGTCCCTCATCCCCCTTACCCTCCTCCGCACTGGAGCTACCGGCTCAACCAGCCTATAGCAATATGAACTGAAGAGACGATCAAAAATATTACCAGCCAACCCATTGGATCGGTCTCGAAGAGCAATAACAGCTAAAGAGATGATCACAAATATTACCAACCAGCCCATTGGATCGATCTCGAATAGCAATATCAGCTGAAGAGACAATCACAAATATTACCAACCCAACCAACCAGCCCATTGGATCGATCTCGAATAGCAATATCAGCTGAAGAGATGATCAACATATTACAAATCAACCAATCGGATCGGTCTCGAATAGCAATATCAGCTGAAGAGACAATCACAAATATTACCAACCCAACCAACCAACCCATTGGATCGATCTCGAATATCAGCTGAAGAGATGATCAACATATTACAAACCAACCAATTGGATTGGTCTCGAATTGCAATATTAGCTGAAGAGACGATCAAAAATATTACCAACCAACCCATTGGATCGGTCTCGAATAACAATATTAGCTGAAGAGACAATCACAAATATTACCAACCCAACCAACCAACCCATTGAATCGGTCTCGAATAGCAATATCAGCTGAAGAGACGATCACAAGTATTACAAACCAAACAATCTGGCATTCTGTACAAACTTAGTGGCTAACCACAGATGGTTTGTATTACTAATAATCCCGTAAACCTCGTTTTGTGTTTGTTTGTGTGTACTTTGTTGGTTTTTGACTCACATGCGGAGCAAAAGTGAGTCTATGTACTCACCCGAGTCGTCCGTCCGTCCGGAAAACTTTAACGTTGGATATTTCTTGGACACTATTCAGTCTATCAGTACCAAATTTGGCAAGATGGTGTATGATGACAAGGCCCCAAAAAACATACATAGCATCTTGACCTTGCTTCAAGGTCAAGGTCGCAGGGGCCATAAATGTTGTCTAAAAAACAGCTATTGTTCCCATTTTTCCCATTTTCTCTGAAGCTTTTGAGATTGAATACCTCACCTATATATGATATATAGGGCAAAGTAAGCCCCATCTTTTGATACCACTTTGGTTTACCTTGCTTCAAGGTCAAGGTCACAGGAGCTCTTCAAAGTTGGATTGTATACATATTTTGAAGTGACCTTGACCCTGAACTATGGAAGATAACTGTTTCAAACTTAAAAATTATGTGGGGCACATGTTATGCTTTCATCAAAATAAGGTAGTGAACCACTAAAAGTGACCATATCTCATGGTAGAAAGAGCCAATAAGCACCATTGTACTAATCCTATGTCTTGAATTAACAGCTTTGTGTTGGATGACATGTATTTTGGTAGGAAAAATGTGTAAAGCAGTTCTTAGTGTATGATGTCATTGCTAGGTTTAGTTATTTGACCTTAGGTCAGGGTCATGTAAAGGTCGAGGTCAAGCATGTGAGTCGTATGGGCTTTGCCCTTCTTGTGGTGTTTTTGTTAAAGGTCCTTGATTCCTGTAAACCGTTTTTTTGTTGGTTTTATTTCTTGTTGCTGTTTAAGGTCCCTGGCGTGGCATTGAATCCCGTAAACCTCGTTTTGTGTTTGTATGTGTGTACTTTGTTGGTTTTGTTGTGTTTGTTAAAGGTCCTTGATTCCTGTAAACCGTTTTTTTGTTTTATTTCTTGTTGCTGTTTAAGGTCCCTGGCGTGGCGTTGAATCCCGTAAACCTCGTTTTGTGTTTGTATGTGTGTACTTTGTTGGTTTTGTTGTGTTTGTTAAAGGTCCTTGATTCCTGTAAACCGTTTTTTTGTTTTATTTCTTGTTGCTGTTTAAGGTCCCTGGCGTGGCGTTGAATCCCGTAAACCTCGTTTTGTGTTTGTAGATTTTGTTGTTGTTTGTGTTGTGTTTGTTAAAAGTCCCTGAACCCTGTAAACCGCTTTTTTGTTCGTTTATTGTTGCTGTTTAAGGTCCCTGGCGTGGCGTTGAATCCCGTAAACTTCGTTTTGTGTTTGTATCACAGTGTGCGTTGTGTTGTTTGTGGTGTTGTTGTTAAAGGTCCCTGGTTCCTGTAAACCATTTTTGTTTTATTTCTTGTTGCTGTTTAAGGTCCCTGGCGCGGCGTTGAATCCCCTAAACCTCGTTTTGTGTTTGTATGTGTGTAATTTGTTGGTTTTGTTGTGTTTGTTAAAGGTCCGTGATTCCTGTAAACCAATTTTTGTTTTTCTTCTTGGGTCCCATCTCAAAATTGAATCCCCTAAACCTCGTTTTTTGTGTGATTGTTTTTTTTGTTTGTCTTTTTTGTTGTTCCGATTGTTTTGTTTTTGTTTGTATTTGTTGTCCCTAAACCCTGTAAGTCATCTTTGTGTTTGATTTTTTTGGTTTTTAGGTCTCTTGTATGTCATCTTTCAGACAGTTTTTTTAAGATAGCTATATGTGTGTGTAGGGGGAGGGGGGGTAGGCAGTGTTGCATTAGAACTTATTGTAATAGGTTACAGGACCGTTTTAGATACATTATGGTAATGGGCTTTTTTTTAAAAACTTTTTTTTTTAAGTACATTGTTAAAATGCGTAAAGAAAGCAGTAAGGACTGAACAGTACTTGTGGGTTCTCTCAAAACTTTAGTACTCTGTTAAAAAGCAAACAGCCGAGGGCTGAGCAGTACTTGTGGGTTCTCTCAAAACTTTAGTATTCTGTTGAAAAGCAAACAGCTGAGGGCTGAAATAAGCAAACAGCCATGGGCTGAACATGCAGTACTTATGGGTTTTCTGAAAACTTTATTACAGTTTAAAACCACAAAGCAAACCTCCTATGACCAAACAAAGCAAACAGCCATGGGTTGAACAGTACTCATGGGTTTTCTGAACACTTTATTACAGTTTAAAACCACAAAGCAAACCTCCTATGACCAAAAAAGCAAACAGCCATGGGTTGAACAGTACTGGTGGGTTTTCTGAACACTTTATTACAGTTTAAAACCACAAAGCAAACCGCCAAGGGCTGAACGGTACCCATGTGTTCTCTCAATACTTTAGTACACTGTTGAAAACCACAAAGCAAATAGCATGGGCCAAACAGTACTTGCGAATTGGATTCTTTCAAAACAAAACACTAGCATAGTACACTTGAATATTACAGGTGGAATCCTTGATATTATTGAACTTATTTGAAAGAGATGATACATAATGATCTGAAATGCTTAAAATGGCCTCATAATCACCAAAAAGTAATACAGTCGTAATTGTCATGGTCTATGCTACAATCATCAATGTCATAACTTATGTGGAAGGGAAAAATATAAAGCAACAACTATTGATGCCACACATGATGAGTCACCCCCTGCGGGTTAGGGGGAGTCCCATATTGGTTGGGACGAGAAAGAATTTACCCGTTGCTACCCAGCATGTCGTAAGAGGCGACTAATGGTTCTGTTTCTCCTTTTACCCTTGTTGAGTGTTTCTTGTATAGAACATAGTCAAAGTTTGTAAAGATTTTAGTCAAGCAGTATGTAAGAAATGTTTAGTCCTTTGTACTGGAAACTTGCATTCTCCCAGTAAGGTCATATATTGTACTACGTTGCAAGCCCCTGGAGCAATTTTTTGATTAGTGCTTTTGTGAACAAGAAACAATTAACAAGTGGCTCTATCCCATCTCCCCCCTTTCCCCTATCCCATCTCCCCCCCCTTTCCCCGTCGCGATATAACCTTGAATGGTTGAAAACGACGTTAAACACCAAATAAAGAAAGAACACATGATGAGTCACCTACTTATGAAATGAAATTAAAAAATGTTTATACGTACTTCAACCCTGTTATCTCATACCGAGGTCAACAACAGCTTTCTTGACTGTTTGCTTAAAGTACCACACCGGGCATGAAGAACAGTGATAATCCCATACGATACGCACTTCAGGTCACATCAGAGAAAAAACAGACTAATAAAGTCTTCATTTTGAAAGGGGAAAAAAACAAAAAATGCAAAAGAAAAATGTTACCTTGAAATGACCAGAAGGTTGACAGGGTGTTATCAATATATCAAAATATAATAAATAAATAAATGAAGAATACTTGATTTTCAGCAAGTGTGTATGCATGTACATTACTAAAATATTTCATCTTGGACCAGTTTTCAAGAACGTGGGGAAGTGGGTGTTCCAAACTTGCAGTAAACTTCAAACTTGTCAGATGTGACTTAAATCAGCATTTATGATTTTCTTTTAATGATTGATTCCCAAACTTTAACAGTGGGCTTTTACAGTATCCCTTACAGAAAAAAAGGCCCTGTGGCGAGCCTCGCAGCGAGGTCGCAGCGAGCCTCGCTGCGAGGTCGCTGCGAGGCCGTAATTTACCATGCAAATTAAGTTTGCTGCGACTAAGTCGCAGCTAGCTGCGATGTAGTTATATATCCTTATATGGAGATCCCACCCGCGAGCTTGATGTGATGAGGTCGCGGCTAGCTGCGATGTTCCCTGCGAGCTTGTCGCGACCTAGCAGCAGCTAGCCGCGATGTCCTGGACCCCTTACTGTGAGCTTGCCGCGACCAGGTCACAGCTAGCCGCGACCAGGTCACAGCTAGCTGCGACCAGGTCACAGCTAGCCGCGACCAGGTCACAGCTAGCCGCGATGTTCCTGGGATCATGCTGCGGCTTGCCGTGATCTAGTCGCAGCTAGCTGTGATGTAGTCGCAGCTAGCTGTGATCTAGTCGCAGTTAGCTGCGATCTAGTCGTGGCAAGCCACGATGAATTATTATAGACCCAAGCAGGTTACAGCTAGCCGCGACCAGGTCGCAGCTAGCCGCGGTAACCCGGACCTGTTCCTGATAGTCACAGCTATATACCGCGATTAGGTCGCAGCTAGCCGCGATTACCTCGCAGCTAGCCGCGATTACCCGGACCTCTATGTGGTAGTCACAGCTATATATCCGCGACCATGTCACAGCTATAGCTAGCAACGACCAGGGTGAGCCGGGATATCCCTGGCCTGTCCTCCAAATTCTTACCACGTACAAGCTTTCCTTGAGCCAGCTGCAGCTACCTGTGCAGTTGTCACGGTTTACTGCGATGTCCATGAAATCATCAAGCAACGACCTTCAAATTTCACAGCAAGTGAGCTGCAACCTAGTGATGAGTGATAACTTACTGCAGTTATGCAGGAGGAAATGCTTTACCAAACCCTGAACATTGTTTAGATGGTTTAAAGTCCCAGTTAAAATATACCTAAACCCTCCCAGAAAAATGCTGCAACCAGCTTGTGGGTGCATGCAAATCCTTTCGCACTGACAGGCCATTGTGCTACATACATTCTAAATTGACTAGAGACAGAAGCAGTTCAACACATGCAGACGCATATTCTCAAATGTAAAACAAACAATTGGTTTTAATTCAAATTATTTAATAAAAGCTCATTTGGCATAAATTCAGATTAAATAGAGCAAGCTGTATCCTGCGATCAGGACGAACAAGTTCATCAGAGTTCACAATTTGTTGCCGAAATACAAGATCGCCGGCACTAGCAATCGCTCCTGCTGGTTTTTTTTACCAATGTCACATGGGTTTAGCTAAAGGTCTCGTGAGTAATTTTTTGTTTAAACATAAACAGCTGCTTAACCTTTTTTCCAAAGTTAATTGCAATACACCCTAAAAGTAAAAGTGTAGAGCTATCAGCGATATAGTTATTATGAAAAACTATATTTCGAAAATGAAATCAAGACAGTACATTACAGGCTAACCAGTACATAATATGTTGCATACCTACCAAGTAGTGTATGCACTCTCCAAGAAGTTCTCCCCTTCTTAACCCAAGGTGGCTGAGTGCATCAGAAACAAAATCAACAGAGATGAGATTCTTCCCCTTTTTCGCGGAATTCTGCTTAAAAGTTGATCCCCAGGACCGTTTTCCTGAATCGTCCAGATCCCTTGAGAAAAAAAAAAAAGGGGGGGGGGGGGGGGGGTAGAGGTTGATTATCAAAAATCTGACCTGCCAATGACTGAATCGCCCAAAAGACTAGACCGGTTTTTGATTGTCCGGACCGACAATACCTCCGACAAAAACGCCGAGCTCAAAACCAAAAATCTACGAAATGAACTTTAGACCCGTGTACGAACTGTCCATTTGGGAACAAGTTTCTCCTCATCATCAGTGTCTTCATCGCGGAAGTTCCTAAATGGGCTGATTTAGTTGTTGACTTTAGCCACTTTAGCAAGATGGCGTCGTCAATGCGATTGTTGGCAGAAACAGAACATGCTTTAGCTTCTGAGATTGATAAAGGGCTAAAGAACAAATGGGTTTGGGCGTGGAAAGACGAAATTATAACTACCGAAGTGAAGGGACGAAAACTTTCCATCCGTCTCGGAGATTCGGTTCAAAAGTTGAATGTTCGGGGAAGGCACAATGCACGTGGTGTAATAAAGTACTGGGCAACAAATAGAGAGGCAAGAGCGTGTTGAAAGACCATTTGACCACATATTTGTCCTTGTGTGCACACTTGTGTTTGTCAGTCTGTGAGTGTGATGTTATTTTCAGTGACTGTTGTTGTTTATTTGTGAGATTCATTCTAGAAATGCATGAACAATGCCCAAAGTTCTAATCAAAATATTCTGCTGCTAAGACTAATTTCTGAGCAATTTTTTGTTATGTAAATGCTAAAAACGCATCAGCTTCAGCCCCCTGACTCCCACAAGGGGCAACGCAAAGGGCCAAACTTCCTTTACCCTCTTATGTCAAAATTTGGGAATCTCATCTCTGAATCAAGATCTCTGACAACCTGAAGAAATGCTGTTGTTCCTGTCTCCCCACTGAGCTGCTCCTTGAATTGCTTCTCCGTGCGATCAATGACACCACCAATCCGATCCACAGGAAAGGTAACTTCTGGGAAGAGCTTCTCAAACCAGGAGTGGACCTGAAAAAAAGTCAATATCAGTCTGTGTTCCAAAAGATAATATTACCCAATATTGACGGACTGTGTGATATCTTCTGCTATGGTCTGTTGAGACAGTGATATCAAAATCGAGACTTGAGGTCGAGATTTTGATATCACTGTCGAAACAGACCAATAGCAGAAGATATCGTCACACAGTCAGTCAATGTTAGATATATTGCTAATTCTCTGGGACATTTTGTCGATTTTGTATTTATTGTAAAGAAATTACAAAAGTATTTGTCTCAGTTTTGGCTGTTCCATATCCCTCCCTCTGATTATCATTTCTTTTTGTTCACTCTTTTCTTGTACTTTTCAGTTTTTCAAAATGTTTTTTCTTTCAAAAAGTCTTTAGTCACTTGCTCAACTAAATTCTGGGATAATTACATTTTTATATATATTTGTTTGTTTTAAAATTTAGGTGTTTTTGTTTTTGAAGTGGGGAAGCAATAAAGAGGTCGTCGATATCAAAACTGATATCAACGGAAATGTCGTCGATATCACTTTTGCACTGAGCTCAGTTTTGCCCAATTGACCAATGGAAATCCACGTAACATATGAAATAGCAATATACCAGTGCATGAACTATGCTGCAGTATAGTAAAAGGGACAGCCAAAGAAATAAATACAAATTATCAATGTCTATTATTATTTTGTAATTAATTTTAGTGGATAAAGAAAAGACGCAAAGGATTGCTAGCCTGTTTATAAATACATAAGCATATCTATAAGACAAAAAAGAGTTGTGATCAACCGAGTACTTACCACTGAAGAGGGCTTGCCACTTTGCCTCTGTAACTGCAGCAAAACCTTGTTTGTCAGCCCCGGTCGGTGGATTTGGAGGTCTGCCACGGCCAGAGGCAAGAAAATAGTTAGCAAGTTGTCGGTGCATGTGTGTCATCTGGAGAAAAGAACAATCAAAACTTGACTAAAAATAAAAAGTAAGTTATAACAATAACATCAAACACTACTTCTGCAGAAAGAAAAACACCATTCAAACTCAAAGAAGAAAAGTCAGTTATTTCATTTTCAATAAATGAAAAAGCAGCTACCAGTATTTTATAAAAAATATATCTGTAATATCTGTTTTCTCACACGAAATAAGTCGACATACATGTGCGAAACATTGCGAGTCCGCAAAACGTTCTCAGAGTCAGCTGGTGAATTCTACTTTTGGTTTCCACTCAGCTGGTGCAAGAAAAGAAGAAGTTACGTGACCTGAATAAAATCAGTTTTTGAACAATATGCAATGTTTTCATTTCGTAGATGCACCAGAAATAGTTTTTTTTTTAATATCTTTAGATACATTGTCAATGATTATTTTCGTCATTAGATTCTATTGGGTTAGAGAAAAAAACGAAAGCGTTTCGTAACACAACCCTTCCGCTTGAAACAGACAGGCCATCGAAGTCGAACCGCTTCGTCAAATTCAGTACAAAATACCTTCTGTCATTTCGTACATCCGCCATTAAAAACATTCAATCAATACTTTAATATGTCTAAACTTACCGAACAGAACATCTTGAATCGATGTGCCGGACGAAAAGAATGCTTGGGTCGAATTTGTTGAGTCGGTAATCGCGGCTTGAGCCACCGGGCGCCATTTTCAAAACTGCAGGCAAAGCTATTCGAGCCTCGTTTTGGGCGTCTTGCTCGGAGGACACATGTCGGACTGACTTCATTTTTTGCTTGTTTAAAGAAAAATTCGAGCTGAATCGAATGGTGTATTTCATTTGGCAGTGTGATAAAGTTGTCGGTAGTTTGATTTTGAAAACTTCAACCGCAATTTTTGGTCACTTTGTTTTCCAGTTCTCAAAATATACGAAATTATAGAGCTAGCTCTGCTCTTTCAAAACACCCATTGTAGTTTCTTTGACGCGGAGCAAGAGAGCGTAAAGTACGACGACCGAACTGAAAAATGTTGCGCATCACAGCGCGCGGAGGCTGTGTGAGGCTGAACGGTACTTCAATAAAATATTCATACAAAATCACATAGTAAACACAAATTAACTAACGAAAATGGTATGTATTTTGATGTGGTATACATTTTTTATTTTATTCGGTGAATTTCTTTACATTTTTGGCATCTTCAGGTGCATTTCTCTAACCTTCAGTCATCGGTTAGTGGTTCTAATAACCTTTAAATTTAAAACAGCATGGTCTGGTCCTTTGAAATGGGGTGGAAAAAAATCCCGATTGCGGCTAGGAGCTAAGTGATACAAAGAAGGTTTGACCAGTGGACGATACCTTCCGCCTGTGATCAAGACCTGGGAACACATAATTATTGCCGTATTAGACTATGTATGCTTGTTTGTCTAAAAATACGATCAGTATGGTTTAATGATTATAACAACTTTACAACTCTGCATTTGATCAATGGTAACCGCTTTTGTCATTACACATTGAAAGAAGCATTTGGTTTAATGTTTTGGTAAACTTTTTAATGTTGCAACGGTCAAATGTATGGAGTACACCTTTTTTTTCCTGAAAATATATATATATGCCAAATTTGTTTGAGAATACTCCAAGCGCAAAACAGCTAGGGTTCCAGCTATATTTTTTAATGGAATTGTTTGATCGTCACACTGCCAGTTAAAATTTCTCTTGTTTGTTGGTGTGCAAGCTATATATAGTGCTAATTCCATTCGTGTGCTGTCATATATGCTCTGAATCTGATCATTTCTGTTAAGTCTTTATAATATAGGCTGGTTGTACACTTTGAGTTTAATGGGCAATAGTAAACTCCCTAAGCTAAATGCAGTTAGCAACACATCACCATGGTACTTTCTAGCTCCCAAATTTTAAAGAAGCACAAGATAACACTTTACCTGATTTTTAAATGGAAATGCAACATGCCTTATACATGTAAACGGTTGCGACCATCTTTGTGAAAATATAATACTCGAGTTTAAAGGTGTTTGTCTACATTTTTATACAGAAATCGGCATCAAATACTAAGTCTAGCTATTCCCTACAAATATCAAAAATACACTCCCCTTCGATCAGGAAGGACGAAGCCAGGGTAGCCGATTGAAAATTCATGAAAGTAATGCAGCGTAGTACGATATCCTTATTTGGCAAATGCCAAGGGCAAAAGTCCTCTCAAATACCATGCATTTCGTGCGTTTAACAAAACATCGTGGACAGCGCTCTAATACACTGTGTCAAACTGTTGCTGTGATTGTGTGGGTGTGGCTGTCAGCATAGTGACATGAATTTGATTGGTCGCTATTTATAGTTAAAACACATGCTCTCTCCACATGGAAATCAAAACATTGGAAGTGTTATACTGTACTTCTCAAAAATAAAAACTTTTTTTACATTTATTTTTATTTTGATAAAAAAATTTCCCCATGCTTCATTCATCATCTGACATAACTTTTTAGCGAAATCTAACCATAAGATTATTGAAAAAAAAGCAGAAATGTAGACGACCTTTAAGCCTTGAATTTTGCTTCAACAACATTTTGTGTGAAACTACAGAATAAAAGTCTCTGGCAGTTGGTAAACAAACAAGAATTTCGGGCTGCTGATTTATACATCCCTTTAGTTTTAACAGAAGAATTAATGCCAAAATACACTTTTTGCTTAAAAACAAAAGAAAATATTTACTTTGTAATATGAAACATATTTCATACAGTTTTTTAAAACATGAAGCAAGCTGAGTGTTATGTTTCTGAATAATATTTGCTGCCACCATGTCTCATTCTTGTGCCAAGATGGTAAGAATATTTGCAAATAGGGCCACTCAGAGAGTCAGACACAATAATCGCTCTATAAGCAGGCCCCTCCATATGATGTTGAAAAAGCCTCCATTAAGGTCGCGGCTAGCTGTGATGTTGTTCGGAAACTTACGCCAAGATCGCAGCTACCTGCGAGGCTCGCGTCAAGGTCGCAGCTACCCGCGATGTTGTTGCGAGGTTCGCGCCAATTGTCGCAGCTAACTTTGATGTTGTTGTGAGGCTCGCGCCAAGGTTGCAGCTACCTGCGATGTTGTTGCGAGGCTCGCGCCAAGGTCGCAGCTACCCGCGATGTTGGCGCGAGCCTCGCACCATGGTCGCAGCTAGCCGCGCTCTTGTCGCGAGCCTCGCGCCAGGGTCACAGCTAGCCGCGATGTTGTCGCGAGGCTCGCGCCAAGGTCGCGGCTAGCCGCGATGTTGTTGCGAGGCTCGCGCCAACATCGCGGCTAGCCGTGACCAGCTGCGACTAGTTGCTGCGATGTGTTTAGATCGCTGCGACCTCGCAACGAGGTCGCAGCGAGGTCGCAGCGACTTTTCTTTTCTGTAAGGGAATGCCTTGCTGCTCCATTTAATATCTATTTCACTCTATATTTACTCAGATGCACCCTTGTATCATTTTGACAGGGACTGTTGTAGATATTATATCATCTTGGCAAGGTGTTATAAATACTGTACATGTTATCATCTTGACTGGGTGTTAAAAATATCATATTATCTTGACAGGGTGTTATAAATACCATATCATCTTGACAAGGTGTTATAAATATTATATCTGCTGGTTTGGATGGGCTTAAGGGCGGGCTGGACCGTGTTGCATCTGACAGTGACATAGCCTGACAGTCCTGAGACTGTCTTCTCTCAAAAGGAGAGATGTGAATTTGGCATCATTATCAACTGTTCCCGATTTTACACACGTGGTCACATCACACTGAAAACGGACTGATAACAAAAAGAAAAGAACACAATGTCACCCTGAGATGACCAATTGGTTGACAGGGTCTAATAAACATTATATCATCTTGTTGTGTACCACACTGAAACTGAAAGAAAACAGCTTGATGCGGTCTTCATTTAAAGAAGAAAATAACACAAAAAAACATGTCACCCTGAGATGACCAACAGGTTAACACTGGGTCCTATAGATATATTATCTTGCTGTGTACCAAACTGAGAAAGGAACAAATTTTGCAATCGGCCAATTAAGTTCTGAGCCAAAGTGTCCCCATGTGTCCAGCCAAAGTGTCCACAGTGTTCTGCCAAAGACTCCCAGGACATATTGGTTCCTGGTAGAGCAGTTGAAAAAAAGAGATGGATAACAGTACACAGTAGATCCCTCTCTGAACTGTTCTATGGTGATCTGAGTCATGCCAACGTCACAGTCACAAGACAGTGTTGTATGGTGATCAGTCATGCCAACGTTACAGTCACAAGACAGTGCTCTATGGTGATCAGTCATGTCAACGTTACAGTCACAAGACAGTGCTCTATGGTGATCTGTCATGCCAACGTTACAGTCGCAAGACAGTGTTGTATGGTGATCTGAGTCATGCCAACGTCACAGTCACAAGACAGTGTTGTATGGTGATCAGTCATGCCAACGTCACAGTCACAAGACAGTGTTGTATGGTGATCAGTCATGTCAACGTTACAGTCACAAGAAAGTGTTGTATGGTGATCAGTCATGCCAATGTTACAGTCACAAGACAGTGTTGTATGGTGATCAGTCATGCCAACGTTACAGTCACAAGACAGTGTTGTATGGTGATCTGAGTCATGCCAACGTCACAGTCACAAGACAGTGTTGTAAGGTGATCAGTCATGCCAACGTTACAGTCACAAGACAGTGTTGTATGGTGATCAGTCATGTCAACGTTACAGTCACAAGACGGTGCTCTATGGTGATCAGTCATGTCAACGTCACAGTCACAAGACAGTGTTGTATGGTGATCAGTCATGTCAACGTTACAGTCACAAGACGGTGCTCTATGGTGATCAGTCATGTCAACGTCACAGTCACAAGACAGTGTTGTATGGTGATCAGTCATGCCAATGTTTCAGTCACAAGACGGTGTTGTATGGTGATCAGTCATGCCAACGTCACAGTCACAAGACAGTGTTGTATGGTGATCAGTCATGTCAACGTTACAGTCACAAGACAGTGCTCTATAGTGATCAGTCATGTCAACGTCACAGTCACAAGACAGTGCTCTATGGTGATCAGTCATGTCAACGTCACAGTCACAAGACAGTGCTCTATGGTGATCAGTCATGTCAATGTCACAGTCACAAGACAGTGTTGTTTGGTGATCAGTCATGTCAACGTTACAGTCACAAGACAGTGCTCGATGGTGATCAGTCATGTCAACGACAAGACAGTGTTGTATGGTGATCAGTCATGTCAACGTCACAGTCACAAGACAGTGCTCTATGGTGATCAGTCATGTCAATGTCACAGTCACAAGACAGTGTTGTATGGTGGGTGATCAGTCATGTCAACGTCACAGTCACAAGACAGTGTTGTATGGTGGGTGATCAGTCATGTCAACGTCACAGTCACAAGACAGTGCTCTATGGTGATCAGTCATGCCAACGTTACAGTCACAAGACAGTGCTCTAAGGTGATCAGTCATGCCAACGTTACAGTTACAAGTCTGTTGTAAGGCATCGGCCTGTCCCTCATCCCCCTTACCCTCCTCCGCACTGGAGCTACCGGCTCAACCAGCCTATAGCAATATGAACTGAAGAGACGATCAAAAATATTACCAGCCAACCCATTGGATCGGTCTCGAAGAGCAATAACAGCTAAAGAGATGATCACAAATATTACCAACCAGCCCATTGGATCGATCTCGAATAGCAATATCAGCTGAAGAGACAATCACAAATATTACCAACCCAACCAACCAGCCCATTGGATCGATCTCGAATAGCAATATCAGCTGAAGAGATGATCAACATATTACAAATCAACCAATCGGATCGGTCTCGAATAGCAATATCAGCTGAAGAGACAATCACAAATATTACCAACCCAACCAACCAACCCATTGGATCGATCTCGAATATCAGCTGAAGAGATGATCAACATATTACAAACCAACCAATTGGATTGGTCTCGAATTGCAATATTAGCTGAAGAGACGATCAAAAATATTACCAACCAACCCATTGGATCGGTCTCGAATAACAATATTAGCTGAAGAGACAATCACAAATATTACCAACCCAACCAACCAACCCATTGAATCGGTCTCGAATAGCAATATCAGCTGAAGAGACGATCACAAGTATTACAAACCAAACAATCTGGCATTCTGTACAAACTTAGTGGCTAACCACAGATGGTTTGTATTACTAATAATCCCGTAAACCTCGTTTTGTGTTTGTTTGTGTGTACTTTGTTGGTTTTTGACTCACATGCGGAGCAAAAGTGAGTCTATGTACTCACCCGAGTCGTCCGTCCGTCCGTCCGTCCGGAAAACTTTAACGTTGGATATTTCTTGGACACTATTCAGTCTATCAGTACCAAATTTGGCAAGATGGTGTATGATGACAAGGCCCCAAAAAACATACATAGCATCTTGACCTTGCTTCAAGGTCAAGGTCGCAGGGGCCATAAATGTTGTCTAAAAAACAGCTATTGTTCCCATTTTTCCCATTTTCTCTGAAGCTTTTGAGATTGAATACCTCACCTATATATGATATATAGGGCAAAGTAAGCCCCATCTTTTGATACCACTTTGGTTTACCTTGCTTCAAGGTCAAGGTCACAGGAGCTCTTCAAAGTTGGATTGTATACATATTTTGAAGTGACCTTGACCCTGAACTATGGAAGATAACTGTTTCAAACTTAAAAATTATGTGGGGCACATGTTATGCTTTCATCAAAATAAGGTAGTGAACCACTAAAAGTGACCATATCTCATGGTAGAAAGAGCCAATAAGCACCATTGTACTAATCCTATGTCTTGAATTAACAGCTTTGTGTTGGATGACATGTATTTTGGTAGGAAAAATGTGTAAAGCAGTTCTTAGTGTATGATGTCATTGCTAGGTTTAGTTATTTGACCTTAGGTCAGGGTCATGTAAAGGTCGAGGTCAAGCATGTGAGTCGTATGGGCTTTGCCCTTCTTGTGGTGTTTTTGTTAAAGGTCCTTGATTCCTGTAAACCGTTTTTTTGTTGGTTTTATTTCTTGTTGCTGTTTAAGGTCCCTGGCGTGGCATTGAATCCCGTAAACCTCGTTTTGTGTTTGTATGTGTGTACTTTGTTGGTTTTGTTGTGTTTGTTAAAGGTCCTTGATTCCTGTAAACCGTTTTTTTGTTTTATTTCTTGTTGCTGTTTAAGGTCCCTGGCGTGGCGTTGAATCCCGTAAACCTCGTTTTGTGTTTGTATGTGTGTACTTTGTTGGTTTTGTTGTGTTTGTTAAAGGTCCTTGATTCCTGTAAACCGTTTTTTTGTTTTATTTCTTGTTGCTGTTTAAGGTCCCTGGCGTGGCGTTGAATCCCGTAAACCTCGTTTTGTGTTTGTAGATTTTGTTGTTGTTTGTGTTGTGTTTGTTAAAAGTCCCTGAACCCTGTAAACCGCTTTTTTGTTCGTTTATTGTTGCTGTTTAAGGTCCCTGGCGTGGCGTTGAATCCCGTAAACTTCGTTTTGTGTTTGTATCACAGTGTGCGTTGTGTTGTTTGTGGTGTTGTTGTTAAAGGTCCCTGGTTCCTGTAAACCATTTTTGTTTTATTTCTTGTTGCTGTTTAAGGTCCCTGGCGCGGCGTTGAATCCCCTAAACCTCGTTTTGTGTTTGTATGTGTGTAATTTGTTGGTTTTGTTGTGTTTGTTAAAGGTCCGTGATTCCTGTAAACCAATTTTTGTTTTTCTTCTTGGGTCCCATCTCAAAATTGAATCCCCTAAACCTCGTTTTTTGTGTGATTGTTTTTTTTGTTTGTCTTTTTTGTTGTTCCGATTGTTTTGTTTTTGTTTGTATTTGTTGTCCCTAAACCCTGTAAGTCATCTTTGTGTTTGATTTTTTTGGTTTTTAGGTCTCTTGTATGTCATCTTTCAGACAGTTTTTTTAAGATAGCTATATGTGTGTGTAGGGGGAGGGGGGGTAGGCAGTGTTGCATTAGAACTTATTGTAATAGGTTACAGGACCGTTTTAGATACATTATGGTAATGGGCTTTTTTTTAAAAACTTTTTTTTTTAAGTACATTGTTAAAATGCGTAAAGAAAGCAGTAAGGACTGAACAGTACTTGTGGGTTCTCTCAAAACTTTAGTACTCTGTTAAAAAGCAAACAGCCGAGGGCTGAGCAGTACTTGTGGGTTCTCTCAAAACTTTAGTATTCTGTTGAAAAGCAAACAGCTGAGGGCTGAAATAAGCAAACAGCCATGGGCTGAACATGCAGTACTTATGGGTTTTCTGAAAACTTTATTACAGTTTAAAACCACAAAGCAAACCTCCTATGACCAAACAAAGCAAACAGCCATGGGTTGAACAGTACTCATGGGTTTTCTGAACACTTTATTACAGTTTAAAACCACAAAGCAAACCTCCTATGACCAAAAAAAGCAAACAGCCATGGGTTGAACAGTACTGGTGGGTTTTCTGAACACTTTATTACAGTTTAAAACCACAAAGCAAACCGCCAAGGGCTGAACGGTACCCATGTGTTCTCTCAATACTTTAGTACACTGTTGAAAACCACAAAGCAAATAGCATGGGCCAAACAGTACTTGCGAATTGGATTCTTTCAAAACAAAACACTAGCATAGTACACTTGAATATTACAGGTGGAATCCTTGATATTATTGAACTTATTTGAAAGAGATGATACATAATGATCTGAAATGCTTAAAATGGCCTCATAATCACCAAAAAGTAATACAGTCGTAATTGTCATGGTCTATGCTACAATCATCAATGTCATAACTTATGTGGAAGGGAAAAATATAAAGCAACAACTATTGATGCCACACATGATGAGTCACCCCCTGCGGGTTAGGGGGAGTCCCATATTGGTTGGGACGAGAAAGAATTTACCCGTTGCTACCCAGCATGTCGTAAGAGGCGACTAATGGTTCTGTTTCTCCTTTTACCCTTGTTGAGTGTTTCTTGTATAGAACATAGTCAAAGTTTGTAAAGATTTTAGTCAAGCAGTATGTAAGAAATGTTTAGTCCTTTGTACTGGAAACTTGCATTCTCCCAGTAAGGTCATATATTGTACTACGTTGCAAGCCCCTGGAGCAATTTTTTGATTAGTGCTTTTGTGAACAAGAAACAATTAACAAGTGGCTCTATCCCATCTCCCCCCTTTCCCCTATCCCATCTCCCCCCCCTTTCCCCGTCGCGATATAACCTTGAATGGTTGAAAACGACGTTAAACACCAAATAAAGAAAGAACACATGATGAGTCACCTACTTATGAAATGAAATTAAAAAATGTTTATACGTACTTCAACCCTGTTATCTCATACCGAGGTCAACAACAGCTTTCTTGACTGTTTGCTTAAAGTACCACACCGGGCATGAAGAACAGTGATAATCCCATACGATACGCACTTCAGGTCACATCAGAGAAAAAACAGACTAATAAAGTCTTCATTTTGAAAGGGGAAAAAAACAAAAAATGCAAAAGAAAAATGTTACCTTGAAATGACCAGAAGGTTGACAGGGTGTTATCAATATATCAAAATATAATAAATAAATAAATGAAGAATACTTGATTTTCAGCAAGTGTGTATGCATGTACATTACTAAAATATTTCATCTTGGACCAGTTTTCAAGAACGTGGGGAAGTGGGTGTTCCAAACTTGCAGTAAACTTCAAACTTGCCAGATGTGACTTAAATCAGCATTTATGATTTTCTTTTAATGATTGATTCCCAAACTTTAACAGTGGGCTTTTACAGAATGCCTTGCTGCTCCATTTAATATCTATTTCACTCTATATTTACTCAGATGCACCCTTGTATCATTTTGACAGGGACTGTTGTAGATATTATATCATCTTGGCAAGGTGTTATAAATACTGTACATGTTATCATCTTGACTGGGTGTTAAAAATATCATATTATCTTGACAGGGTGTTATAAATACCATATCATCTTGACAAGGTGTTATAAATATTATATCTGCTGGTTTGGATGGGCTTAAGGGCGGGCTGGACCGTGTTGCATCTGACAGTGACATAGCCTGACAGTCCTGAGACTGTCTTCTCTCAAAAGGAGAGATGTGAATTTGGCATCATTATCAACTGTTCCCGATTTTACACACGTGGTCACATCACACTGAAAACGGACTGATAACAAAAAGAAAAGAACACAATGTCACCCTGAGATGACCAATTGGTTGACAGGGTCTAATAAACATTATATCATCTTGTTGTGTACCACACTGAAACTGAAAGAAAACAGCTTGATGCGGTCTTCATTTAAAGAAGAAAATAACACAAAAAAACATGTCACCCTGAGATGACCAACAGGTTAACACTGGGTCCTATAGATATATTATCTTGCTGTGTACCAAACTGAGAAAGGAACAAATTTTGCAATCGGCCAATTAAGTTCTGAGCCAAAGTGTCCCCATGTGTCCAGCCAAAGTGTCCACAGTGTTCTGCCAAAGACTCCCAGGACATATTGGTTCCTGGTAGAGCAGTTGAAAAAAAGAGATGGATAACAGTACACAGTAGATCCCTCTCTGAACTGTTCTATGGTGATCTGAGTCATGCCAACGTCACAGTCACAAGACAGTGTTGTATGGTGATCAGTCATGCCAACGTTACAGTCACAAGACAGTGCTCTATGGTGATCAGTCATGTCAACGTTACAGTCACAAGACAGTGCTCTATGGTGATCAGTCATGCCAACGTTACAGTCACAAGACAGTGTTGTATGGTGATCTGAGTCATGCCAACGTCACAGTCACAAGACAGTGTTGTATGGTGATCAGTCATGCCAACGTCACAGTCACAAGACAGTGTTGTATGGTGATCAGTCATGTCAACGTTACAGTCACAAGAAAGTGTTGTATGGTGATCAGTCATGCCAATGTTACAGTCACAAGACAGTGTTGTATGGTGATCAGTCATGCCAACGTTACAGTCACAAGACAGTGTTGTATGGTGATCTGAGTCATGCCAACGTCACAGTCACAAGACAGTGTTGTAAGGTGATCAGTCATGCCAACGTTACAGTCACAAGACAGTGTTGTATGGTGATCAGTCATGTCAACGTTACAGTCACAAGACGGTGCTCTATGGTGATCAGTCATGTCAACGTCACAGTCACAAGACAGTGTTGTATGGTGATCAGTCATGTCAACGTTACAGTCACAAGACGGTGCTCTATGGTGATCAGTCATGTCAACGTCACAGTCACAAGACAGTGTTGTATGGTGATCAGTCATGCCAATGTTTCAGTCACAAGACGGTGTTGTATGGTGATCAGTCATGCCAACGTCACAGTCACAAGACAGTGTTGTATGGTGATCAGTCATGTCAACGTTACAGTCACAAGACAGTGCTCTATAGTGATCAGTCATGTCAACGTCACAGTCACAAGACAGTGCTCTATGGTGATCAGTCATGTCAACGTCACAGTCACAAGACAGTGCTCTATGGTGATCAGTCATGTCAATGTCACAGTCACAAGACAGTGTTGTTTGGTGATCAGTCATGTCAACGTTACAGTCACAAGACAGTGCTCGATGGTGATCAGTCATGTCAACGACAAGACAGTGTTGTATGGTGATCAGTCATGTCAACGTCACAGTCACAAGACAGTGCTCTATGGTGATCAGTCATGTCAATGTCACAGTCACAAGACAGTGTTGTATGGTGGGTGATCAGTCATGTCAACGTCACAGTCACAAGACAGTGTTGTATGGTGGGTGATCAGTCATGTCAACGTCACAGTCACAAGACAGTGCTCTATGGTGATCAGTCATGCCAACGTTACAGTCACAAGACAGTGCTCTAAGGTGATCAGTCATGCCAACGTTACAGTTACAAGTCTGTTGTAAGGCATCGGCCTGTCCCTCATCCCCCTTACCCTCCTCCGCACTGGAGCTACCGGCTCAACCAGCCTATAGCAATATGAACTGAAGAGACGATCAAAAATATTACCAGCCAACCCATTGGATCGGTCTCGAAGAGCAATAACAGCTAAAGAGATGATCACAAATATTACCAACCAGCCCATTGGATCGATCTCGAATAGCAATATCAGCTGAAGAGACAATCACAAATATTACCAACCCAACCAACCAGCCCATTGGATCGATCTCGAATAGCAATATCAGCTGAAGAGATGATCAACATATTACAAATCAACCAATCGGATCGGTCTCGAATAGCAATATCAGCTGAAGAGACAATCACAAATATTACCAACCCAACCAACCAACCCATTGGATCGATCTCGAATATCAGCTGAAGAGATGATCAACATATTACAAACCAACCAATTGGATTGGTCTCGAATTGCAATATTAGCTGAAGAGACGATCAAAAATATTACCAACCAACCCATTGGATCGGTCTCGAATAACAATATTAGCTGAAGAGACAATCACAAATATTACCAACCCAACCAACCAACCCATTGAATCGGTCTCGAATAGCAATATCAGCTGAAGAGACGATCACAAGTATTACAAACCAAACAATCTGGCATTCTGTACAAACTTAGTGGCTAACCACAGATGGTTTGTATTACTAATAATCCCGTAAACCTCGTTTTGTGTTTGTTTGTGTGTACTTTGTTGGTTTTTGACTCACATGCGGAGCAAAAGTGAGTCTATGTACTCACCCGAGTCGTCCGTCCGTCCGTCCGTCCGGAAAACTTTAACGTTGGATATTTCTTGGACACTATTCAGTCTATCAGTACCAAATTTGGCAAGATGGTGTATGATGACAAGGCCCCAAAAAACATACATAGCATCTTGACCTTGCTTCAAGGTCAAGGTCGCAGGGGCCATAAATGTTGTCTAAAAAACAGCTATTGTTCCCATTTTTCCCATTTTCTCTGAAGCTTTTGAGATTGAATACCTCACCTATATATGATATATAGGGCAAAGTAAGCCCCATCTTTTGATACCACTTTGGTTTACCTTGCTTCAAGGTCAAGGTCACAGGAGCTCTTCAAAGTTGGATTGTATACATATTTTGAAGTGACCTTGACCCTGAACTATGGAAGATAACTGTTTCAAACTTAAAAATTATGTGGGGCACATGTTATGCTTTCATCAAAATAAGGTAGTGAACCACTAAAAGTGACCATATCTCATGGTAGAAAGAGCCAATAAGCACCATTGTACTAATCCTATGTCTTGAATTAACAGCTTTGTGTTGGATGACATGTATTTTGGTAGGAAAAATGTGTAAAGCAGTTCTTAGTGTATGATGTCATTGCTAGGTTTAGTTATTTGACCTTAGGTCAGGGTCATGTAAAGGTCGAGGTCAAGCATGTGAGTCGTATGGGCTTTGCCCTTCTTGTGGTGTTTTTGTTAAAGGTCCTTGATTCCTGTAAACCGTTTTTTTGTTGGTTTTATTTCTTGTTGCTGTTTAAGGTCCCTGGCGTGGCATTGAATCCCGTAAACCTCGTTTTGTGTTTGTATGTGTGTACTTTGTTGGTTTTGTTGTGTTTGTTAAAGGTCCTTGATTCCTGTAAACCGTTTTTTTGTTTTATTTCTTGTTGCTGTTTAAGGTCCCTGGCGTGGCGTTGAATCCCGTAAACCTCGTTTTGTGTTTGTATGTGTGTACTTTGTTGGTTTTGTTGTGTTTGTTAAAGGTCCTTGATTCCTGTAAACCGTTTTTTTGTTTTATTTCTTGTTGCTGTTTAAGGTCCCTGGCGTGGCGTTGAATCCCGTAAACCTCGTTTTGTGTTTGTAGATTTTGTTGTTGTTTGTGTTGTGTTTGTTAAAAGTCCCTGAACCCTGTAAACCGCTTTTTTGTTCGTTTATTGTTGCTGTTTAAGGTCCCTGGCGTGGCGTTGAATCCCGTAAACTTCGTTTTGTGTTTGTATCACAGTGTGCGTTGTGTTGTTTGTGGTGTTGTTGTTAAAGGTCCCTGGTTCCTGTAAACCATTTTTGTTTTATTTCTTGTTGCTGTTTAAGGTCCCTGGCGCGGCGTTGAATCCCCTAAACCTCGTTTTGTGTTTGTATGTGTGTAATTTGTTGGTTTTGTTGTGTTTGTTAAAGGTCCGTGATTCCTGTAAACCAATTTTTGTTTTTCTTCTTGGGTCCCATCTCAAAATTGAATCCCCTAAACCTCGTTTTTTGTGTGATTGTTTTTTTTGTTTGTCTTTTTTGTTGTTCCGATTGTTTTGTTTTTGTTTGTATTTGTTGTCCCTAAACCCTGTAAGTCATCTTTGTGTTTGATTTTTTTGGTTTTTAGGTCTCTTGTATGTCATCTTTCAGACAGTTTTTTTAAGATAGCTATATGTGTGTGTAGGGGGAGGGGGGGTAGGCAGTGTTGCATTAGAACTTATTGTAATAGGTTACAGGACCGTTTTAGATACATTATGGTAATGGGCTTTTTTTTAAAAACTTTTTTTTTTAAGTACATTGTTAAAATGCGTAAAGAAAGCAGTAAGGACTGAACAGTACTTGTGGGTTCTCTCAAAACTTTAGTACTCTGTTAAAAAGCAAACAGCCGAGGGCTGAGCAGTACTTGTGGGTTCTCTCAAAACTTTAGTATTCTGTTGAAAAGCAAACAGCTGAGGGCTGAAATAAGCAAACAGCCATGGGCTGAACATGCAGTACTTATGGGTTTTCTGAAAACTTTATTACAGTTTAAAACCACAAAGCAAACCTCCTATGACCAAACAAAGCAAACAGCCATGGGTTGAACAGTACTCATGGGTTTTCTGAACACTTTATTACAGTTTAAAACCACAAAGCAAACCTCCTATGACCAAAAAAAGCAAACAGCCATGGGTTGAACAGTACTGGTGGGTTTTCTGAACACTTTATTACAGTTTAAAACCACAAAGCAAACCGCCAAGGGCTGAACGGTACCCATGTGTTCTCTCAATACTTTAGTACACTGTTGAAAACCACAAAGCAAATAGCATGGGCCAAACAGTACTTGCGAATTGGATTCTTTCAAAACAAAACACTAGCATAGTACACTTGAATATTACAGGTGGAATCCTTGATATTATTGAACTTATTTGAAAGAGATGATACATAATGATCTGAAATGCTTAAAATGGCCTCATAATCACCAAAAAGTAATACAGTCGTAATTGTCATGGTCTATGCTACAATCATCAATGTCATAACTTATGTGGAAGGGAAAAATATAAAGCAACAACTATTGATGCCACACATGATGAGTCACCCCCTGCGGGTTAGGGGGAGTCCCATATTGGTTGGGACGAGAAAGAATTTACCCGTTGCTACCCAGCATGTCGTAAGAGGCGACTAATGGTTCTGTTTCTCCTTTTACCCTTGTTGAGTGTTTCTTGTATAGAACATAGTCAAAGTTTGTAAAGATTTTAGTCAAGCAGTATGTAAGAAATGTTTAGTCCTTTGTACTGGAAACTTGCATTCTCCCAGTAAGGTCATATATTGTACTACGTTGCAAGCCCCTGGAGCAATTTTTTGATTAGTGCTTTTGTGAACAAGAAACAATTAACAAGTGGCTCTATCCCATCTCCCCCCTTTCCCCTATCCCATCTCCCCCCCTTTCCCCGTCGCGATATAACCTTGAATGGTTGAAAACGACGTTAAACACCAAATAAAGAAAGAACACATGATGAGTCACCTACTTATGAAATGAAATTAAAAAATGTTTATACGTACTTCAACCCTGTTATCTCATACCGAGGTCAACAACAGCTTTCTTGACTGTTTGCTTAAAGTACCACACCGGGCATGAAGAACAGTGATAATCCCATACGATACGCACTTCAGGTCACATCAGAGAAAAAACAGACTAATAAAGTCTTCATTTTGAAAGGGGAAAAAAACAAAAAATGCAAAAGAAAAATGTTACCTTGAAATGACCAGAAGGTTGACAGGGTGTTATCAATATATCAAAATATAATAAATAAATAAATGAAGAATACTTGATTTTCAGCAAGTGTGTATGCATGTACATTACTAAAATATTTCATCTTGGACCAGTTTTCAAGAACGTGGGGAAGTGGGTGTTCCAAACTTGCAGTAAACTTCAAACTTGTCAGATGTGACTTAAATCAGCATTTATGATTTTCTTTTAATGATTGATTCCCAAACTTTAACAGTGGGCTTTTACAGAATGCCTTGCTGCTCCATTTAATATCTATTTCACTCTATATTTACTCAGATGCACCCTTGTATCATTTTGACAGGGACTGTTGTAGATATTATATCATCTTGGCAAGGTGTTATAAATACTGTACATGTTATCATCTTGACTGGGTGTTAAAAATATCATATTATCTTGACAGGGTGTTATAAATACCATATCATCTTGACAAGGTGTTATAAATATTATATCTGCTGGTTTGGATGGGCTTAAGGGCGGGCTGGACCGTGTTGCATCTGACAGTGACATAGCCTGACAGTCCTGAGACTGTCTTCTCTCAAAAGGAGAGATGTGAATTTGGCATCATTATCAACTGTTCCCGATTTTACACACGTGGTCACATCACACTGAAAACGGACTGATAACAAAAAGAAAAGAACACAATGTCACCCTGAGATGACCAATTGGTTGACAGGGTCTAATAAACATTATATCATCTTGTTGTGTACCACACTGAAACTGAAAGAAAACAGCTTGATGCGGTCTTCATTTAAAGAAGAAAATAACACAAAAAAACATGTCACCCTGAGATGACCAACAGGTTAACACTGGGTCCTATAGATATATTATCTTGCTGTGTACCAAACTGAGAAAGGAACAAATTTTGCAATCGGCCAATTAAGTTCTGAGCCAAAGTGTCCCCATGTGTCCAGCCAAAGTGTCCACAGTGTTCTGCCAAAGACTCCCAGGACATATTGGTTCCTGGTAGAGCAGTTGAAAAAAAGAGATGGATAACAGTACACAGTAGATCCCTCTCTGAACTGTTCTATGGTGATCTGAGTCATGCCAACGTCACAGTCACAAGACAGTGTTGTATGGTGATCAGTCATGCCAACGTTACAGTCACAAGACAGTGCTCTATGGTGATCAGTCATGTCAACGTTACAGTCACAAGACAGTGCTCTATGGTGATCAGTCATGCCAACGTTACAGTCACAAGACAGTGTTGTATGGTGATCTGAGTCATGCCAACGTCACAGTCACAAGACAGTGTTGTATGGTGATCAGTCATGCCAACGTCACAGTCACAAGACAGTGTTGTATGGTGATCAGTCATGTCAACGTTACAGTCACAAGAAAGTGTTGTATGGTGATCAGTCATGCCAATGTTACAGTCACAAGACAGTGTTGTATGGTGATCAGTCATGCCAACGTTACAGTCACAAGACAGTGTTGTATGGTGATCTGAGTCATGCCAACGTCACAGTCACAAGACAGTGTTGTAAGGTGATCAGTCATGCCAACGTTACAGTCACAAGACAGTGTTGTATGGTGATCAGTCATGTCAACGTTACAGTCACAAGACGGTGCTCTATGGTGATCAGTCATGTCAACGTCACAGTCACAAGACAGTGTTGTATGGTGATCAGTCATGTCAACGTTACAGTCACAAGACGGTGCTCTATGGTGATCAGTCATGTCAACGTCACAGTCACAAGACAGTGTTGTATGGTGATCAGTCATGCCAATGTTTCAGTCACAAGACGGTGTTGTATGGTGATCAGTCATGCCAACGTCACAGTCACAAGACAGTGTTGTATGGTGATCAGTCATGTCAACGTTACAGTCACAAGACAGTGCTCTATAGTGATCAGTCATGTCAACGTCACAGTCACAAGACAGTGCTCTATGGTGATCAGTCATGTCAACGTCACAGTCACAAGACAGTGCTCTATGGTGATCAGTCATGTCAATGTCACAGTCACAAGACAGTGTTGTTTGGTGATCAGTCATGTCAACGTTACAGTCACAAGACAGTGCTCGATGGTGATCAGTCATGTCAACGACAAGACAGTGTTGTATGGTGATCAGTCATGTCAACGTCACAGTCACAAGACAGTGCTCTATGGTGATCAGTCATGTCAATGTCACAGTCACAAGACAGTGTTGTATGGTGGGTGATCAGTCATGTCAACGTCACAGTCACAAGACAGTGTTGTATGGTGGGTGATCAGTCATGTCAACGTCACAGTCACAAGACAGTGCTCTATGGTGATCAGTCATGCCAACGTTACAGTCACAAGACAGTGCTCTAAGGTGATCAGTCATGCCAACGTTACAGTTACAAGTCTGTTGTAAGGCATCGGCCTGTCCCTCATCCCCCTTACCCTCCTCCGCACTGGAGCTACCGGCTCAACCAGCCTATAGCAATATGAACTGAAGAGACGATCAAAAATATTACCAGCCAACCCATTGGATCGGTCTCGAAGAGCAATAACAGCTAAAGAGATGATCACAAATATTACCAACCAGCCCATTGGATCGATCTCGAATAGCAATATCAGCTGAAGAGACAATCACAAATATTACCAACCCAACCAACCAGCCCATTGGATCGATCTCGAATAGCAATATCAGCTGAAGAGATGATCAACATATTACAAATCAACCAATCGGATCGGTCTCGAATAGCAATATCAGCTGAAGAGACAATCACAAATATTACCAACCCAACCAACCAACCCATTGGATCGATCTCGAATATCAGCTGAAGAGATGATCAACATATTACAAACCAACCAATTGGATTGGTCTCGAATTGCAATATTAGCTGAAGAGACGATCAAAAATATTACCAACCAACCCATTGGATCGGTCTCGAATAACAATATTAGCTGAAGAGACAATCACAAATATTACCAACCCAACCAACCAACCCATTGAATCGGTCTCGAATAGCAATATCAGCTGAAGAGACGATCACAAGTATTACAAACCAAACAATCTGGCATTCTGTACAAACTTAGTGGCTAACCACAGATGGTTTGTATTACTAATAATCCCGTAAACCTCGTTTTGTGTTTGTTTGTGTGTACTTTGTTGGTTTTTGACTCACATGCGAAGCAAAAGTGAGTCTATGTACTCACCCGAGTCGTCCGTCCGTCCGTCCGTCCGGAAAACTTTAACGTTGGATATTTCTTGGACACTATTCAGTCTATCAGTACCAAATTTGGCAAGATGGTGTATGATGACAAGGCCCCAAAAAACATACATAGCATCTTGACCTTGCTTCAAGGTCAAGGTCGCAGGGGCCATAAATGTTGTCTAAAAAACAGCTATTGTTCCCATTTTTCCCATTTTCTCTGAAGCTTTTGAGATTGAATACCTCACCTATATATGATATATAGGGCAAAGTAAGCCCCATCTTTTGATACCACTTTGGTTTACCTTGCTTCAAGGTCAAGGTCACAGGAGCTCTTCAAAGTTGGATTGTATACATATTTTGAAGTGACCTTGACCCTGAACTATGGAAGATAACTGTTTCAAACTTAAAAATTATGTGGGGCACATGTTATGCTTTCATCAAAATAAGGTAGTGAACCACTAAAAGTGACCATATCTCATGGTAGAAAGAGCCAATAAGCACCATTGTACTAATCCTATGTCTTGAATTAACAGCTTTGTGTTGGATGACATGTATTTTGGTAGGAAAAATGTGTAAAGCAGTTCTTAGTGTATGATGTCATTGCTAGGTTTAGTTATTTGACCTTAGGTCAGGGTCATGTAAAGGTCGAGGTCAAGCATGTGAGTCGTATGGGCTTTGCCCTTCTTGTGGTGTTTTTGTTAAAGGTCCTTGATTCCTGTAAACCGTTTTTTTGTTGGTTTTATTTCTTGTTGCTGTTTAAGGTCCCTGGCGTGGCATTGAATCCCGTAAACCTCGTTTTGTGTTTGTATGTGTGTACTTTGTTGGTTTTGTTGTGTTTGTTAAAGGTCCTTGATTCCTGTAAACCGTTTTTTTGTTTTATTTCTTGTTGCTGTTTAAGGTCCCTGGCGTGGCGTTGAATCCCGTAAACCTCGTTTTGTGTTTGTATGTGTGTACTTTGTTGGTTTTGTTGTGTTTGTTAAAGGTCCTTGATTCCTGTAAACCGTTTTTTTGTTTTATTTCTTGTTGCTGTTTAAGGTCCCTGGCGTGGCGTTGAATCCCGTAAACCTCGTTTTGTGTTTGTAGATTTTGTTGTTGTTTGTGTTGTGTTTGTTAAAAGTCCCTGAACCCTGTAAACCGCTTTTTTGTTCGTTTATTGTTGCTGTTTAAGGTCCCTGGCGTGGCGTTGAATCCCGTAAACTTCGTTTTGTGTTTGTATCACAGTGTGCGTTGTGTTGTTTGTGGTGTTGTTGTTAAAGGTCCCTGGTTCCTGTAAACCATTTTTGTTTTATTTCTTGTTGCTGTTTAAGGTCCCTGGCGCGGCGTTGAATCCCCTAAACCTCGTTTTGTGTTTGTATGTGTGTAATTTGTTGGTTTTGTTGTGTTTGTTAAAGGTCCGTGATTCCTGTAAACCAATTTTTGTTTTTCTTCTTGGGTCCCATCTCAAAATTGAATCCCCTAAACCTCGTTTTTTGTGTGATTGTTTTTTTTGTTTGTCTTTTTTGTTGTTCCGATTGTTTTGTTTTTGTTTGTATTTGTTGTCCCTAAACCCTGTAAGTCATCTTTGTGTTTGATTTTTTTGGTTTTTAGGTCTCTTGTATGTCATCTTTCAGACAGTTTTTTTAAGATAGCTATATGTGTGTGTAGGGGGAGGGGGGGTAGGCAGTGTTGCATTAGAACTTATTGTAATAGGTTACAGGACCGTTTTAGATACATTATGGTAATGGGCTTTTTTTTAAAAACTTTTTTTTTTAAGTACATTGTTAAAATGCGTAAAGAAAGCAGTAAGGACTGAACAGTACTTGTGGGTTCTCTCAAAACTTTAGTACTCTGTTAAAAAGCAAACAGCCGAGGGCTGAGCAGTACTTGTGGGTTCTCTCAAAACTTTAGTATTCTGTTGAAAAGCAAACAGCTGAGGGCTGAAATAAGCAAACAGCCATGGGCTGAACATGCAGTACTTATGGGTTTTCTGAAAACTTTATTACAGTTTAAAACCACAAAGCAAACCTCCTATGACCAAACAAAGCAAACAGCCATGGGTTGAACAGTACTCATGGGTTTTCTGAACACTTTATTACAGTTTAAAACCACAAAGCAAACCTCCTATGACCAAAAAAAGCAAACAGCCATGGGTTGAACAGTACTGGTGGGTTTTCTGAACACTTTATTACAGTTTAAAACCACAAAGCAAACCGCCAAGGGCTGAACGGTACCCATGTGTTCTCTCAATACTTTAGTACACTGTTGAAAACCACAAAGCAAATAGCATGGGCCAAACAGTACTTGCGAATTGGATTCTTTCAAAACAAAACACTAGCATAGTACACTTGAATATTACAGGTGGAATCCTTGATATTATTGAACTTATTTGAAAGAGATGATACATAATGATCTGAAATGCTTAAAATGGCCTCATAATCACCAAAAAGTAATACAGTCGTAATTGTCATGGTCTATGCTACAATCATCAATGTCATAACTTATGTGGAAGGGAAAAATATAAAGCAACAACTATTGATGCCACACATGATGAGTCACCCCCTGCGGGTTAGGGGGAGTCCCATATTGGTTGGGACGAGAAAGAATTTACCCGTTGCTACCCAGCATGTCGTAAGAGGCGACTAATGGTTCTGTTTCTCCTTTTACCCTTGTTGAGTGTTTCTTGTATAGAACATAGTCAAAGTTTGTAAAGATTTTAGTCAAGCAGTATGTAAGAAATGTTTAGTCCTTTGTACTGGAAACTTGCATTCTCCCAGTAAGGTCATATATTGTACTACGTTGCAAGCCCCTGGAGCAATTTTTTGATTAGTGCTTTTGTGAACAAGAAACAATTAACAAGTGGCTCTATCCCATCTCCCCCCTTTCCCCTATCCCATCTCCCCCCCTTTCCCCGTCGCGATATAACCTTGAATGGTTGAAAACGACGTTAAACACCAAATAAAGAAAGAACACATGATGAGTCACCTACTTATGAAATGAAATTAAAAAATGTTTATACGTACTTCAACCCTGTTATCTCATACCGAGGTCAACAACAGCTTTCTTGACTGTTTGCTTAAAGTACCACACCGGGCATGAAGAACAGTGATAATCCCATACGATACGCACTTCAGGTCACATCAGAGAAAAAACAGACTAATAAAGTCTTCATTTTGAAAGGGGAAAAAAACAAAAAATGCAAAAGAAAAATGTTACCTTGAAATGACCAGAAGGTTGACAGGGTGTTATCAATATATCAAAATATAATAAATAAATAAATGAAGAATACTTGATTTTCAGCAAGTGTGTATGCATGTACATTACTAAAATATTTCATCTTGGACCAGTTTTCAAGAACGTGGGGAAGTGGGTGTTCCAAACTTGCAGTAAACTTCAAACTTGTCAGATGTGACTTAAATCAGCATTTATGATTTTCTTTTAATGATTGATTCCCAAACTTTAACAGTGGGCTTTTACAGAATGCCTTGCTGCTCCATTTAATATCTATTTCACTCTATATTTACTCAGATGCACCCTTGTATCATTTTGACAGGGACTGTTGTAGATATTATATCATCTTGGCAAGGTGTTATAAATACTGTACATGTTATCATCTTGACTGGGTGTTAAAAATATCATATTATCTTGACAGGGTGTTATAAATACCATATCATCTTGACAAGGTGTTATAAATATTATATCTGCTGGTTTGGATGGGCTTAAGGGCGGGCTGGACCGTGTTGCATCTGACAGTGACATAGCCTGACAGTCCTGAGACTGTCTTCTCTCAAAAGGAGAGATGTGAATTTGGCATCATTATCAACTGTTCCCGATTTTACACACGTGGTCACATCACACTGAAAACGGACTGATAACAAAAAGAAAAGAACACAATGTCACCCTGAGATGACCAATTGGTTGACAGGGTCTAATAAACATTATATCATCTTGTTGTGTACCACACTGAAACTGAAAGAAAACAGCTTGATGCGGTCTTCATTTAAAGAAGAAAATAACACAAAAAAACATGTCACCCTGAGATGACCAACAGGTTAACACTGGGTCCTATAGATATATTATCTTGCTGTGTACCAAACTGAGAAAGGAACAAATTTTGCAATCGGCCAATTAAGTTCTGAGCCAAAGTGTCCCCATGTGTCCAGCCAAAGTGTCCACAGTGTTCTGCCAAAGACTCCCAGGACATATTGGTTCCTGGTAGAGCAGTTGAAAAAAAGAGATGGATAACAGTACACAGTAGATCCCTCTCTGAACTGTTCTATGGTGATCTGAGTCATGCCAACGTCACAGTCACAAGACAGTGTTGTATGGTGATCAGTCATGCCAACGTTACAGTCACAAGACAGTGCTCTATGGTGATCAGTCATGTCAACGTTACAGTCACAAGACAGTGCTCTATGGTGATCAGTCATGCCAACGTTACAGTCACAAGACAGTGTTGTATGGTGATCTGAGTCATGCCAACGTCACAGTCACAAGACAGTGTTGTATGGTGATCAGTCATGCCAACGTCACAGTCACAAGACAGTGTTGTATGGTGATCAGTCATGTCAACGTTACAGTCACAAGAAAGTGTTGTATGGTGATCAGTCATGCCAATGTTACAGTCACAAGACAGTGTTGTATGGTGATCAGTCATGCCAACGTTACAGTCACAAGACAGTGTTGTATGGTGATCTGAGTCATGCCAACGTCACAGTCACAAGACAGTGTTGTAAGGTGATCAGTCATGCCAACGTTACAGTCACAAGACAGTGTTGTATGGTGATCAGTCATGTCAACGTTACAGTCACAAGACGGTGCTCTATGGTGATCAGTCATGTCAACGTCACAGTCACAAGACAGTGTTGTATGGTGATCAGTCATGTCAACGTTACAGTCACAAGACGGTGCTCTATGGTGATCAGTCATGTCAACGTCACAGTCACAAGACAGTGTTGTATGGTGATCAGTCATGCCAATGTTTCAGTCACAAGACGGTGTTGTATGGTGATCAGTCATGCCAACGTCACAGTCACAAGACAGTGTTGTATGGTGATCAGTCATGTCAACGTTACAGTCACAAGACAGTGCTCTATAGTGATCAGTCATGTCAACGTCACAGTCACAAGACAGTGCTCTATGGTGATCAGTCATGTCAACGTCACAGTCACAAGACAGTGCTCTATGGTGATCAGTCATGTCAATGTCACAGTCACAAGACAGTGTTGTTTGGTGATCAGTCATGTCAACGTTACAGTCACAAGACAGTGCTCGATGGTGATCAGTCATGTCAACGACAAGACAGTGTTGTATGGTGATCAGTCATGTCAACGTCACAGTCACAAGACAGTGCTCTATGGTGATCAGTCATGTCAATGTCACAGTCACAAGACAGTGTTGTATGGTGGGTGATCAGTCATGTCAACGTCACAGTCACAAGACAGTGTTGTATGGTGGGTGATCAGTCATGTCAACGTCACAGTCACAAGACAGTGCTCTATGGTGATCAGTCATGCCAACGTTACAGTCACAAGACAGTGCTCTAAGGTGATCAGTCATGCCAACGTTACAGTTACAAGTCTGTTGTAAGGCATCGGCCTGTCCCTCATCCCCCTTACCCTCCTCCGCACTGGAGCTACCGGCTCAACCAGCCTATAGCAATATGAACTGAAGAGACGATCAAAAATATTACCAGCCAACCCATTGGATCGGTCTCGAAGAGCAATAACAGCTAAAGAGATGATCACAAATATTACCAACCAGCCCATTGGATCGATCTCGAATAGCAATATCAGCTGAAGAGACAATCACAAATATTACCAACCCAACCAACCAGCCCATTGGATCGATCTCGAATAGCAATATCAGCTGAAGAGATGATCAACATATTACAAATCAACCAATCGGATCGGTCTCGAATAGCAATATCAGCTGAAGAGACAATCACAAATATTACCAACCCAACCAACCAACCCATTGGATCGATCTCGAATATCAGCTGAAGAGATGATCAACATATTACAAACCAACCAATTGGATTGGTCTCGAATTGCAATATTAGCTGAAGAGACGATCAAAAATATTACCAACCAACCCATTGGATCGGTCTCGAATAACAATATTAGCTGAAGAGACAATCACAAATATTACCAACCCAACCAACCAACCCATTGAATCGGTCTCGAATAGCAATATCAGCTGAAGAGACGATCACAAGTATTACAAACCAAACAATCTGGCATTCTGTACAAACTTAGTGGCTAACCACAGATGGTTTGTATTACTAATAATCCCGTAAACCTCGTTTTGTGTTTGTTTGTGTGTACTTTGTTGGTTTTTGACTCACATGCGGAGCAAAAGTGAGTCTATGTACTCACCCGAGTCGTCCGTCCGTCCGTCCGTCCGGAAAACTTTAACGTTGGATATTTCTTGGACACTATTCAGTCTATCAGTACCAAATTTGGCAAGATGGTGTATGATGACAAGGCCCCAAAAAACATACATAGCATCTTGACCTTGCTTCAAGGTCAAGGTCGCAGGGGCCATAAATGTTGTCTAAAAAACAGCTATTGTTCCCATTTTTCCCATTTTCTCTGAAGCTTTTGAGATTGAATACCTCACCTATATATGATATATAGGGCAAAGTAAGCCCCATCTTTTGATACCACTTTGGTTTACCTTGCTTCAAGGTCAAGGTCACAGGAGCTCTTCAAAGTTGGATTGTATACATATTTTGAAGTGACCTTGACCCTGAACTATGGAAGATAACTGTTTCAAACTTAAAAATTATGTGGGGCACATGTTATGCTTTCATCAAAATAAGGTAGTGAACCACTAAAAGTGACCATATCTCATGGTAGAAAGAGCCAATAAGCACCATTGTACTAATCCTATGTCTTGAATTAACAGCTTTGTGTTGGATGACATGTATTTTGGTAGGAAAAATGTGTAAAGCAGTTCTTAGTGTATGATGTCATTGCTAGGTTTAGTTATTTGACCTTAGGTCAGGGTCATGTAAAGGTCGAGGTCAAGCATGTGAGTCGTATGGGCTTTGCCCTTCTTGTGGTGTTTTTGTTAAAGGTCCTTGATTCCTGTAAACCGTTTTTTTGTTGGTTTTATTTCTTGTTGCTGTTTAAGGTCCCTGGCGTGGCATTGAATCCCGTAAACCTCGTTTTGTGTTTGTATGTGTGTACTTTGTTGGTTTTGTTGTGTTTGTTAAAGGTCCTTGATTCCTGTAAACCGTTTTTTTGTTTTATTTCTTGTTGCTGTTTAAGGTCCCTGGCGTGGCGTTGAATCCCGTAAACCTCGTTTTGTGTTTGTATGTGTGTACTTTGTTGGTTTTGTTGTGTTTGTTAAAGGTCCTTGATTCCTGTAAACCGTTTTTTTGTTTTATTTCTTGTTGCTGTTTAAGGTCCCTGGCGTGGCGTTGAATCCCGTAAACCTCGTTTTGTGTTTGTAGATTTTGTTGTTGTTTGTGTTGTGTTTGTTAAAAGTCCCTGAACCCTGTAAACCGCTTTTTTGTTCGTTTATTGTTGCTGTTTAAGGTCCCTGGCGTGGCGTTGAATCCCGTAAACTTCGTTTTGTGTTTGTATCACAGTGTGCGTTGTGTTGTTTGTGGTGTTGTTGTTAAAGGTCCCTGGTTCCTGTAAACCATTTTTGTTTTATTTCTTGTTGCTGTTTAAGGTCCCTGGCGCGGCGTTGAATCCCCTAAACCTCGTTTTGTGTTTGTATGTGTGTAATTTGTTGGTTTTGTTGTGTTTGTTAAAGGTCCGTGATTCCTGTAAACCAATTTTTGTTTTTCTTCTTGGGTCCCATCTCAAAATTGAATCCCCTAAACCTCGTTTTTTGTGTGATTGTTTTTTTTGTTTGTCTTTTTTGTTGTTCCGATTGTTTTGTTTTTGTTTGTATTTGTTGTCCCTAAACCCTGTAAGTCATCTTTGTGTTTGATTTTTTTGGTTTTTAGGTCTCTTGTATGTCATCTTTCAGACAGTTTTTTTAAGATAGCTATATGTGTGTGTAGGGGGAGGGGGGGTAGGCAGTGTTGCATTAGAACTTATTGTAATAGGTTACAGGACCGTTTTAGATACATTATGGTAATGGGCTTTTTTTTAAAAACTTTTTTTTTTAAGTACATTGTTAAAATGCGTAAAGAAAGCAGTAAGGACTGAACAGTACTTGTGGGTTCTCTCAAAACTTTAGTACTCTGTTAAAAAGCAAACAGCCGAGGGCTGAGCAGTACTTGTGGGTTCTCTCAAAACTTTAGTATTCTGTTGAAAAGCAAACAGCTGAGGGCTGAAATAAGCAAACAGCCATGGGCTGAACATGCAGTACTTATGGGTTTTCTGAAAACTTTATTACAGTTTAAAACCACAAAGCAAACCTCCTATGACCAAACAAAGCAAACAGCCATGGGTTGAACAGTACTCATGGGTTTTCTGAACACTTTATTACAGTTTAAAACCACAAAGCAAACCTCCTATGACCAAAAAAAGCAAACAGCCATGGGTTGAACAGTACTGGTGGGTTTTCTGAACACTTTATTACAGTTTAAAACCACAAAGCAAACCGCCAAGGGCTGAACGGTACCCATGTGTTCTCTCAATACTTTAGTACACTGTTGAAAACCACAAAGCAAATAGCATGGGCCAAACAGTACTTGCGAATTGGATTCTTTCAAAACAAAACACTAGCATAGTACACTTGAATATTACAGGTGGAATCCTTGATATTATTGAACTTATTTGAAAGAGATGATACATAATGATCTGAAATGCTTAAAATGGCCTCATAATCACCAAAAAGTAATACAGTCGTAATTGTCATGGTCTATGCTACAATCATCAATGTCATAACTTATGTGGAAGGGAAAAATATAAAGCAACAACTATTGATGCCACACATGATGAGTCACCCCCTGCGGGTTAGGGGGAGTCCCATATTGGTTGGGACGAGAAAGAATTTACCCGTTGCTACCCAGCATGTCGTAAGAGGCGACTAATGGTTCTGTTTCTCCTTTTACCCTTGTTGAGTGTTTCTTGTATAGAACATAGTCAAAGTTTGTAAAGATTTTAGTCAAGCAGTATGTAAGAAATGTTTAGTCCTTTGTACTGGAAACTTGCATTCTCCCAGTAAGGTCATATATTGTACTACGTTGCAAGCCCCTGGAGCAATTTTTTGATTAGTGCTTTTGTGAACAAGAAACAATTAACAAGTGGCTCTATCCCATCTCCCCCCTTTCCCCTATCCCATCTCCCCCCCTTTCCCCGTCGCGATATAACCTTGAATGGTTGAAAACGACGTTAAACACCAAATAAAGAAAGAACACATGATGAGTCACCTACTTATGAAATGAAATTAAAAAATGTTTATACGTACTTCAACCCTGTTATCTCATACCGAGGTCAACAACAGCTTTCTTGACTGTTTGCTTAAAGTACCACACCGGGCATGAAGAACAGTGATAATCCCATACGATACGCACTTCAGGTCACATCAGAGAAAAAACAGACTAATAAAGTCTTCATTTTGAAAGGGGAAAAAAACAAAAAATGCAAAAGAAAAATGTTACCTTGAAATGACCAGAAGGTTGACAGGGTGTTATCAATATATCAAAATATAATAAATAAATAAATGAAGAATACTTGATTTTCAGCAAGTGTGTATGCATGTACATTACTAAAATATTTCATCTTGGACCAGTTTTCAAGAACGTGGGGAAGTGGGTGTTCCAAACTTGCAGTAAACTTCAAACTTGTCAGATGTGACTTAAATCAGCATTTATGATTTTCTTTTAATGATTGATTCCCAAACTTTAACAGTGGGCTTTTACAGAATGCCTTGCTGCTCCATTTAATATCTATTTCACTCTATATTTACTCAGATGCACCCTTGTATCATTTTGACAGGGACTGTTGTAGATATTATATCATCTTGGCAAGGTGTTATAAATACTGTACATGTTATCATCTTGACTGGGTGTTAAAAATATCATATTATCTTGACAGGGTGTTATAAATACCATATCATCTTGACAAGGTGTTATAAATATTATATCTGCTGGTTTGGATGGGCTTAAGGGCGGGCTGGACCGTGTTGCATCTGACAGTGACATAGCCTGACAGTCCTGAGACTGTCTTCTCTCAAAAGGAGAGATGTGAATTTGGCATCATTATCAACTGTTCCCGATTTTACACACGTGGTCACATCACACTGAAAACGGACTGATAACAAAAAGAAAAGAACACAATGTCACCCTGAGATGACCAATTGGTTGACAGGGTCTAATAAACATTATATCATCTTGTTGTGTACCACACTGAAACTGAAAGAAAACAGCTTGATGCGGTCTTCATTTAAAGAAGAAAATAACACAAAAAAACATGTCACCCTGAGATGACCAACAGGTTAACACTGGGTCCTATAGATATATTATCTTGCTGTGTACCAAACTGAGAAAGGAACAAATTTTGCAATCGGCCAATTAAGTTCTGAGCCAAAGTGTCCCCATGTGTCCAGCCAAAGTGTCCACAGTGTTCTGCCAAAGACTCCCAGGACATATTGGTTCCTGGTAGAGCAGTTGAAAAAAAGAGATGGATAACAGTACACAGTAGATCCCTCTCTGAACTGTTCTATGGTGATCTGAGTCATGCCAACGTCACAGTCACAAGACAGTGTTGTATGGTGATCAGTCATGCCAACGTTACAGTCACAAGACAGTGCTCTATGGTGATCAGTCATGTCAACGTTACAGTCACAAGACAGTGCTCTATGGTGATCAGTCATGCCAACGTTACAGTCACAAGACAGTGTTGTATGGTGATCTGAGTCATGCCAACGTCACAGTCACAAGACAGTGTTGTATGGTGATCAGTCATGCCAACGTCACAGTCACAAGACAGTGTTGTATGGTGATCAGTCATGTCAACGTTACAGTCACAAGAAAGTGTTGTATGGTGATCAGTCATGCCAATGTTACAGTCACAAGACAGTGTTGTATGGTGATCAGTCATGCCAACGTTACAGTCACAAGACAGTGTTGTATGGTGATCTGAGTCATGCCAACGTCACAGTCACAAGACAGTGTTGTAAGGTGATCAGTCATGCCAACGTTACAGTCACAAGACAGTGTTGTATGGTGATCAGTCATGTCAACGTTACAGTCACAAGACGGTGCTCTATGGTGATCAGTCATGTCAACGTCACAGTCACAAGACAGTGTTGTATGGTGATCAGTCATGTCAACGTTACAGTCACAAGACGGTGCTCTATGGTGATCAGTCATGTCAACGTCACAGTCACAAGACAGTGTTGTATGGTGATCAGTCATGCCAATGTTTCAGTCACAAGACGGTGTTGTATGGTGATCAGTCATGCCAACGTCACAGTCACAAGACAGTGTTGTATGGTGATCAGTCATGTCAACGTTACAGTCACAAGACAGTGCTCTATAGTGATCAGTCATGTCAACGTCACAGTCACAAGACAGTGCTCTATGGTGATCAGTCATGTCAACGTCACAGTCACAAGACAGTGCTCTATGGTGATCAGTCATGTCAATGTCACAGTCACAAGACAGTGTTGTTTGGTGATCAGTCATGTCAACGTTACAGTCACAAGACAGTGCTCGATGGTGATCAGTCATGTCAACGACAAGACAGTGTTGTATGGTGATCAGTCATGTCAACGTCACAGTCACAAGACAGTGCTCTATGGTGATCAGTCATGTCAATGTCACAGTCACAAGACAGTGTTGTATGGTGGGTGATCAGTCATGTCAACGTCACAGTCACAAGACAGTGTTGTATGGTGGGTGATCAGTCATGTCAACGTCACAGTCACAAGACAGTGCTCTATGGTGATCAGTCATGCCAACGTTACAGTCACAAGACAGTGCTCTAAGGTGATCAGTCATGCCAACGTTACAGTTACAAGTCTGTTGTAAGGCATCGGCCTGTCCCTCATCCCCCTTACCCTCCTCCGCACTGGAGCTACCGGCTCAACCAGCCTATAGCAATATGAACTGAAGAGACGATCAAAAATATTACCAGCCAACCCATTGGATCGGTCTCGAAGAGCAATAACAGCTAAAGAGATGATCACAAATATTACCAACCAGCCCATTGGATCGATCTCGAATAGCAATATCAGCTGAAGAGACAATCACAAATATTACCAACCCAACCAACCAGCCCATTGGATCGATCTCGAATAGCAATATCAGCTGAAGAGATGATCAACATATTACAAATCAACCAATCGGATCGGTCTCGAATAGCAATATCAGCTGAAGAGACAATCACAAATATTACCAACCCAACCAACCAACCCATTGGATCGATCTCGAATATCAGCTGAAGAGATGATCAACATATTACAAACCAACCAATTGGATTGGTCTCGAATTGCAATATTAGCTGAAGAGACGATCAAAAATATTACCAACCAACCCATTGGATCGGTCTCGAATAACAATATTAGCTGAAGAGACAATCACAAATATTACCAACCCAACCAACCAACCCATTGAATCGGTCTCGAATAGCAATATCAGCTGAAGAGACGATCACAAGTATTACAAACCAAACAATCTGGCATTCTGTACAAACTTAGTGGCTAACCACAGATGGTTTGTATTACTAATAATCCCGTAAACCTCGTTTTGTGTTTGTTTGTGTGTACTTTGTTGGTTTTTGACTCACATGCGGAGCAAAAGTGAGTCTATGTACTCACCCGAGTCGTCCGTCCGTCCGTCCGTCCGGAAAACTTTAACGTTGGATATTTCTTGGACACTATTCAGTCTATCAGTACCAAATTTGGCAAGATGGTGTATGATGACAAGGCCCCAAAAAACATACATAGCATCTTGACCTTGCTTCAAGGTCAAGGTCGCAGGGGCCATAAATGTTGTCTAAAAAACAGCTATTGTTCCCATTTTTCCCATTTTCTCTGAAGCTTTTGAGATTGAATACCTCACCTATATATGATATATAGGGCAAAGTAAGCCCCATCTTTTGATACCACTTTGGTTTACCTTGCTTCAAGGTCAAGGTCACAGGAGCTCTTCAAAGTTGGATTGTATACATATTTTGAAGTGACCTTGACCCTGAACTATGGAAGATAACTGTTTCAAACTTAAAAATTATGTGGGGCACATGTTATGCTTTCATCAAAATAAGGTAGTGAACCACTAAAAGTGACCATATCTCATGGTAGAAAGAGCCAATAAGCACCATTGTACTAATCCTATGTCTTGAATTAACAGCTTTGTGTTGGATGACATGTATTTTGGTAGGAAAAATGTGTAAAGCAGTTCTTAGTGTATGATGTCATTGCTAGGTTTAGTTATTTGACCTTAGGTCAGGGTCATGTAAAGGTCGAGGTCAAGCATGTGAGTCGTATGGGCTTTGCCCTTCTTGTGGTGTTTTTGTTAAAGGTCCTTGATTCCTGTAAACCGTTTTTTTGTTGGTTTTATTTCTTGTTGCTGTTTAAGGTCCCTGGCGTGGCATTGAATCCCGTAAACCTCGTTTTGTGTTTGTATGTGTGTACTTTGTTGGTTTTGTTGTGTTTGTTAAAGGTCCTTGATTCCTGTAAACCGTTTTTTTGTTTTATTTCTTGTTGCTGTTTAAGGTCCCTGGCGTGGCGTTGAATCCCGTAAACCTCGTTTTGTGTTTGTATGTGTGTACTTTGTTGGTTTTGTTGTGTTTGTTAAAGGTCCTTGATTCCTGTAAACCGTTTTTTTGTTTTATTTCTTGTTGCTGTTTAAGGTCCCTGGCGCGGCGTTGAATCCCCTAAACCTCGTTTTGTGTTTGTATGTGTGTAATTTGTTGGTTTTGTTGTGTTTGTTAAAGGTCCGTGATTCCTGTAAACCAATTTTTGTTTTTCTTCTTGGGTCCCATCTCAAAATTGAATCCCCTAAACCTCGTTTTTTGTGTGATTGTTTTTTTTGTTTGTCTTTTTTGTTGTTCCGATTGTTTTGTTTTTGTTTGTATTTGTTGTCCCTAAACCCTGTAAGTCATCTTTGTGTTTGATTTTTTTGGTTTTTAGGTCTCTTGTATGTCATCTTTCAGACAGTTTTTTTAAGATAGCTATATGTGTGTGTAGGGGGAGGGGGGGTAGGCAGTGTTGCATTAGAACTTATTGTAATAGGTTACAGGACCGTTTTAGATACATTATGGTAATGGGCTTTTTTTTAAAAACTTTTTTTTTTAAGTACATTGTTAAAATGCGTAAAGAAAGCAGTAAGGACTGAACAGTACTTGTGGGTTCTCTCAAAACTTTAGTACTCTGTTAAAAAGCAAACAGCCGAGGGCTGAGCAGTACTTGTGGGTTCTCTCAAAACTTTAGTATTCTGTTGAAAAGCAAACAGCTGAGGGCTGAAATAAGCAAACAGCCATGGGCTGAACATGCAGTACTTATGGGTTTTCTGAAAACTTTATTACAGTTTAAAACCACAAAGCAAACCTCCTATGACCAAACAAAGCAAACAGCCATGGGTTGAACAGTACTCATGGGTTTTCTGAACACTTTATTACAGTTTAAAACCACAAAGCAAACCTCCTATGACCAAAAAAAGCAAACAGCCATGGGTTGAACAGTACTGGTGGGTTTTCTGAACACTTTATTACAGTTTAAAACCACAAAGCAAACCGCCAAGGGCTGAACGGTACCCATGTGTTCTCTCAATACTTTAGTACACTGTTGAAAACCACAAAGCAAATAGCATGGGCCAAACAGTACTTGCGAATTGGATTCTTTCAAAACAAAACACTAGCATAGTACACTTGAATATTACAGGTGGAATCCTTGATATTATTGAACTTATTTGAAAGAGATGATACATAATGATCTGAAATGCTTAAAATGGCCTCATAATCACCAAAAAGTAATACAGTCGTAATTGTCATGGTCTATGCTACAATCATCAATGTCATAACTTATGTGGAAGGGAAAAATATAAAGCAACAACTATTGATGCCACACATGATGAGTCACCCCCTGCGGGTTAGGGGGAGTCCCATATTGGTTGGGACGAGAAAGAATTTACCCGTTGCTACCCAGCATGTCGTAAGAGGCGACTAATGGTTCTGTTTCTCCTTTTACCCTTGTTGAGTGTTTCTTGTATAGAACATAGTCAAAGTTTGTAAAGATTTTAGTCAAGCAGTATGTAAGAAATGTTTAGTCCTTTGTACTGGAAACTTGCATTCTCCCAGTAAGGTCATATATTGTACTATGTTGCAAGCCCCTGGAGCAATTTTTTGATTAGTGCTTTTGTGAACAAGAAACAATTAACAAGTGGCTCTATCCCATCTCCCCCCTTTCCCCTATCCCATCTCCCCCCCTTTCCCCGTCGCGATATAACCTTGAATGGTTGAAAACGACGTTAAACACCAAATAAAGAAAGAACACATGATGAGTCACCTACTTATGAAATGAAATTAAAAAATGTTTATACGTACTTCAACCCTGTTATCTCATACCGAGGTCAACAACAGCTTTCTTGACTGTTTGCTTAAAGTACCACACCGGGCATGAAGAACAGTGATAATCCCATACGATACGCACTTCAGGTCACATCAGAGAAAAAACAGACTAATAAAGTCTTCATTTTGAAAGGGGAAAAAAACAAAAAATGCAAAAGAAAAATGTTACCTTGAAATGACCAGAAGGTTGACAGGGTGTTATCAATATATCAAAATATAATAAATAAATAAATGAAGAATACTTGATTTTCAGCAAGTGTGTATGCATGTACATTACTAAAATATTTCATCTTGGACCAGTTTTCAAGAACGTGGGGAAGTGGGTGTTCCAAACTTGCAGTAAACTTCAAACTTGCCAGATGTGACTTAAATCAGCATTTATGATTTTCTTTTAATGATTGATTCCCAAACTTTAACAGTGGGCTTTTACAGAATGCCTTGCTGCTCCATTTAATATCTATTTCACTCTATATTTACTCAGATGCACCCTTGTATCATTTTGACAGGGACTGTTGTAGATATTATATCATCTTGGCAAGGTGTTATAAATACTGTACATGTTATCATCTTGACTGGGTGTTAAAAATATCATATTATCTTGACAGGGTGTTATAAATACCATATCATCTTGACAAGGTGTTATAAATATTATATCTGCTGGTTTGGATGGGCTTAAGGGCGGGCTGGACCGTGTTGCATCTGACAGTGACATAGCCTGACAGTCCTGAGACTGTCTTCTCTCAAAAGGAGAGATGTGAATTTGGCATCATTATCAACTGTTCCCGATTTTACACACGTGGTCACATCACACTGAAAACGGACTGATAACAAAAAGAAAAGAACACAATGTCACCCTGAGATGACCAATTGGTTGACAGGGTCTAATAAACATTATATCATCTTGTTGTGTACCACACTGAAACTGAAAGAAAACAGCTTGATGCGGTCTTCATTTAAAGAAGAAAATAACACAAAAAAACATGTCACCCTGAGATGACCAACAGGTTAACACTGGGTCCTATAGATATATTATCTTGCTGTGTACCAAACTGAGAAAGGAACAAATTTTGCAATCGGCCAATTAAGTTCTGAGCCAAAGTGTCCCCATGTGTCCAGCCAAAGTGTCCACAGTGTTCTGCCAAAGACTCCCAGGACATATTGGTTCCTGGTAGAGCAGTTGAAAAAAAGAGATGGATAACAGTACACAGTAGATCCCTCTCTGAACTGTTCTATGGTGATCTGAGTCATGCCAACGTCACAGTCACAAGACAGTGTTGTATGGTGATCAGTCATGCCAACGTTACAGTCACAAGACAGTGCTCTATGGTGATCAGTCATGTCAACGTTACAGTCACAAGACAGTGCTCTATGGTGATCAGTCATGCCAACGTTACAGTCACAAGACAGTGTTGTATGGTGATCTGAGTCATGCCAACGTCACAGTCACAAGACAGTGTTGTATGGTGATCAGTCATGCCAACGTCACAGTCACAAGACAGTGTTGTATGGTGATCAGTCATGTCAACGTTACAGTCACAAGACAGTGTTGTATGGTGATCAGTCATGCCAATGTTACAGTCACAAGACAGTGTTGTATGGTGATCAGTCATGCCAACGTTACAGTCACAAGACAGTGTTGTATGGTGATCTGAGTCATGCCAACGTCACAGTCACAAGACAGTGTTGTAAGGTGATCAGTCATGCCAACGTTACAGTCACAAGACAGTGTTGTATGGTGATCAGTCATGTCAACGTTACAGTCACAAGACGGTGCTCTATGGTGATCAGTCATGTCAACGTCACAGTCACAAGACAGTGTTGTATGGTGATCAGTCATGTCAACGTTACAGTCACAAGACGGTGCTCTATGGTGATCAGTCATGTCAACGTCACAGTCACAAGACAGTGTTGTATGGTGATCAGTCATGCCAATGTTTCAGTCACAAGACGGTGTTGTATGGTGATCAGTCATGCCAACGTCACAGTCACAAGACAGTGTTGTATGGTGATCAGTCATGTCAACGTTACAGTCACAAGACAGTGCTCTATAGTGATCAGTCATGTCAACGTCACAGTCACAAGACAGTGCTCTATGGTGATCAGTCATGTCAACGTCACAGTCACAAGACAGTGCTCTATGGTGATCAGTCATGTCAATGTCACAGTCACAAGACAGTGTTGTTTGGTGATCAGTCATGTCAACGTTACAGTCACAAGACAGTGCTCGATGGTGATCAGTCATGTCAACGACAAGACAGTGTTGTATGGTGATCAGTCATGTCAACGTCACAGTCACAAGACAGTGCTCTATGGTGATCAGTCATGTCAATGTCACAGTCACAAGACAGTGTTGTATGGTGGGTGATCAGTCATGTCAACGTCACAGTCACAAGACAGTGTTGTATGGTGGGTGATCAGTCATGTCAACGTCACAGTCACAAGACAGTGCTCTATGGTGATCAGTCATGCCAACGTTACAGTCACAAGACAGTGCTCTAAGGTGATCAGTCATGCCAACGTTACAGTTACAAGTCTGTTGTAAGGCATCGGCCTGTCCCTCATCCCCCTTACCCTCCTCCGCACTGGAGCTACCGGCTCAACCAGCCTATAGCAATATGAACTGAAGAGACGATCAAAAATATTACCAGCCAACCCATTGGATCGGTCTCGAAGAGCAATAACAGCTAAAGAGATGATCACAAATATTACCAACCAGCCCATTGGATCGATCTCGAATAGCAATATCAGCTGAAGAGACAATCACAAATATTACCAACCCAACCAACCAGCCCATTGGATCGATCTCGAATAGCAATATCAGCTGAAGAGATGATCAACATATTACAAATCAACCAATCGGATCGGTCTCGAATAGCAATATCAGCTGAAGAGACAATCACAAATATTACCAACCCAACCAACCAACCCATTGGATCGATCTCGAATATCAGCTGAAGAGATGATCAACATATTACAAACCAACCAATTGGATTGGTCTCGAATTGCAATATTAGCTGAAGAGACGATCAAAAATATTACCAACCAACCCATTGGATCGGTCTCGAATAACAATATTAGCTGAAGAGACAATCACAAATATTACCAACCCAACCAACCAACCCATTGAATCGGTCTCGAATAGCAATATCAGCTGAAGAGACGATCACAAGTATTACAAACCAAACAATCTGGCATTCTGTACAAACTTAGTGGCTAACCACAGATGGTTTGTATTACTAATAATCCCGTAAACCTCGTTTTGTGTTTGTTTGTGTGTACTTTGTTGGTTTTTGACTCACATGCGAAGCAAAAGTGAGTCTATGTACTCACCCGAGTCGTCCGTCCGTCCGTCCGTCCGGAAAACTTTAACGTTGGATATTTCTTGGACACTATTCAGTCTATCAGTACCAAATTTGGCAAGATGGTGTATGATGACAAGGCCCCAAAAAACATACATAGCATCTTGACCTTGCTTCAAGGTCAAGGTCGCAGGGGCCATAAATGTTGTCTAAAAAACAGCTATTGTTCCCATTTTTCCCATTTTCTCTGAAGCTTTTGAGATTGAATACCTCACCTATATATGATATATAGGGCAAAGTAAGCCCCATCTTTTGATACCACTTTGGTTTACCTTGCTTCAAGGTCAAGGTCACAGGAGCTCTTCAAAGTTGGATTGTATACATATTTTGAAGTGACCTTGACCCTGAACTATGGAAGATAACTGTTTCAAACTTAAAAATTATGTGGGGCACATGTTATGCTTTCATCAAAATAAGGTAGTGAACCACTAAAAGTGACCATATCTCATGGTAGAAAGAGCCAATAAGCACCATTGTACTAATCCTATGTCTTGAATTAACAGCTTTGTGTTGGATGACATGTATTTTGGTAGGAAAAATGTGTAAAGCAGTTCTTAGTGTATGATGTCATTGCTAGGTTTAGTTATTTGACCTTAGGTCAGGGTCATGTAAAGGTCGAGGTCAAGCATGTGAGTCGTATGGGCTTTGCCCTTCTTGTGGTGTTTTTGTTAAAGGTCCTTGATTCCTGTAAACCGTTTTTTTGTTGGTTTTATTTCTTGTTGCTGTTTAAGGTCCCTGGCGTGGCATTGAATCCCGTAAACCTCGTTTTGTGTTTGTATGTGTGTACTTTGTTGGTTTTGTTGTGTTTGTTAAAGGTCCTTGATTCCTGTAAACCGTTTTTTTGTTTTATTTCTTGTTGCTGTTTAAGGTCCCTGGCGTGGCGTTGAATCCCGTAAACCTCGTTTTGTGTTTGTATGTGTGTACTTTGTTGGTTTTGTTGTGTTTGTTAAAGGTCCTTGATTCCTGTAAACCGTTTTTTTGTTTTATTTCTTGTTGCTGTTTAAGGTCCCTGGCGTGGCGTTGAATCCCGTAAACCTCGTTTTGTGTTTGTAGATTTTGTTGTTGTTTGTGTTGTGTTTGTTAAAAGTCCCTGAACCCTGTAAACCGCTTTTTTGTTCGTTTATTGTTGCTGTTTAAGGTCCCTGGCGTGGCGTTGAATCCCGTAAACTTCGTTTTGTGTTTGTATCACAGTGTGCGTTGTGTTGTTTGTGGTGTTGTTGTTAAAGGTCCCTGGTTCCTGTAAACCATTTTTGTTTTATTTCTTGTTGCTGTTTAAGGTCCCTGGCGCGGCGTTGAATCCCCTAAACCTCGTTTTGTGTTTGTATGTGTGTAATTTGTTGGTTTTGTTGTGTTTGTTAAAGGTCCGTGATTCCTGTAAACCAATTTTTGTTTTTCTTCTTGGGTCCCATCTCAAAATTGAATCCCCTAAACCTCGTTTTTTGTGTGATTGTTTTTTTTGTTTGTCTTTTTTGTTGTTCCGATTGTTTTGTTTTTGTTTGTATTTGTTGTCCCTAAACCCTGTAAGTCATCTTTGTGTTTGATTTTTTTGGTTTTTAGGTCTCTTGTATGTCATCTTTCAGACAGTTTTTTTAAGATAGCTATATGTGTGTGTAGGGGGAGGGGGGGTAGGCAGTGTTGCATTAGAACTTATTGTAATAGGTTACAGGACCGTTTTAGATACATTATGGTAATGGGCTTTTTTTTAAAAACTTTTTTTTTTAAGTACATTGTTAAAATGCGTAAAGAAAGCAGTAAGGACTGAACAGTACTTGTGGGTTCTCTCAAAACTTTAGTACTCTGTTAAAAAGCAAACAGCCGAGGGCTGAGCAGTACTTGTGGGTTCTCTCAAAACTTTAGTATTCTGTTGAAAAGCAAACAGCTGAGGGCTGAAATAAGCAAACAGCCATGGGCTGAACATGCAGTACTTATGGGTTTTCTGAAAACTTTATTACAGTTTAAAACCACAAAGCAAACCTCCTATGACCAAACAAAGCAAACAGCCATGGGTTGAACAGTACTCATGGGTTTTCTGAACACTTTATTACAGTTTAAAACCACAAAGCAAACCTCCTATGACCAAAAAAAGCAAACAGCCATGGGTTGAACAGTACTGGTGGGTTTTCTGAACACTTTATTACAGTTTAAAACCACAAAGCAAACCGCCAAGGGCTGAACGGTACCCATGTGTTCTCTCAATACTTTAGTACACTGTTGAAAACCACAAAGCAAATAGCATGGGCCAAACAGTACTTGCGAATTGGATTCTTTCAAAACAAAACACTAGCATAGTACACTTGAATATTACAGGTGGAATCCTTGATATTATTGAACTTATTTGAAAGAGATGATACATAATGATCTGAAATGCTTAAAATGGCCTCATAATCACCAAAAAGTAATACAGTCGTAATTGTCATGGTCTATGCTACAATCATCAATGTCATAACTTATGTGGAAGGGAAAAATATAAAGCAACAACTATTGATGCCACACATGATGAGTCACCCCCTGCGGGTTAGGGGGAGTCCCATATTGGTTGGGACGAGAAAGAATTTACCCGTTGCTACCCAGCATGTCGTAAGAGGCGACTAATGGTTCTGTTTCTCCTTTTACCCTTGTTGAGTGTTTCTTGTATAGAACATAGTCAAAGTTTGTAAAGATTTTAGTCAAGCAGTATGTAAGAAATGTTTAGTCCTTTGTACTGGAAACTTGCATTCTCCCAGTAAGGTCATATATTGTACTACGTTGCAAGCCCCTGGAGCAATTTTTTGATTAGTGCTTTTGTGAACAAGAAACAATTAACAAGTGGCTCTATCCCATCTCCCCCCTTTCCCCTATCCCATCTCCCCCCCTTTCCCCGTCGCGATATAACCTTGAATGGTTGAAAACGACGTTAAACACCAAATAAAGAAAGAACACATGATGAGTCACCTACTTATGAAATGAAATTAAAAAATGTTTATACGTACTTCAACCCTGTTATCTCATACCGAGGTCAACAACAGCTTTCTTGACTGTTTGCTTAAAGTACCACACCGGGCATGAAGAACAGTGATAATCCCATACGATACGCACTTCAGGTCACATCAGAGAAAAAACAGACTAATAAAGTCTTCATTTTGAAAGGGGAAAAAAACAAAAAATGCAAAAGAAAAATGTTACCTTGAAATGACCAGAAGGTTGACAGGGTGTTATCAATATATCAAAATATAATAAATAAATAAATGAAGAATACTTGATTTTCAGCAAGTGTGTATGCATGTACATTACTAAAATATTTCATCTTGGACCAGTTTTCAAGAACGTGGGGAAGTGGGTGTTCCAAACTTGCAGTAAACTTCAAACTTGTCAGATGTGACTTAAATCAGCATTTATGATTTTCTTTTAATGATTGATTCCCAAACTTTAACAGTGGGCTTTTACAGAATGCCTTGCTGCTCCATTTAATATCTATTTCACTCTATATTTACTCAGATGCACCCTTGTATCATTTTGACAGGGACTGTTGTAGATATTATATCATCTTGGCAAGGTGTTATAAATACTGTACATGTTATCATCTTGACTGGGTGTTAAAAATATCATATTATCTTGACAGGGTGTTATAAATACCATATCATCTTGACAAGGTGTTATAAATATTATATCTGCTGGTTTGGATGGGCTTAAGGGCGGGCTGGACCGTGTTGCATCTGACAGTGACATAGCCTGACAGTCCTGAGACTGTCTTCTCTCAAAAGGAGAGATGTGAATTTGGCATCATTATCAACTGTTCCCGATTTTACACACGTGGTCACATCACACTGAAAACGGACTGATAACAAAAAGAAAAGAACACAATGTCACCCTGAGATGACCAATTGGTTGACAGGGTCTAATAAACATTATATCATCTTGTTGTGTACCACACTGAAACTGAAAGAAAACAGCTTGATGCGGTCTTCATTTAAAGAAGAAAATAACACAAAAAAACATGTCACCCTGAGATGACCAACAGGTTAACACTGGGTCCTATAGATATATTATCTTGCTGTGTACCAAACTGAGAAAGGAACAAATTTTGCAATCGGCCAATTAAGTTCTGAGCCAAAGTGTCCCCATGTGTCCAGCCAAAGTGTCCACAGTGTTCTGCCAAAGACTCCCAGGACATATTGGTTCCTGGTAGAGCAGTTGAAAAAAAGAGATGGATAACAGTACACAGTAGATCCCTCTCTGAACTGTTCTATGGTGATCTGAGTCATGCCAACGTCACAGTCACAAGACAGTGTTGTATGGTGATCAGTCATGCCAACGTTACAGTCACAAGACAGTGCTCTATGGTGATCAGTCATGTCAACGTTACAGTCACAAGACAGTGCTCTATGGTGATCAGTCATGCCAACGTTACAGTCACAAGACAGTGTTGTATGGTGATCTGAGTCATGCCAACGTCACAGTCACAAGACAGTGTTGTATGGTGATCAGTCATGCCAACGTCACAGTCACAAGACAGTGTTGTATGGTGATCAGTCATGTCAACGTTACAGTCACAAGAAAGTGTTGTATGGTGATCAGTCATGCCAATGTTACAGTCACAAGACAGTGTTGTATGGTGATCAGTCATGCCAACGTTACAGTCACAAGACAGTGTTGTATGGTGATCTGAGTCATGCCAACGTCACAGTCACAAGACAGTGTTGTAAGGTGATCAGTCATGCCAACGTTACAGTCACAAGACAGTGTTGTATGGTGATCAGTCATGTCAACGTTACAGTCACAAGACGGTGCTCTATGGTGATCAGTCATGTCAACGTCACAGTCACAAGACAGTGTTGTATGGTGATCAGTCATGTCAACGTTACAGTCACAAGACGGTGCTCTATGGTGATCAGTCATGTCAACGTCACAGTCACAAGACAGTGTTGTATGGTGATCAGTCATGCCAATGTTTCAGTCACAAGACGGTGTTGTATGGTGATCAGTCATGCCAACGTCACAGTCACAAGACAGTGTTGTATGGTGATCAGTCATGTCAACGTTACAGTCACAAGACAGTGCTCTATAGTGATCAGTCATGTCAACGTCACAGTCACAAGACAGTGCTCTATGGTGATCAGTCATGTCAACGTCACAGTCACAAGACAGTGCTCTATGGTGATCAGTCATGTCAATGTCACAGTCACAAGACAGTGTTGTTTGGTGATCAGTCATGTCAACGTTACAGTCACAAGACAGTGCTCGATGGTGATCAGTCATGTCAACGACAAGACAGTGTTGTATGGTGATCAGTCATGTCAACGTCACAGTCACAAGACAGTGCTCTATGGTGATCAGTCATGTCAATGTCACAGTCACAAGACAGTGTTGTATGGTGGGTGATCAGTCATGTCAACGTCACAGTCACAAGACAGTGTTGTATGGTGGGTGATCAGTCATGTCAACGTCACAGTCACAAGACAGTGCTCTATGGTGATCAGTCATGCCAACGTTACAGTCACAAGACAGTGCTCTAAGGTGATCAGTCATGCCAACGTTACAGTTACAAGTCTGTTGTAAGGCATCGGCCTGTCCCTCATCCCCCTTACCCTCCTCCGCACTGGAGCTACCGGCTCAACCAGCCTATAGCAATATGAACTGAAGAGACGATCAAAAATATTACCAGCCAACCCATTGGATCGGTCTCGAAGAGCAATAACAGCTAAAGAGATGATCACAAATATTACCAACCAGCCCATTGGATCGATCTCGAATAGCAATATCAGCTGAAGAGACAATCACAAATATTACCAACCCAACCAACCAGCCCATTGGATCGATCTCGAATAGCAATATCAGCTGAAGAGATGATCAACATATTACAAATCAACCAATCGGATCGGTCTCGAATAGCAATATCAGCTGAAGAGACAATCACAAATATTACCAACCCAACCAACCAACCCATTGGATCGATCTCGAATATCAGCTGAAGAGATGATCAACATATTACAAACCAACCAATTGGATTGGTCTCGAATTGCAATATTAGCTGAAGAGACGATCAAAAATATTACCAACCAACCCATTGGATCGGTCTCGAATAACAATATTAGCTGAAGAGACAATCACAAATATTACCAACCCAACCAACCAACCCATTGAATCGGTCTCGAATAGCAATATCAGCTGAAGAGACGATCACAAGTATTACAAACCAAACAATCTGGCATTCTGTACAAACTTAGTGGCTAACCACAGATGGTTTGTATTACTAATAATCCCGTAAACCTCGTTTTGTGTTTGTTTGTGTGTACTTTGTTGGTTTTTGACTCACATGCGGAGCAAAAGTGAGTCTATGTACTCACCCGAGTCGTCCGTCCGTCCGTCCGTCCGGAAAACTTTAACGTTGGATATTTCTTGGACACTATTCAGTCTATCAGTACCAAATTTGGCAAGATGGTGTATGATGACAAGGCCCCAAAAAACATACATAGCATCTTGACCTTGCTTCAAGGTCAAGGTCGCAGGGGCCATAAATGTTGTCTAAAAAACAGCTATTGTTCCCATTTTTCCCATTTTCTCTGAAGCTTTTGAGATTGAATACCTCACCTATATATGATATATAGGGCAAAGTAAGCCCCATCTTTTGATACCACTTTGGTTTACCTTGCTTCAAGGTCAAGGTCACAGGAGCTCTTCAAAGTTGGATTGTATACATATTTTGAAGTGACCTTGACCCTGAACTATGGAAGATAACTGTTTCAAACTTAAAAATTATGTGGGGCACATGTTATGCTTTCATCAAAATAAGGTAGTGAACCACTAAAAGTGACCATATCTCATGGTAGAAAGAGCCAATAAGCACCATTGTACTAATCCTATGTCTTGAATTAACAGCTTTGTGTTGGATGACATGTATTTTGGTAGGAAAAATGTGTAAAGCAGTTCTTAGTGTATGATGTCATTGCTAGGTTTAGTTATTTGACCTTAGGTCAGGGTCATGTAAAGGTCGAGGTCAAGCATGTGAGTCGTATGGGCTTTGCCCTTCTTGTGGTGTTTTTGTTAAAGGTCCTTGATTCCTGTAAACCGTTTTTTTGTTGGTTTTATTTCTTGTTGCTGTTTAAGGTCCCTGGCGTGGCATTGAATCCCGTAAACCTCGTTTTGTGTTTGTATGTGTGTACTTTGTTGGTTTTGTTGTGTTTGTTAAAGGTCCTTGATTCCTGTAAACCGTTTTTTTGTTTTATTTCTTGTTGCTGTTTAAGGTCCCTGGCGTGGCGTTGAATCCCGTAAACCTCGTTTTGTGTTTGTATGTGTGTACTTTGTTGGTTTTGTTGTGTTTGTTAAAGGTCCTTGATTCCTGTAAACCGTTTTTTTGTTTTATTTCTTGTTGCTGTTTAAGGTCCCTGGCGTGGCGTTGAATCCCGTAAACCTCGTTTTGTGTTTGTAGATTTTGTTGTTGTTTGTGTTGTGTTTGTTAAAAGTCCCTGAACCCTGTAAACCGCTTTTTTGTTCGTTTATTGTTGCTGTTTAAGGTCCCTGGCGTGGCGTTGAATCCCGTAAACTTCGTTTTGTGTTTGTATCACAGTGTGCGTTGTGTTGTTTGTGGTGTTGTTGTTAAAGGTCCCTGGTTCCTGTAAACCATTTTTGTTTTATTTCTTGTTGCTGTTTAAGGTCCCTGGCGCGGCGTTGAATCCCCTAAACCTCGTTTTGTGTTTGTATGTGTGTAATTTGTTGGTTTTGTTGTGTTTGTTAAAGGTCCGTGATTCCTGTAAACCAATTTTTGTTTTTCTTCTTGGGTCCCATCTCAAAATTGAATCCCCTAAACCTCGTTTTTTGTGTGATTGTTTTTTTTGTTTGTCTTTTTTGTTGTTCCGATTGTTTTGTTTTTGTTTGTATTTGTTGTCCCTAAACCCTGTAAGTCATCTTTGTGTTTGATTTTTTTGGTTTTTAGGTCTCTTGTATGTCATCTTTCAGACAGTTTTTTTAAGATAGCTATATGTGTGTGTAGGGGGAGGGGGGGTAGGCAGTGTTGCATTAGAACTTATTGTAATAGGTTACAGGACCGTTTTAGATACATTATGGTAATGGGCTTTTTTTTAAAAACTTTTTTTTTTAAGTACATTGTTAAAATGCGTAAAGAAAGCAGTAAGGACTGAACAGTACTTGTGGGTTCTCTCAAAACTTTAGTACTCTGTTAAAAAGCAAACAGCCGAGGGCTGAGCAGTACTTGTGGGTTCTCTCAAAACTTTAGTATTCTGTTGAAAAGCAAACAGCTGAGGGCTGAAATAAGCAAACAGCCATGGGCTGAACATGCAGTACTTATGGGTTTTCTGAAAACTTTATTACAGTTTAAAACCACAAAGCAAACCTCCTATGACCAAACAAAGCAAACAGCCATGGGTTGAACAGTACTCATGGGTTTTCTGAACACTTTATTACAGTTTAAAACCACAAAGCAAACCTCCTATGACCAAAAAAAGCAAACAGCCATGGGTTGAACAGTACTGGTGGGTTTTCTGAACACTTTATTACAGTTTAAAACCACAAAGCAAACCGCCAAGGGCTGAACGGTACCCATGTGTTCTCTCAATACTTTAGTACACTGTTGAAAACCACAAAGCAAATAGCATGGGCCAAACAGTACTTGCGAATTGGATTCTTTCAAAACAAAACACTAGCATAGTACACTTGAATATTACAGGTGGAATCCTTGATATTATTGAACTTATTTGAAAGAGATGATACATAATGATCTGAAATGCTTAAAATGGCCTCATAATCACCAAAAAGTAATACAGTCGTAATTGTCATGGTCTATGCTACAATCATCAATGTCATAACTTATGTGGAAGGGAAAAATATAAAGCAACAACTATTGATGCCACACATGATGAGTCACCCCCTGCGGGTTAGGGGGAGTCCCATATTGGTTGGGACGAGAAAGAATTTACCCGTTGCTACCCAGCATGTCGTAAGAGGCGACTAATGGTTCTGTTTCTCCTTTTACCCTTGTTGAGTGTTTCTTGTATAGAACATAGTCAAAGTTTGTAAAGATTTTAGTCAAGCAGTATGTAAGAAATGTTTAGTCCTTTGTACTGGAAACTTGCATTCTCCCAGTAAGGTCATATATTGTACTACGTTGCAAGCCCCTGGAGCAATTTTTTGATTAGTGCTTTTGTGAACAAGAAACAATTAACAAGTGGCTCTATCCCATCTCCCCCCTTTCCCCTATCCCATCTCCCCCCCCTTTCCCCGTCGCGATATAACCTTGAATGGTTGAAAACGACGTTAAACACCAAATAAAGAAAGAACACATGATGAGTCACCTACTTATGAAATGAAATTAAAAAATGTTTATACGTACTTCAACCCTGTTATCTCATACCGAGGTCAACAACAGCTTTCTTGACTGTTTGCTTAAAGTACCACACCGGGCATGAAGAACAGTGATAATCCCATACGATACGCACTTCAGGTCACATCAGAGAAAAAACAGACTAATAAAGTCTTCATTTTGAAAGGGGAAAAAAACAAAAAATGCAAAAGAAAAATGTTACCTTGAAATGACCAGAAGGTTGACAGGGTGTTATCAATATATCAAAATATAATAAATAAATAAATGAAGAATACTTGATTTTCAGCAAGTGTGTATGCATGTACATTACTAAAATATTTCATCTTGGACCAGTTTTCAAGAACGTGGGGAAGTGGGTGTTCCAAACTTGCAGTAAACTTCAAACTTGTCAGATGTGACTTAAATCAGCATTTATGATTTTCTTTTAATGATTGATTCCCAAACTTTAACAGTGGGCTTTTACAGAATGCCTTGCTGCTCCATTTAATATCTATTTCACTCTATATTTACTCAGATGCACCCTTGTATCATTTTGACAGGGACTGTTGTAGATATTATATCATCTTGGCAAGGTGTTATAAATACTGTACATGTTATCATCTTGACTGGGTGTTAAAAATATCATATTATCTTGACAGGGTGTTATAAATACCATATCATCTTGACAAGGTGTTATAAATATTATATCTGCTGGTTTGGATGGGCTTAAGGGCGGGCTGGACCGTGTTGCATCTGACAGTGACATAGCCTGACAGTCCTGAGACTGTCTTCTCTCAAAAGGAGAGATGTGAATTTGGCATCATTATCAACTGTTCCCGATTTTACACACGTGGTCACATCACACTGAAAACGGACTGATAACAAAAAGAAAAGAACACAATGTCACCCTGAGATGACCAATTGGTTGACAGGGTCTAATAAACATTATATCATCTTGTTGTGTACCACACTGAAACTGAAAGAAAACAGCTTGATGCGGTCTTCATTTAAAGAAGAAAATAACACAAAAAAACATGTCACCCTGAGATGACCAACAGGTTAACACTGGGTCCTATAGATATATTATCTTGCTGTGTACCAAACTGAGAAAGGAACAAATTTTGCAATCGGCCAATTAAGTTCTGAGCCAAAGTGTCCCCATGTGTCCAGCCAAAGTGTCCACAGTGTTCTGCCAAAGACTCCCAGGACATATTGGTTCCTGGTAGAGCAGTTGAAAAAAAGAGATGGATAACAGTACACAGTAGATCCCTCTCTGAACTGTTCTATGGTGATCTGAGTCATGCCAACGTCACAGTCACAAGACAGTGTTGTATGGTGATCAGTCATGCCAACGTTACAGTCACAAGACAGTGCTCTATGGTGATCAGTCATGTCAACGTTACAGTCACAAGACAGTGCTCTATGGTGATCAGTCATGCCAACGTTACAGTCACAAGACAGTGTTGTATGGTGATCTGAGTCATGCCAACGTCACAGTCACAAGACAGTGTTGTATGGTGATCAGTCATGCCAACGTCACAGTCACAAGACAGTGTTGTATGGTGATCAGTCATGTCAACGTTACAGTCACAAGAAAGTGTTGTATGGTGATCAGTCATGCCAATGTTACAGTCACAAGACAGTGTTGTATGGTGATCAGTCATGCCAACGTTACAGTCACAAGACAGTGTTGTATGGTGATCTGAGTCATGCCAACGTCACAGTCACAAGACAGTGTTGTAAGGTGATCAGTCATGCCAACGTTACAGTCACAAGACAGTGTTGTATGGTGATCAGTCATGTCAACGTTACAGTCACAAGACGGTGCTCTATGGTGATCAGTCATGTCAACGTCACAGTCACAAGACAGTGTTGTATGGTGATCAGTCATGTCAACGTTACAGTCACAAGACGGTGCTCTATGGTGATCAGTCATGTCAACGTCACAGTCACAAGACAGTGTTGTATGGTGATCAGTCATGCCAATGTTTCAGTCACAAGACGGTGTTGTATGGTGATCAGTCATGCCAACGTCACAGTCACAAGACAGTGTTGTATGGTGATCAGTCATGTCAACGTTACAGTCACAAGACAGTGCTCTATAGTGATCAGTCATGTCAACGTCACAGTCACAAGACAGTGCTCTATGGTGATCAGTCATGTCAACGTCACAGTCACAAGACAGTGCTCTATGGTGATCAGTCATGTCAATGTCACAGTCACAAGACAGTGTTGTTTGGTGATCAGTCATGTCAACGTTACAGTCACAAGACAGTGCTCGATGGTGATCAGTCATGTCAACGACAAGACAGTGTTGTATGGTGATCAGTCATGTCAACGTCACAGTCACAAGACAGTGCTCTATGGTGATCAGTCATGTCAATGTCACAGTCACAAGACAGTGTTGTATGGTGGGTGATCAGTCATGTCAACGTCACAGTCACAAGACAGTGTTGTATGGTGGGTGATCAGTCATGTCAACGTCACAGTCACAAGACAGTGCTCTATGGTGATCAGTCATGCCAACGTTACAGTCACAAGACAGTGCTCTAAGGTGATCAGTCATGCCAACGTTACAGTTACAAGTCTGTTGTAAGGCATCGGCCTGTCCCTCATCCCCCTTACCCTCCTCCGCACTGGAGCTACCGGCTCAACCAGCCTATAGCAATATGAACTGAAGAGACGATCAAAAATATTACCAGCCAACCCATTGGATCGGTCTCGAAGAGCAATAACAGCTAAAGAGATGATCACAAATATTACCAACCAGCCCATTGGATCGATCTCGAATAGCAATATCAGCTGAAGAGACAATCACAAATATTACCAACCCAACCAACCAGCCCATTGGATCGATCTCGAATAGCAATATCAGCTGAAGAGATGATCAACATATTACAAATCAACCAATCGGATCGGTCTCGAATAGCAATATCAGCTGAAGAGACAATCACAAATATTACCAACCCAACCAACCAACCCATTGGATCGATCTCGAATATCAGCTGAAGAGATGATCAACATATTACAAACCAACCAATTGGATTGGTCTCGAATTGCAATATTAGCTGAAGAGACGATCAAAAATATTACCAACCAACCCATTGGATCGGTCTCGAATAACAATATTAGCTGAAGAGACAATCACAAATATTACCAACCCAACCAACCAACCCATTGAATCGGTCTCGAATAGCAATATCAGCTGAAGAGACGATCACAAGTATTACAAACCAAACAATCTGGCATTCTGTACAAACTTAGTGGCTAACCACAGATGGTTTGTATTACTAATAATCCCGTAAACCTCGTTTTGTGTTTGTTTGTGTGTACTTTGTTGGTTTTTGACTCACATGCGGAGCAAAAGTGAGTCTATGTACTCACCCGAGTCGTCCGTCCGTCCGTCCGTCCGGAAAACTTTAACGTTGGATATTTCTTGGACACTATTCAGTCTATCAGTACCAAATTTGGCAAGATGGTGTATGATGACAAGGCCCCAAAAAACATACATAGCATCTTGACCTTGCTTCAAGGTCAAGGTCGCAGGGGCCATAAATGTTGTCTAAAAAACAGCTATTGTTCCCATTTTTCCCATTTTCTCTGAAGCTTTTGAGATTGAATACCTCACCTATATATGATATATAGGGCAAAGTAAGCCCCATCTTTTGATACCACTTTGGTTTACCTTGCTTCAAGGTCAAGGTCACAGGAGCTCTTCAAAGTTGGATTGTATACATATTTTGAAGTGACCTTGACCCTGAACTATGGAAGATAACTGTTTCAAACTTAAAAATTATGTGGGGCACATGTTATGCTTTCATCAAAATAAGGTAGTGAACCACTAAAA
>NC_090245.1:57590006-57700077 GCF_037325665.1 Littorina saxatilis
GTTGCAAGGCAATGGCATCGCTGAGATGTACTCCTTCGAACACACGACACAGGTTAGAAATTGACTTCATTTGGGCGCTTTTTACTGCCAAAACAGAGTGAGCTTTTTGACGGGTTTATGGAAAAATCACTTCGGGGGCAGGTCTAAAATCCTGTGTACAGTGCCAAATCATACATCATTCAAAAGAGCAAAGTATGTTCTTTATTCTAACATATGGGCTAGGGTAAGTCATAGATATAAGTATCTGTCTATTATATCTGTAGGCAAGTGTATTCCATTCCTTCGATAGTCTCGTCATCTACACTTGCGTGAAAAATGCAATTTTGAGTCTGTTTTGCATAAAAGACCTGCGAGATTTGTAGAAATCAAAACAACAACTTACAGTCCAGCCTCTCAAATTTCGTTCCATGCAATTTGTTTGTCTGTACGTATAGACTGAGGGGTGCCCCGAAATGATTTGTAATCACAACATTCACAGACTTCAAATACGCCATTGAAAACTCGTCCACGTGCGTTTTAGATATATACTTGGGTGACTAAAACTGTCGTACCTACCAAAGGCCGCTTCGCGTAAGAAAATGACTACCAGAGTCGCAAGGTTCGGGATTTTTTTTTACAAGAAATTTATATTTCGTTGTTCTAGTCCGAATGAATATGAAGATATGGCGAGTTGAAAACGCCGATTCTTTCGCCAGAAACACGTCTGTTTTCATACCGGAAAGAAGGAATGGACTGAGCTACTAGAAGCACGGCGCCGTGCGTACAATCGATCGAATGATGTTATTCACACAATACCATTTGGCGATCTCTAAAAAATCATTTAAAAACGAACTAGTTGACATGTAATGAAACTATTTACTGAAATCAAGAAGTATCTTAGTTCTAGCCGTGCATATGACACACCCTTTCGCGAAAGCACACTGAACCGTGCGTATACGCATTCGCACCCGCAAACCACCAACCCAGGCGGGTTATCCAGATCTAGATCCAGATCCAAGGGAAGTAACTCAGTGAGTATAAACATGAGCAAGAACCGCAACTCAAACACACTCGTAACACCTTAAGGTCCCTGGCGTGGCGTTGAATCCCGTAAACCTCGTTTTGTGTTTGTATGTGTGTACTTTGTTGGTTTTGTTGTGTTTGTTAAAGGTCCTTGATTCCTGTAAACCGTTTTTTTGTTTTATTTCTTGTTGCTGTTTAAGGTCCCTGGCGTGGCGTTGAATCCCGTAAACCTCGTTTTGTGTTTGTAGATTTTGTTGTTGTTTGTGTTGTGTTTGTTAAAAGTCCCTGAACCCTGTAAACCGCTTTTTTGTTCGTTTATTGTTGCTGTTTAAGGTCCCTGGCGTGGCGTTGAATCCCGTAAACTTCGTTTTGTGTTTGTATCACAGTGTGCGTTGTGTTGTTTGTGGTGTTGTTGTTAAAGGTCCCTGGTTCCTGTAAACCATTTTTGTTTTATTTCTTGTTGCTGTTTAAGGTCCCTGGCGCGGCGTTGAATCCCCTAAACCTCGTTTTGTGTTTGTATGTGTGTAATTTGTTGGTTTTGTTGTGTTTGTTAAAGGTCCGTGATTCCTGTAAACCAATTTTTGTTTTTCTTCTTGGGTCCCATCTCAAAATTGAATCCCCTAAACCTCGTTTTTTGTGTGATTGTTTTTTTTGTTTGTCTTTTTTGTTGTTCCGATTGTTTTGTTTTTGTTTGTATTTGTTGTCCCTAAACCCTGTAAGTCATCTTTGTGTTTGATTTTTTTGGTTTTTAGGTCTCTTGTATGTCATCTTTCAGACAGTTTTTTTAAGATAGCTATATGTGTGTGTAGGGGGAGGGGGGGTAGGCAGTGTTGCATTAGAACTTATTGTAATAGGTTACAGGACCGTTTTAGATACATTATGGTAATGGGCTTTTTTTTAAAAACTTTTTTTTTTAAGTACATTGTTAAAATGCGTAAAGAAAGCAGTAAGGACTGAACAGTACTTGTGGGTTCTCTCAAAACTTTAGTACTCTGTTAAAAAGCAAACAGCCGAGGGCTGAGCAGTACTTGTGGGTTCTCTCAAAACTTTAGTATTCTGTTGAAAAGCAAACAGCTGAGGGCTGAAATAAGCAAACAGCCATGGGCTGAACATGCAGTACTTATGGGTTTTCTGAAAACTTTATTACAGTTTAAAACCACAAAGCAAACCTCCTATGACCAAACAAAGCAAACAGCCATGGGTTGAACAGTACTCATGGGTTTTCTGAACACTTTATTACAGTTTAAAACCACAAAGCAAACCTCCTATGACCAAAAAAAGCAAACAGCCATGGGTTGAACAGTACTGGTGGGTTTTCTGAACACTTTATTACAGTTTAAAACCACAAAGCAAACCGCCAAGGGCTGAACGGTACCCATGTGTTCTCTCAATACTTTAGTACACTGTTGAAAACCACAAAGCAAATAGCATGGGCCAAACAGTACTTGCGAATTGGATTCTTTCAAAACAAAACACTAGCATAGTACACTTGAATATTACAGGTGGAATCCTTGATATTATTGAACTTATTTGAAAGAGATGATACATAATGATCTGAAATGCTTAAAATGGCCTCATAATCACCAAAAAGTAATACAGTCGTAATTGTCATGGTCTATGCTACAATCATCAATGTCATAACTTATGTGGAAGGGAAAAATATAAAGCAACAACTATTGATGCCACACATGATGAGTCACCCCCTGCGGGTTAGGGGGAGTCCCATATTGGTTGGGACGAGAAAGAATTTACCCGTTGCTACCCAGCATGTCGTAAGAGGCGACTAATGGTTCTGTTTCTCCTTTTACCCTTGTTGAGTGTTTCTTGTATAGAACATAGTCAAAGTTTGTAAAGATTTTAGTCAAGCAGTATGTAAGAAATGTTTAGTCCTTTGTACTGGAAACTTGCATTCTCCCAGTAAGGTCATATATTGTACTACGTTGCAAGCCCCTGGAGCAATTTTTTGATTAGTGCTTTTGTGAACAAGAAACAATTAACAAGTGGCTCTATCCCATCTCCCCCCTTTCCCCTATCCCATCTCCCCCCCTTTCCCCGTCGCGATATAACCTTGAATGGTTGAAAACGACGTTAAACACCAAATAAAGAAAGAACACATGATGAGTCACCTACTTATGAAATGAAATTAAAAAATGTTTATACGTACTTCAACCCTGTTATCTCATACCGAGGTCAACAACAGCTTTCTTGACTGTTTGCTTAAAGTACCACACCGGGCATGAAGAACAGTGATAATCCCATACGATACGCACTTCAGGTCACATCAGAGAAAAAACAGACTAATAAAGTCTTCATTTTGAAAGGGGAAAAAAACAAAAAATGCAAAAGAAAAATGTTACCTTGAAATGACCAGAAGGTTGACAGGGTGTTATCAATATATCAAAATATAATAAATAAATAAATGAAGAATACTTGATTTTCAGCAAGTGTGTATGCATGTACATTACTAAAATATTTCATCTTGGACCAGTTTTCAAGAACGTGGGGAAGTGGGTGTTCCAAACTTGCAGTAAACTTCAAACTTGCCAGATGTGACTTAAATCAGCATTTATGATTTTCTTTTAATGATTGATTCCCAAACTTTAACAGTGGGCTTTTACAGAATGCCTTGCTGCTCCATTTAATATCTATTTCACTCTATATTTACTCAGATGCACCCTTGTATCATTTTGACAGGGACTGTTGTAGATATTATATCATCTTGGCAAGGTGTTATAAATACTGTACATGTTATCATCTTGACTGGGTGTTAAAAATATCATATTATCTTGACAGGGTGTTATAAATACCATATCATCTTGACAAGGTGTTATAAATATTATATCTGCTGGTTTGGATGGGCTTAAGGGCGGGCTGGACCGTGTTGCATCTGACAGTGACATAGCCTGACAGTCCTGAGACTGTCTTCTCTCAAAAGGAGAGATGTGAATTTGGCATCATTATCAACTGTTCCCGATTTTACACACGTGGTCACATCACACTGAAAACGGACTGATAACAAAAAGAAAAGAACACAATGTCACCCTGAGATGACCAATTGGTTGACAGGGTCTAATAAACATTATATCATCTTGTTGTGTACCACACTGAAACTGAAAGAAAACAGCTTGATGCGGTCTTCATTTAAAGAAGAAAATAACACAAAAAAACATGTCACCCTGAGATGACCAACAGGTTAACACTGGGTCCTATAGATATATTATCTTGCTGTGTACCAAACTGAGAAAGGAACAAATTTTGCAATCGGCCAATTAAGTTCTGAGCCAAAGTGTCCCCATGTGTCCAGCCAAAGTGTCCACAGTGTTCTGCCAAAGACTCCCAGGACATATTGGTTCCTGGTAGAGCAGTTGAAAAAAAGAGATGGATAACAGTACACAGTAGATCCCTCTCTGAACTGTTCTATGGTGATCTGAGTCATGCCAACGTCACAGTCACAAGACAGTGTTGTATGGTGATCAGTCATGCCAACGTTACAGTCACAAGACAGTGCTCTATGGTGATCAGTCATGTCAACGTTACAGTCACAAGACAGTGCTCTATGGTGATCAGTCATGCCAACGTTACAGTCACAAGACAGTGTTGTATGGTGATCTGAGTCATGCCAACGTCACAGTCACAAGACAGTGTTGTATGGTGATCAGTCATGCCAACGTCACAGTCACAAGACAGTGTTGTATGGTGATCAGTCATGTCAACGTTACAGTCACAAGAAAGTGTTGTATGGTGATCAGTCATGCCAATGTTACAGTCACAAGACAGTGTTGTATGGTGATCAGTCATGCCAACGTTACAGTCACAAGACAGTGTTGTATGGTGATCTGAGTCATGCCAACGTACAGTCACAAGACAGTGTTGTAAGGTGATCAGTCATGCCAACGTTACAGTCACAAGACAGTGTTGTATGGTGATCAGTCATGTCAACGTTACAGTCACAAGACGGTGCTCTATGGTGATCAGTCATGTCAACGTCACAGTCACAAGACAGTGTTGTATGGTGATCAGTCATGTCAACGTTACAGTCACAAGACGGTGCTCTATGGTGATCAGTCATGTCAACGTCACAGTCACAAGACAGTGTTGTATGGTGATCAGTCATGCCAATGTTTCAGTCACAAGACGGTGTTGTATGGTGATCAGTCATGCCAACGTCACAGTCACAAGACAGTGTTGTATGGTGATCAGTCATGTCAACGTTACAGTCACAAGACAGTGCTCTATAGTGATCAGTCATGTCAACGTCACAGTCACAAGACAGTGCTCTATGGTGATCAGTCATGTCAACGTCACAGTCACAAGACAGTGCTCTATGGTGATCAGTCATGTCAATGTCACAGTCACAAGACAGTGTTGTTTGGTGATCAGTCATGTCAACGTTACAGTCACAAGACAGTGCTCGATGGTGATCAGTCATGTCAACGACAAGACAGTGTTGTATGGTGATCAGTCATGTCAACGTCACAGTCACAAGACAGTGCTCTATGGTGATCAGTCATGTCAATGTCACAGTCACAAGACAGTGTTGTATGGTGGGTGATCAGTCATGTCAACGTCACAGTCACAAGACAGTGTTGTATGGTGGGTGATCAGTCATGTCAACGTCACAGTCACAAGACAGTGCTCTATGGTGATCAGTCATGCCAACGTTACAGTCACAAGACAGTGCTCTAAGGTGATCAGTCATGCCAACGTTACAGTTACAAGTCTGTTGTAAGGCATCGGCCTGTCCCTCATCCCCCTTACCCTCCTCCGCACTGGAGCTACCGGCTCAACCAGCCTATAGCAATATGAACTGAAGAGACGATCAAAAATATTACCAGCCAACCCATTGGATCGGTCTCGAAGAGCAATAACAGCTAAAGAGATGATCACAAATATTACCAACCAGCCCATTGGATCGATCTCGAATAGCAATATCAGCTGAAGAGACAATCACAAATATTACCAACCCAACCAACCAGCCCATTGGATCGATCTCGAATAGCAATATCAGCTGAAGAGATGATCAACATATTACAAATCAACCAATCGGATCGGTCTCGAATAGCAATATCAGCTGAAGAGACAATCACAAATATTACCAACCCAACCAACCAACCCATTGGATCGATCTCGAATATCAGCTGAAGAGATGATCAACATATTACAAACCAACCAATTGGATTGGTCTCGAATTGCAATATTAGCTGAAGAGACGATCAAAAATATTACCAACCAACCCATTGGATCGGTCTCGAATAACAATATTAGCTGAAGAGACAATCACAAATATTACCAACCCAACCAACCAACCCATTGAATCGGTCTCGAATAGCAATATCAGCTGAAGAGACGATCACAAGTATTACAAACCAAACAATCTGGCATTCTGTACAAACTTAGTGGCTAACCACAGATGGTTTGTATTACTAATAATCCCGTAAACCTCGTTTTGTGTTTGTTTGTGTGTACTTTGTTGGTTTTTGACTCACATGCGGAGCAAAAGTGAGTCTATGTACTCACCCGAGTCGTCCGTCCGTCCGTCCGTCCGGAAAACTTTAACGTTGGATATTTCTTGGACACTATTCAGTCTATCAGTACCAAATTTGGCAAGATGGTGTATGATGACAAGGCCCCAAAAAACATACATAGCATCTTGACCTTGCTTCAAGGTCAAGGTCGCAGGGGCCATAAATGTTGTCTAAAAAACAGCTATTGTTCCCATTTTTCCCATTTTCTCTGAAGCTTTTGAGATTGAATACCTCACCTATATATGATATATAGGGCAAAGTAAGCCCCATCTTTTGATACCACTTTGGTTTACCTTGCTTCAAGGTCAAGGTCACAGGAGCTCTTCAAAGTTGGATTGTATACATATTTTGAAGTGACCTTGACCCTGAACTATGGAAGATAACTGTTTCAAACTTAAAAATTATGTGGGGCACATGTTATGCTTTCATCAAAATAAGGTAGTGAACCACTAAAAGTGACCATATCTCATGGTAGAAAGAGCCAATAAGCACCATTGTACTAATCCTATGTCTTGAATTAACAGCTTTGTGTTGGATGACATGTATTTTGGTAGGAAAAATGTGTAAAGCAGTTCTTAGTGTATGATGTCATTGCTAGGTTTAGTTATTTGACCTTAGGTCAGGGTCATGTAAAGGTCGAGGTCAAGCATGTGAGTCGTATGGGCTTTGCCCTTCTTGTGGTGTTTTTGTTAAAGGTCCTTGATTCCTGTAAACCGTTTTTTTGTTGGTTTTATTTCTTGTTGCTGTTTAAGGTCCCTGGCGTGGCATTGAATCCCGTAAACCTCGTTTTGTGTTTGTATGTGTGTACTTTGTTGGTTTTGTTGTGTTTGTTAAAGGTCCTTGATTCCTGTAAACCGTTTTTTTTGTTTTATTTCTTGTTGCTGTTTAAGGTCCCTGGCGTGGCGTTGAATCCCGTAAACCTCGTTTTGTGTTTGTATGTGTGTACTTTGTTGGTTTTGTTGTGTTTGTTAAAGGTCCTTGATTCCTGTAAACCGTTTTTTTGTTTTATTTCTTGTTGCTGTTTAAGGTCCCTGGCGTGGCGTTGAATCCCGTAAACCTCGTTTTGTGTTTGTAGATTTTGTTGTTGTTTGTGTTGTGTTTGTTAAAAGTCCCTGAACCCTGTAAACCGCTTTTTTGTTCGTTTATTGTTGCTGTTTAAGGTCCCTGGCGTGGCGTTGAATCCCGTAAACTTCGTTTTGTGTTTGTATCACAGTGTGCGTTGTGTTGTTTGTGGTGTTGTTGTTAAAGGTCCCTGGTTCCTGTAAACCATTTTTGTTTTATTTCTTGTTGCTGTTTAAGGTCCCTGGCGCGGCGTTGAATCCCCTAAACCTCGTTTTGTGTTTGTATGTGTGTAATTTGTTGGTTTTGTTGTGTTTGTTAAAGGTCCGTGATTCCTGTAAACCAATTTTTGTTTTTCTTCTTGGGTCCCATCTCAAAATTGAATCCCCTAAACCTCGTTTTTTGTGTGATTGTTTTTTTTGTTTGTCTTTTTTGTTGTTCCGATTGTTTTGTTTTTGTTTGTATTTGTTGTCCCTAAACCCTGTAAGTCATCTTTGTGTTTGATTTTTTTGGTTTTTAGGTCTCTTGTATGTCATCTTTCAGACAGTTTTTTTAAGATAGCTATATGTGTGTGTAGGGGGAGGGGGGGTAGGCAGTGTTGCATTAGAACTTATTGTAATAGGTTACAGGACCGTTTTAGATACATTATGGTAATGGGCTTTTTTTTAAAAACTTTTTTTTTTAAGTACATTGTTAAAATGCGTAAAGAAAGCAGTAAGGACTGAACAGTACTTGTGGGTTCTCTCAAAACTTTAGTACTCTGTTAAAAAGCAAACAGCCGAGGGCTGAGCAGTACTTGTGGGTTCTCTCAAAACTTTAGTATTCTGTTGAAAAGCAAACAGCTGAGGGCTGAAATAAGCAAACAGCCATGGGCTGAACATGCAGTACTTATGGGTTTTCTGAAAACTTTATTACAGTTTAAAACCACAAAGCAAACCTCCTATGACCAAACAAAGCAAACAGCCATGGGTTGAACAGTACTCATGGGTTTTCTGAACACTTTATTACAGTTTAAAACCACAAAGCAAACCTCCTATGACCAAAAAAAGCAAACAGCCATGGGTTGAACAGTACTGGTGGGTTTTCTGAACACTTTATTACAGTTTAAAACCACAAAGCAAACCGCCAAGGGCTGAACGGTACCCATGTGTTCTCTCAATACTTTAGTACACTGTTGAAAACCACAAAGCAAATAGCATGGGCCAAACAGTACTTGCGAATTGGATTCTTTCAAAACAAAACACTAGCATAGTACACTTGAATATTACAGGTGGAATCCTTGATATTATTGAACTTATTTGAAAGAGATGATACATAATGATCTGAAATGCTTAAAATGGCCTCATAATCACCAAAAAGTAATACAGTCGTAATTGTCATGGTCTATGCTACAATCATCAATGTCATAACTTATGTGGAAGGGAAAAATATAAAGCAACAACTATTGATGCCACACATGATGAGTCACCCCCTGCGGGTTAGGGGGAGTCCCATATTGGTTGGGACGAGAAAGAATTTACCCGTTGCTACCCAGCATGTCGTAAGAGGCGACTAATGGTTCTGTTTCTCCTTTTACCCTTGTTGAGTGTTTCTTGTATAGAACATAGTCAAAGTTTGTAAAGATTTTAGTCAAGCAGTATGTAAGAAATGTTTAGTCCTTTGTACTGGAAACTTGCATTCTCCCAGTAAGGTCATATATTGTACTACGTTGCAAGCCCCTGGAGCAATTTTTTGATTAGTGCTTTTGTGAACAAGAAACAATTAACAAGTGGCTCTATCCCATCTCCCCCCTTTCCCCTATCCCATCTCCCCCCCTTTCCCCGTCGCGATATAACCTTGAATGGTTGAAAACGACGTTAAACACCAAATAAAGAAAGAACACATGATGAGTCACCTACTTATGAAATGAAATTAAAAAATGTTTATACGTACTTCAACCCTGTTATCTCATACCGAGGTCAACAACAGCTTTCTTGACTGTTTGCTTAAAGTACCACACCGGGCATGAAGAACAGTGATAATCCCATACGATACGCACTTCAGGTCACATCAGAGAAAAAACAGACTAATAAAGTCTTCATTTTGAAAGGGGAAAAAAACAAAAAATGCAAAAGAAAAATGTTACCTTGAAATGACCAGAAGGTTGACAGGGTGTTATCAATATATCAAAATATAATAAATAAATAAATGAAGAATACTTGATTTTCAGCAAGTGTGTATGCATGTACATTACTAAAATATTTCATCTTGGACCAGTTTTCAAGAACGTGGGGAAGTGGGTGTTCCAAACTTGCAGTAAACTTCAAACTTGTCAGATGTGACTTAAATCAGCATTTATGATTTTCTTTTAATGATTGATTCCCAAACTTTAACAGTGGGCTTTTACAGAATGCCTTGCTGCTCCATTTAATATCTATTTCACTCTATATTTACTCAGATGCACCCTTGTATCATTTTGACAGGGACTGTTGTAGATATTATATCATCTTGGCAAGGTGTTATAAATACTGTACATGTTATCATCTTGACTGGGTGTTAAAAATATCATATTATCTTGACAGGGTGTTATAAATACCATATCATCTTGACAAGGTGTTATAAATATTATATCTGCTGGTTTGGATGGGCTTAAGGGCGGGCTGGACCGTGTTGCATCTGACAGTGACATAGCCTGACAGTCCTGAGACTGTCTTCTCTCAAAAGGAGAGATGTGAATTTGGCATCATTATCAACTGTTCCCGATTTTACACACGTGGTCACATCACACTGAAAACGGACTGATAACAAAAAGAAAAGAACACAATGTCACCCTGAGATGACCAATTGGTTGACAGGGTCTAATAAACATTATATCATCTTGTTGTGTACCACACTGAAACTGAAAGAAAACAGCTTGATGCGGTCTTCATTTAAAGAAGAAAATAACACAAAAAAACATGTCACCCTGAGATGACCAACAGGTTAACACTGGGTCCTATAGATATATTATCTTGCTGTGTACCAAACTGAGAAAGGAACAAATTTTGCAATCGGCCAATTAAGTTCTGAGCCAAAGTGTCCCCATGTGTCCAGCCAAAGTGTCCACAGTGTTCTGCCAAAGACTCCCAGGACATATTGGTTCCTGGTAGAGCAGTTGAAAAAAAGAGATGGATAACAGTACACAGTAGATCCCTCTCTGAACTGTTCTATGGTGATCTGAGTCATGCCAACGTCACAGTCACAAGACAGTGTTGTATGGTGATCAGTCATGCCAACGTTACAGTCACAAGACAGTGCTCTATGGTGATCAGTCATGTCAACGTTACAGTCACAAGACAGTGCTCTATGGTGATCAGTCATGCCAACGTTACAGTCACAAGACAGTGTTGTATGGTGATCTGAGTCATGCCAACGTCACAGTCACAAGACAGTGTTGTATGGTGATCAGTCATGCCAACGTCACAGTCACAAGACAGTGTTGTATGGTGATCAGTCATGTCAACGTTACAGTCACAAGAAAGTGTTGTATGGTGATCAGTCATGCCAATGTTACAGTCACAAGACAGTGTTGTATGGTGATCAGTCATGCCAACGTTACAGTCACAAGACAGTGTTGTATGGTGATCTGAGTCATGCCAACGTCACAGTCACAAGACAGTGTTGTAAGGTGATCAGTCATGCCAACGTTACAGTCACAAGACAGTGTTGTATGGTGATCAGTCATGTCAACGTTACAGTCACAAGACGGTGCTCTATGGTGATCAGTCATGTCAACGTCACAGTCACAAGACAGTGTTGTATGGTGATCAGTCATGTCAACGTTACAGTCACAAGACGGTGCTCTATGGTGATCAGTCATGTCAACGTCACAGTCACAAGACAGTGTTGTATGGTGATCAGTCATGCCAATGTTTCAGTCACAAGACGGTGTTGTATGGTGATCAGTCATGCCAACGTCACAGTCACAAGACAGTGTTGTATGGTGATCAGTCATGTCAACGTTACAGTCACAAGACAGTGCTCTATAGTGATCAGTCATGTCAACGTCACAGTCACAAGACAGTGCTCTATGGTGATCAGTCATGTCAACGTCACAGTCACAAGACAGTGCTCTATGGTGATCAGTCATGTCAATGTCACAGTCACAAGACAGTGTTGTTTGGTGATCAGTCATGTCAACGTTACAGTCACAAGACAGTGCTCGATGGTGATCAGTCATGTCAACGACAAGACAGTGTTGTATGGTGATCAGTCATGTCAACGTCACAGTCACAAGACAGTGCTCTATGGTGATCAGTCATGTCAATGTCACAGTCACAAGACAGTGTTGTATGGTGGGTGATCAGTCATGTCAACGTCACAGTCACAAGACAGTGTTGTATGGTGGGTGATCAGTCATGTCAACGTCACAGTCACAAGACAGTGCTCTATGGTGATCAGTCATGCCAACGTTACAGTCACAAGACAGTGCTCTAAGGTGATCAGTCATGCCAACGTTACAGTTACAAGTCTGTTGTAAGGCATCGGCCTGTCCCTCATCCCCCTTACCCTCCTCCGCACTGGAGCTACCGGCTCAACCAGCCTATAGCAATATGAACTGAAGAGACGATCAAAAATATTACCAGCCAACCCATTGGATCGGTCTCGAAGAGCAATAACAGCTAAAGAGATGATCACAAATATTACCAACCAGCCCATTGGATCGATCTCGAATAGCAATATCAGCTGAAGAGACAATCACAAATATTACCAACCCAACCAACCAGCCCATTGGATCGATCTCGAATAGCAATATCAGCTGAAGAGATGATCAACATATTACAAATCAACCAATCGGATCGGTCTCGAATAGCAATATCAGCTGAAGAGACAATCACAAATATTACCAACCCAACCAACCAACCCATTGGATCGATCTCGAATATCAGCTGAAGAGATGATCAACATATTACAAACCAACCAATTGGATTGGTCTCGAATTGCAATATTAGCTGAAGAGACGATCAAAAATATTACCAACCAACCCATTGGATCGGTCTCGAATAACAATATTAGCTGAAGAGACAATCACAAATATTACCAACCCAACCAACCAACCCATTGAATCGGTCTCGAATAGCAATATCAGCTGAAGAGACGATCACAAGTATTACAAACCAAACAATCTGGCATTCTGTACAAACTTAGTGGCTAACCACAGATGGTTTGTATTACTAATAATCCCGTAAACCTCGTTTTGTGTTTGTTTGTGTGTACTTTGTTGGTTTTTGACTCACATGCGAAGCAAAAGTGAGTCTATGTACTCACCCGAGTCGTCCGTCCGTCCGTCCGTCCGGAAAACTTTAACGTTGGATATTTCTTGGACACTATTCAGTCTATCAGTACCAAATTTGGCAAGATGGTGTATGATGACAAGGCCCCAAAAAACATACATAGCATCTTGACCTTGCTTCAAGGTCAAGGTCGCAGGGGCCATAAATGTTGTCTAAAAAACAGCTATTGTTCCCATTTTTCCCATTTTCTCTGAAGCTTTTGAGATTGAATACCTCACCTATATATGATATATAGGGCAAAGTAAGCCCCATCTTTTGATACCACTTTGGTTTACCTTGCTTCAAGGTCAAGGTCACAGGAGCTCTTCAAAGTTGGATTGTATACATATTTTGAAGTGACCTTGACCCTGAACTATGGAAGATAACTGTTTCAAACTTAAAAATTATGTGGGGCACATGTTATGCTTTCATCAAAATAAGGTAGTGAACCACTAAAAGTGACCATATCTCATGGTAGAAAGAGCCAATAAGCACCATTGTACTAATCCTATGTCTTGAATTAACAGCTTTGTGTTGGATGACATGTATTTTGGTAGGAAAAATGTGTAAAGCAGTTCTTAGTGTATGATGTCATTGCTAGGTTTAGTTATTTGACCTTAGGTCAGGGTCATGTAAAGGTCGAGGTCAAGCATGTGAGTCGTATGGGCTTTGCCCTTCTTGTGGTGTTTTTGTTAAAGGTCCTTGATTCCTGTAAACCGTTTTTTTGTTGGTTTTATTTCTTGTTGCTGTTTAAGGTCCCTGGCGTGGCATTGAATCCCGTAAACCTCGTTTTGTGTTTGTATGTGTGTACTTTGTTGGTTTTGTTGTGTTTGTTAAAGGTCCTTGATTCCTGTAAACCGTTTTTTTGTTTTATTTCTTGTTGCTGTTTAAGGTCCCTGGCGTGGCGTTGAATCCCGTAAACCTCGTTTTGTGTTTGTATGTGTGTACTTTGTTGGTTTTGTTGTGTTTGTTAAAGGTCCTTGATTCCTGTAAACCGTTTTTTTGTTTTATTTCTTGTTGCTGTTTAAGGTCCCTGGCGTGGCGTTGAATCCCGTAAACCTCGTTTTGTGTTTGTAGATTTTGTTGTTGTTTGTGTTGTGTTTGTTAAAAGTCCCTGAACCCTGTAAACCGCTTTTTTGTTCGTTTATTGTTGCTGTTTAAGGTCCCTGGCGTGGCGTTGAATCCCGTAAACTTCGTTTTGTGTTTGTATCACAGTGTGCGTTGTGTTGTTTGTGGTGTTGTTGTTAAAGGTCCCTGGTTCCTGTAAACCATTTTTGTTTTATTTCTTGTTGCTGTTTAAGGTCCCTGGCGCGGCGTTGAATCCCCTAAACCTCGTTTTGTGTTTGTATGTGTGTAATTTGTTGGTTTTGTTGTGTTTGTTAAAGGTCCGTGATTCCTGTAAACCAATTTTTGTTTTTCTTCTTGGGTCCCATCTCAAAATTGAATCCCCTAAACCTCGTTTTTTGTGTGATTGTTTTTTTTGTTTGTCTTTTTTGTTGTTCCGATTGTTTTGTTTTTGTTTGTATTTGTTGTCCCTAAACCCTGTAAGTCATCTTTGTGTTTGATTTTTTTGGTTTTTAGGTCTCTTGTATGTCATCTTTCAGACAGTTTTTTTAAGATAGCTATATGTGTGTGTAGGGGGAGGGGGGGTAGGCAGTGTTGCATTAGAACTTATTGTAATAGGTTACAGGACCGTTTTAGATACATTATGGTAATGGGCTTTTTTTTAAAAACTTTTTTTTTTAAGTACATTGTTAAAATGCGTAAAGAAAGCAGTAAGGACTGAACAGTACTTGTGGGTTCTCTCAAAACTTTAGTACTCTGTTAAAAAGCAAACAGCCGAGGGCTGAGCAGTACTTGTGGGTTCTCTCAAAACTTTAGTATTCTGTTGAAAAGCAAACAGCTGAGGGCTGAAATAAGCAAACAGCCATGGGCTGAACATGCAGTACTTATGGGTTTTCTGAAAACTTTATTACAGTTTAAAACCACAAAGCAAACCTCCTATGACCAAACAAAGCAAACAGCCATGGGTTGAACAGTACTCATGGGTTTTCTGAACACTTTATTACAGTTTAAAACCACAAAGCAAACCTCCTATGACCAAAAAAAGCAAACAGCCATGGGTTGAACAGTACTGGTGGGTTTTCTGAACACTTTATTACAGTTTAAAACCACAAAGCAAACCGCCAAGGGCTGAACGGTACCCATGTGTTCTCTCAATACTTTAGTACACTGTTGAAAACCACAAAGCAAATAGCATGGGCCAAACAGTACTTGCGAATTGGATTCTTTCAAAACAAAACACTAGCATAGTACACTTGAATATTACAGGTGGAATCCTTGATATTATTGAACTTATTTGAAAGAGATGATACATAATGATCTGAAATGCTTAAAATGGCCTCATAATCACCAAAAAGTAATACAGTCGTAATTGTCATGGTCTATGCTACAATCATCAATGTCATAACTTATGTGGAAGGGAAAAATATAAAGCAACAACTATTGATGCCACACATGATGAGTCACCCCCTGCGGGTTAGGGGGAGTCCCATATTGGTTGGGACGAGAAAGAATTTACCCGTTGCTACCCAGCATGTCGTAAGAGGCGACTAATGGTTCTGTTTCTCCTTTTACCCTTGTTGAGTGTTTCTTGTATAGAACATAGTCAAAGTTTGTAAAGATTTTAGTCAAGCAGTATGTAAGAAATGTTTAGTCCTTTGTACTGGAAACTTGCATTCTCCCAGTAAGGTCATGTATTGTACTACGTTGCAAGCCCCTGAAGCAAATTTTTGATTAGTGCTTTTGTGAACAAGAAACAATTGACAAGTGGCTCTATCCCATCTCCCCCCTTTCCCCATCGCGATATAACCTTGAATGGTTGAAAACGACGTTAAACACCAAATAAAGAAAGAAAGTAACTCAATAACTTTATCTGTGTAAGGTCACACACATACAGGGTTAGATGACATCAAGTCAGCTTGATAGTTTGCATTATTCAAGTTCAGATTGGGGTAGAGTTCCGGTCAATAATAGGGACAATCATTGTCTCCTTTGATTGTTCACAGAGTTTTCATGTACTGATGTATGCATGGTCACTTTCAAAGCTAATCATAGAAATTTAACTTGGCTGTAGGGGAGATAATTTTGATAAAATATGTGTTGTGCTAAAGATGAATTCCCACAAAGAAGAGTGCTATAATAAATCTGTTTTGTGCATTTTATTGTTACTTGTTCTGGTTAACAGGGTTATAAAAAATTGCATTAAAACTGTTTCTGCATTGGGACATTTACCAAAAATCAACAGCTTGGTTACTCACTGTGCAAGATGGACACCTTATTTAAAATTATTATTTAATTGGGACTTTTATATGTTAGTGGATATTTTAAAATGTTCTTACATAAGTTTGACTATTAATGCTCTGCCAAAAAATGAAAATAAAATTTAAAACATGTGATGAACCTTTACTTTCCTACCAAATGTGACAGATTGACTGCAGCGAGTGGTCTGATCGTGCACACACACATTCAATTCACACAAAACAATTGATTCAGCAAAAATTGGGGCCACATTTACATCCAGTGTAATTTTTAAGGCTATGGTAATTTTTCAAGAAAGTACTGCAGTATACTATAGTAAACTGTAGTAAAAGTACTATAGTACAAAATCTACAGCAACAAAAGTACCACACTGTACTATAGTAAACTATAGTAAAAGTACTATAGTACAAATGTACCACGCCAAAAGTACCACGCTGTACTATAGTAAACTATAGTACAAGTACTATAGTACAAATGTACTACTACGGAAATACCACGCTGTACTACACTTTACTCTAGTAAACTAGAGTACGTGTACTCTAGTAAACTATAGTTTACTATAGTATACTATAGTATACTATAGTACATTTTGGCAAAAAAGTGCTCAAAATACTATAGTACATTTAACTGTACTATAGTTTACTATAGTATACTATAGTACATTTACCACAATGTACTATAGTACACACTAATGTATTGTACTATAGTACTTTTGTACTATAGTTTACTATAGTACTAGTACTATGGTACACCATAGTACAATTCAATGTACCATAGTACTTGTACTATAGTAAACTATAGTATACCATAGTACAATTCAATGTACCATAGTACTTGTACTATAGTAAACTATAGTATACCATAGTACTTTTACTATAGTATACTATAGTACATAGTGTGGTACTTTTTTACTTGGGATATCAGCTGGAACAAGGTTGTTGGACCCACTCAGCGCATTACATTCCTAGGTATAGAGATAGACACACGTAATTGCACTCTGTCATTGGGAGAGCAAAAGTTGGCAAAGGTTCATCAGCAGCTCGATGAATTTTCAAAGAAGAGACGTGCAAGTAAGCAGCAATTGCAGCGCTTGGCTGGACTCTTAAACTGGGCTTGCCAGGGAATCCGCGGAGGAAAATTTTTCTTGCGGCGCATCCTGGACGCTATAAAGCCCCTGCGGCAGCAGAATCACAAAACAAAACTCAGCAGCGAGTTTCATAAAGATGTGCAGTGGTGGTTGGCTTACCTGTGCACATTTAATGGTGTAATTTATTACAACAGAGGCGAAACTCATCATGTGCATGTCGATGCGTGTGGAAAAGCGTGTGGGGTGTTTTGCAGAGGGGACTGGCAATACTCTGTGTTTCACGTGGACACACCGGCCGCCAGCGAGCTTCACATCAACTATAAAGAGCTATGCGCCGCAATACAAGGCATTGAAAGATGGGCGCAGACTTGGACAAACAGCGTTGTGATAGTGCACACAGACAACAGTGTAACCAAAGCAATCATTAACAAAGGGAGAAGTAGAAACCCATACATGAACTGTTTATTGAGGAAACTGTTCTGGCTCAGTACGAAGCATAACTTTTCAGTCAGAGCCATACATGTACCGGGTTTGGTGAACACTCTTCCAGACACTATTTCCAGGCTTCATGAGGCAGGAAACTGGGAGAAATTGTGTGTGTTGCTAAGAAACTGGTCGCATAGGGCTGAATGTGTCAGTTCCGACTTAAGCAAACATATGTCAAAAGATTCATTTGTGTTTCTTGTGCAGGAGAGGCAAAGACGTTTGAAGAAGAACTAAACGGGGAACTCGCCGGGTTTAGAAGCAGTACTTTTGCTGACAATACTGTGAAGACAATTAAAACTCACTTAAAACCCTATATGGATTTTTGCAATAGGATGAGCATCCCCCCTGTGCCGGTGACTAAGAGAACTGTAGCTCTCTATGCCACGTATTTAACCCGAAGGCTCAAGCCTTCCTCTGTGAAACAGCATATTAACACTATTCGAATAATGCACCTTACTTACCTAGACCAGATCCCTCAACTCACCTTAGATTTTTACAGAGTAACTTTTTGTAGGGCCTTGCCCAAGTAAACTCCCGTCCACGTTCTTTTGGGTTGGTAGGAGCTCAAAGTTCGCCCCTTTCTATTGGGTGCTAGTTTTAAATTTGTTAAACCCCAAGTGTTCTTAAATAATATGTGATTTTTGTCCCTATGAAATTAAAAAACTTGCCTTCGGTTTTTGACACCCAAAAGGAACTTCTTGTCACATGAATTTTATGGTTGTGGTTGTGATGGTGTGTGTGTGTGTGTGAGTGTGTGCGTGTGTGTGTGTGGGTGTGAGTTAATGTGTTGTATCCTTCTATGAGTGCGTGTGTGTGAGCGTGCTTGGTTGCGTAAAAGTACTAGTTTAAGTGTTATTTAGTATAAATATAATTTAAACTCTCTTTTTACTGTGCCTGTGACTGGTGGGTACCACCAGTCACAACCCCTCGGTCTGCATGCTTTTATGGTGCATTTGTGTCTTAAATTGTGAGCTGATGTCAGGTATGTTTGACTGACCAGCAGTGGGCCGCTCACTTGGCTTTTTACCTGCGCCCGCGTCGCAGCAGCGCTCTTCACTTGCTCTTACCGCCTCTGCCCCATCCACCTCCCTTGTTTGTTATAGCTGGCTGCGCTTTTTCATAAATTTGTACCGAAGGATTATGTATACGTTCTGTGAAATATTATGTGTACCTTATATGGAAAACGTATTGTTGTTATTGTGTAATAGGGGTGCTAGTTTTAAATTTGTTAAACCCCAAGTGTTCTTAAATAATATGTGATTTTTGTCCCTATGAAATTAAAAAACTTGCCTTCGGTTTTTGACACCCAAAAGGAACTTCTTGTCACATGAATTTTATGGTTGTGGTTGTGATGGTGTGTGTGTGTGTGTGTGTGTGTGTGTGTGTGTGTGCGTGTGTGTGTGTGGGTGTGAGTTAATGTGTTGTATCCTTCTATGAGTGCGTGTGTGTGAGCGTGCTTGGTTGCGTAAAAGTACTAGTTTAATTTGATAATAATTTTTATATATTTAATTTTCAGAGCTTGTTTTTAATCCGAATATAACATATTTATATGTTTTTGGAATCAGCAAATGATGGAGAATAAGATAAACGTAAATTTGGATCGTTTTATAAATTTTTATGTTTTTACAATTTTCAGATTTTTAATGACCAAAGTCATCAATTAATTTTTAAGCCACCAAGCTGAAATGCAATACCGAAGTCCGGGCTTCGTCGAAGATTACTTGACCAAAATTTCAACCAATTTGGTTGAAAAATGAGGGCGTGACAGTGCCGCCTCAACTTTCACGAAAAGCCGGATATGACGTCATCAAAGACATTTATCAAAAAAATGAAAAAAACTTTCGGGGATTTCATACCCAGGAACTCTCATGTCAAATTTCATAAAGATCGGTCCAGTAGTTTAGTCTGAATCGCTCTACACACACACACAGACACACACACACACACACGCACACACACACACACACACACACACACACGCACATACACCACGACCCTCGTTTCGATTCCCCCTCGATGTTAAAATATTTAGTCAAAACTTGACTAAATATAAAAACAGAATGGCCACTCTGTAATACAGAAATACTGCAATAGGTCATGGCTTTTGTTGGTAAACAAATCGATCATGGATGCCTAAACTTTCAATTTATTCATGATTTTACACATATCCACAACAGAAATTATGACAATTTTTTTACATATATTTCAACTTGATCAACTGTTTAAAATTACTCGGCCTACACAATTCTCTTCAAAGTTGAAAACGATATTCATGAAAAATGCATTCAATAATAACTTAGGTTAACTGGGTTGAAAGGTTTAAATGCAGCAAGTTTAAATGCAGCAAGTTTAAATGCAGCAAGTACATACATAAAGAATGGTTAACAAAACGGATGACAAAAGAAAACAAAAATACCTGCCATGCATCGGCAAAGGGCTGAAATGTAAAAGCTATGGCATAAAGCTGCCTTCAGCTTAAAAAAAACACGCTATCTTCACGAACTCCAACAAACAAGCTAAAGCTGTCTCCAGTACTGCTCATGATAAATAAGAAACACTTTCTCAAAAGTAGTCGAGATCAACTTGAAAATTCACAATCGGGTTAATATTTCTAAGCTTTAGCATCCGCATTGCAATTTACACAATCTCTAAACATCAGGATTTCACTCCACCGACATGATGACTGTTGCTGTGCACAGACTCTGGACAGGGCACGCTGTGGATGAATGTGGGGTTTGTGTTCACAGTGTTAGGTGGGAGCAACCCTCAAGGTCGCTGGTGTATGGCTGTAAGGCAGGTTCCACTTCTTCTTGCAGGAAGCGATCCACCTGTGCTGGAGCACGTCCAACAAAAGTAGCGGGGTCCATCAGGAGCTCTAACTTGGCGTGAACAGGGGCAAAGTACGCGCTCTGTTTGATACGCTCCACCAGGTCATTATCTTCTCCTTCCTGCTTCACGCGGTTCCCTGCCTGCTGCGACAGCACTCGGATCTGCTCGTGACATTCCTGCCTGTCTCCTCCCGACTTGACCATGGCCATGATGATGTTTTCTGTGGCCATGAAGGGCAGCTCCTGTCGGATGCGTCGCTCTATCACCTTGGGATAGACAACCAGACCCTCAAAGACATTCTGCATGGTTCCCAGCAAGGCATCAGCTGTCAGGAAGGCTTCAGCAATAGCAATGCGTCTGTTAGCACTGTCGTCCAGTGTACGCTCCATCCATTGGTTGGCGGCCGTGTTGAGTGGGTCGTGGACCAGCGTCATCAGGTGTCTGGCCAGAGAGCAGCAGCGCTCTGACCGCATTGGGTTCCTCTTGTAGGGCATGGCACTGGACCCAATCTGATCTTTCTCAAAGGGCTCCTCCAGTTCTTTGAAGTTGGCCAGCAACCTGATATCTGTACAAATCTTGTGGACCGTGGCACCAAGACTGGCAAGAGTATTGACACAATCCACGTCTACTTTGCGACTGTAAGTCTGACCGCAGATCAAGAAATGGCTTTTAAAACCAGCCAGTTCTGTGACAAGACAATCCAATTCCTCCACCTTCTTCTCATTGCCATCAAAGAGAGCCAGAAAGGAGGCCTGGGTGCCAGTGGTGCCCTTGACCCCACGAAAGCGAAGGTCAGCCCTGGCTCGCTGCAGGTTACGCAGATCCATGAGAAGATCCTGTGTCCAAATGCATGCACGCTTGCCCACTGTCGACAGCTGTGCTGGTTGAAGGTGAGTATAGGACAGGCAGGCCAGTGCTTTGTGTTGCTTTGCAAACGAAGACAGGCGATGGATACACCTAGCAAGCTTTGGTAACATAATATCAAAAGCATCCTTCATGACAATCAGGTCAGTGTTGTCGCCAACGTAACAGGAAGTGGCACCCAGGTGAATAATGGGAGCAGCATGGGGACAAATGTGAGCGAAAGTGTGAACATGAGCCATGACGTCATGACGAACGCGTTTCTCCTCCAGCTCGGCATGGGCAAAGTCAATGTTGCCAATGTTTGCCTTCATCTCTTTAATCTGCTCTTCTGAGATTGAAAGGCCAAGCTTCTTCTCTGCCATTGCAAGCCATGTCCACAGTTGTCGCCACGTTGAGAATTTCTTCACGTCTCCAAAGTTCTTTGTCATAGCTGAGCTGGCATAGCGTGCAACCAGCGGAGTGCTGTAATTGACGTGCTCCAAGTATTCTTCGTTCGCCTCGATCACGCTTTCGTAGGGCGCAGCCATCTTTGCTTTTGAGCGAATGCATGCTTTTGCCGGTGTCCGGCCTATACTTATAGCCCCGGCGCGGACTGCACAGAAAGCACCGTCCGGCGGTGATGAAAATCGGACTGAATACGGCCAGAAACACGGAATTTGTGTTTCTTACACATGCTTTACCCTACGTTATTTAAACAAATACATAACCAATCCTAACAAACAATACATCAAATTAAAGCTACGACCTTTAGCTTTCCATTGCAATAGATCACATTTCGTAAAAACTTATATGTATTTAGTAGGATGCAAAAACAATGGTCCTAGTGAAGGCACTGAACCAACTTCAGTGCAGAAAATTACAAAACTCTCTAAACTGGAATAATGGACAAATTCATAAATCATACAGATAAAAAGAAGAACCCTAGACAAACATCATGATATGCGTTACTTGGGGGAAAATTATACATTGACTTAGTACGAAGCGGTAAAGTCCGAAAGTAAATGGAATCGGCTAAATTCCTGCGCGAGTACCTGTCTGCATAAATTAGCAATCTTTGCAGAGGAACCAAGCATCACTCATTACAACCAAATCCTTATAAACAAACTAAAATCATATGCAACATAGGTACGGGATATGTAATAGTGATACAAAAATGACAAAACAATGATTGAAAAGACAAAGATGAGTTTGTGAGAATCAATTTCTCTCGACGATACATGAAAACCGGTCAAGAGCAGAGTGACGCTTTGGTCAGTTCGAAGCATTATCGTAAATAACACAATAATATGCAGCCATCCAGCCTAATCAGTGACTTCTATGCAAACCTAAATATAATTAGGACCGTATCAAAGATAAAAGGGACTTTGAAAGATAGAAGTTAGGTAGATATATAAAGAAAGGTATTTTATTAGAATTTGCGCCGGCAATGGTGCGCGCGCAGCATCGTATCGTCTGCTATGGGATGGGTTATCCCGTTTGTACTGTACACAAGGCTGTTTCGCTATGCGATGATTAGAGTGTCTAGGGTAGCGAAGTGCACTTGGCTACATCTTGCATATGATTTTAGTTTGTTTATAAGGATTTGGTTGTAATGAGTGATGCTTGGTTCCTCTGCAAAGATTGCTAATTTATGCAGACAGGTACTCGCGCAGGAATTTAGCAATCGGCTTTGCAGAGGAACCAAGCATCACTCATTACAACCAAATCCTTATAAACAAACTAAAATCATATGCAACATAGGTACGGGATATGTAATAGTGATACAAAAATGACAAAACAATGATTGAAAAGACAAAGATGAGTTTGTGAGAATCAATTTCTCTCGACGATACATGAAAACCGGTCAAGGTCAGAGTGACGCTTTGGTCAGTTCGAAGCATTATCGTAAATAACACAATAATATGCAGCCATCCAGCCTAATCAGTGACTTCTATGCAAACCTAAATATAATTAGGACCGTATCAAAGATAAAAGGGACTTTGAAAGATAGAAGTTAGGTAGATAAAAAAAGAAAGGTATTTTATTAGAATTTGCGCCGGCAATGGTGCGCGCGCAGCATCGTATCGTCTGCTATGGGATGGGTTATCCCGTTTGTACTGTACACAAGGCTGTTTCGCTATGCGATGATTAGAGTGTCTAGGGTAGCGAAGTGCACTTGGCTACATCTGTTTAATGAGAAAGTGAGTTAAACAATCTTCACTGGTTTGCGAGGGCTTTGATATCTGGTTTATTGGTGTACAAGGATTGAGCCATCACGTACGTCTTGATGAAAGATTGATAAGTGTTTTCATGTGTTTACGAGAAATCAATAAAATGTTCTTCTCATCTGACCTTGTTGCCTGCATGTTTTCTGCTGCCAGTCCTGCTCCAGCCAATCTCCCCTCTTCTTCCAAATCAACTGCTGTACTATTTTTAAATTTTTATTTTTTTTGTAACAGCAATGGTGAATTCACAAGAACTCAGCGCATGTTTTTTTTGACAGTTTGTATTTTGTTTTATTTCTCCTTGTTTGAATAATTAATTGCTTTATTCTCTTTACTACGCAAGTACAATATTGACCGATCAGTGAATATAATTATCATCACTGCTTTGTTGTAATTAGTTTTGTAGGCATAATTATTTTGCGCATTATTTTACTGAGAAATGTGTAGACTGGATTTCACTTTGTGTTAAAATAAGTGTCTATAAAAGTGATTTTGTTTTCTCTTGTTGATTTTGTTATATGGTCTGGTTTGGGTTCTTTGTTATACACACTATTTAGAGCACAGACAATATTTCTTCCCTTTTTTTAACTCTGAATTTTTTTCTTGAATATGAATTTATCCCCCTCCTTCTCCCCATCCTCTCATCTACACCAATAATCTGCATTATTTTCAATTTAATATATCCAGTGTTTTGGGTCATAGCAATTATCTCCCACTGAGGTCTGCTTTGCCTCTGCTCTCTCCCTCCCGGCATTAGTTCCACATCGTGATAGCTTACGTCCCTGCAATGTCAGGCCCCTCCCATTACACACAAATTCTGTTGTCTCTTTGTCTATTGACTTTATCCAAATGTACCTGTCAAGAGAGGACACCTACAATGTTGGGACATTTTGCATGGTTCCAAGGGTGTCCTATCATCCCAGATACCAGTCCATACTCTGTCTCAGCTTTGTGCAATGTTATTCTGGTGACTGCATATACATGAGGAAATGGTCATATATGCTGTACATTTCATATTTTAAGCATGGGTTTGGTTTGCTGGATTTTTTCAGTGGCTCAGTATCTGTCAAAATTTCATCGTGAAATATAATCTGATTTTTCTAGTCCCCGAATCTATGTTTCTGTCTTTCCCCTCTTAAAATCCTGTCTTATAAGTGTACCAAAAATTCTTGCCAAAATGTTCAAGCGTAATTTGTTTTATGTTTTGTGGTGAAGATGGATCGGTGTATCATTGCAAACATTCTTCTGTTTGTAGATCTTAAAATATATCTAATACTTAAGATTTCTTGGACAAAAAATTGTGACTGCATGAAAATTTAGGGGAAGTGAAAGGTGTGTTATTTTGTTTAATGCAAAGAAGTTTGCAAAACTCCTGTGATTCTTATCTTGATCAAAAAACAAACACAAAATTAGGTGAGATTTTTGAACCACTTAATCACTGGCTGAGATTTAACCTTGATATTTTGCGCAAGTTTTTTTTTTTTTGCGTGAACGTATCAGTAAACCATATCTATATGTGAATGTGTGTGGTCATAGCATGTGTGTGTGTATGCGCACGCGTATGTGCGTGCGCACGCGTGTGTTTGTTTGTGACTCCATGGATTTAAACGATGAATTTGCTTTTGTACTCCTGTTCTTTTTATATTTAGTCAAGTTTTGACTAAATATTTTAACATCGAGGGGGAATCGAAACGAGGGTCGTGGTGTATGTGCGTGCGTGTGTGCGTGTGTGTAGAGTGATTCAGACTAAACTACTGGACCGATCTTTATGAAATTTGACATGAGAGTTCCTGGGTATGAAATCCCCGAACGTTTTTTTCATTTTTTTGATAAATGTCTTTGATGACGTCATATCCGGCTTTTCGTGAAAGTTGAGGCGGCACTGTCACGCCCTCATTTTTCAACCAAATTGGTTGAAATTTTGGTCAGGTAATCTTCGACGAAGCCCGGGGTTCGGTATTGCATTTCAGCTTGGTGGCTTAAAAATTAATTAATGACTTTGGTCATTAAAAATCTGAAAATTGTAAAAAAAAAATAAAAATTTATAAAAACGATCCAAATTTACGTTTATCTTATTCTCCATCATTTGCTGATTCCAAAAACATATAAATATGTTATATTCGGATTAAAAACAAGCTCTGAAAATTAAATATATAAAAATTATTATCAAAATTTTTTTTTCGAAATCAATTTAAAAACACTTTCATCTTATTCCTTGTCGGTTCCTGATTCCAAAAATATATAGATATGATATGTTTGGATTAAAACCACGCTCAGAAAGTTAAAACGAAGAGAGGTACAGAAAAGCGTGCTATCCTTCTCAGCGCAACGAATACCCCGCTCTTCTTGTCAATTCCACGGGCACTGCCTTTGCCACGGGCGGTGGAGTGACGATGCTACGAGTATACGGTCTTGCTGCGTTGCGTTGCGTTCAGTTTCATTCTGTGAGTTCGACAGCTACTTGACTAAATATTGTATTTTCGCCTTACGCGACTTGTTGTGTATTAATGCTGTATTTTGGTTTTGTACATGTGTATAGCAATGTCATTGTAAAGCGCTTAGAGCTTCTAGGTAAGCGCTCTATAAGTTTCCATTATTATTATTATTATTATTATATTGTGTGCCTTTTCCCCCCAGTATATATTCCCACATACAAAGATTTGCCTTTTGCACATGAACAAATGTATGATTTTTTCTTGACATACAATGTATTATGTTATGATTGAAATATTGTATTCTTTTGCTCGGTTTGTTTCTTCAATGCTCATCCGAGTACCAAATGTAAACCATGGGACGAAATACATTATTTATATTTTGCACAATGTTCTTTGTGTTCATTTTCTCTTCTACATGTACTTTAATTAATGTGCTTTCTTTTCTTTCTTTCTTTTTTTGTTCTTTATTACATTTAGTCCTCTTTCCATCATATACTATGCCTGTCTCTCTCTCACACACAGACACAGAAACGCAGGCACAAAATCAGGTCTTAAAAAGGAGGGAGTCTTAAAATGAGCGTACATTTACAGAGGTTATGAATAGAAAGTCTACGAAAACAGGGTCTTAAAAGGGAGGAAGTCTTAAATTGGGGGGGTCTTAAAAGGGGGGTCCACTGTATCTATTTAATTGTAGAAAATTCATAGAACGATAACTAGGTGCTTGTGGCAAACCAAAAGAAAAAGAAATGTAAAATATATTACAATTGTATTCAGTTCAGTTTTACTGTGCATTATGCAATACATTATCTCTTATTTTGTTTAAACAAAAATAAAAATTGTAAAAAAGCAACTTAAGAACTCATATACACACTTACACACATTTCAACACTGCTGTGTTTATTCTACTGAAGTACAGGGAAAAAGCTTTGTTATATTGTTGTACCCAGCTGCAATACATGTATGAAAGTTCTTTTAAAACTATCAGCTTTATGGCAGCTAAAGCTTCACTATAACCACAACATACAGACACAAATAACAAACAAAAACATGCGCATACAGTGTACTGGGAAAAAAGGAAAACCCAAATAACTGAAATACACTGTACTACTGAATTTTGGTCAGTCTGATCAGTTTTCTGACCAAGGTTTGAGTATTCACAGGAGGCTTGTCTTACAACTGGTAAGACAGGGATATCGAATGAAATGCAAATTAAATTTTACCTCGTGTACTTAAAAACAGAAATGGATTCGACTTGGCATTATAAACAAATCTATTTGTACAACAATCTTTGTCTTCAAAGGAATACTTGCCACCCAAAAGCAGTCTCTAATCGCCCTAAGAGCTAGGTTTGGTTTGGGGTTTATATATGATGTCACCTGACACACCACAAATATCTTAAAATCAGTTTCTGAACATTCAAGTATTCACATTTTAGACGCTGTTTTGAAGTAAGCTTTGCAGACTGTAAGTTATCCATGCACTTGTCTTTGTTTCCAATTTCCTCTTACTTTTTTGTACCTGAACAAGCTGTTTTTAAATGGTGTCTGAAACATTGTATCTCTAAACCACATAGAAAACAGACAATGATGGCAGTTGATTTCACTTCATCAGCCGCTAGGAAGTAGACGGTTTGCAGGCCAGGAGGGCAAAGTTCCTGGGAGACAGAGCACTGTCAAAGACAGGCAACAGAATACTGGGGATGCCTGAAAATAAACAGAAATAAATATATCACCATAGCTGACAGTATGAGAAGGGAAGTAGCGAAACATTCCCTTGTCTGCTGTAATTGAATGAACATGAAAAGAAATGAAATAGGCATAAAAAAGCTGAATTTCTCTATGAGATAATAAAGTATTCTTATTCTTATTCTTTACTTCTGTCAAGAGTCATAACAATATCACTTAACAATCCTAGTAGCTGCTATCACAGTACAAGTTTGCTTCAACCTAAGACCCCCAGTTTATGACTCCATCAAGGGCGGGGATGTAGCTCAGTCGGTAGCGCGCTGGATTTGTATCCAGTTGGACGCTGTCAGCGTGAGTTCGTCCCCACGTTCGGCGACAGATTTATTTCTCAGAGTCAACTTTGTGTGCAGACTCTCCTCGGTGTCCGAACACCCCCGTGTGTATACGCAAGCACAAGACGAAGTGCGCACGAAAAAGATCCTGTAATCCATGTCAGAGTTCGGTGGGTTATAAGAAACACGAAAATACCCAGCATGCTTTCTCCGAAAGCGGCGTATGGCTGCCTAAATGGCGGGGTAAAAACGGTCATACACGTAAAAGCCGTGGGAGTTTCAGCCCATGAACGAACAAACAAACAAACAAGACTCCATCCGTTTTAAGACCCGAATTTCTCTGATGTTTGGTACATAACCTTTGTAAATGTACCCCTACTTCAAGACCCCCTCGTTTTCAAGACCCCATTTTCTCACATTTAGTGAGGTTCACCTGTAAACCACAAAATCTCCTTTCTTAAACTCAAAAGTCTTAAATCATAAGACTGACCATGTTCATACAGGAACATCATCCTGTCCAGAAGTAGAGCAGTTTCCACAAGCGGTGCCAGACTTAGACGCAAGGTGTAGAATGCCACAACACGACGCCAGTCTGCTGTCATTGACTGTGCTGCTGTCATGACGCTGTCAGGCACTTCCGAAGGGTCGATGCCTAAACGCTGCAGGCACACTTTGGCATACCTGTCATCAAGAATACACGATGAACTGCAATTTATAGCACTTTGAGACATATTTTTCACAAACTCCCATACCAAGGGGAGGCAATAGCACACAAAGAGAGGCCTAATCAACTTGCATGCTCTGTCACATATTCAACTTAGAACATTTGGATACAGGAGTAAAGTAAACTCGAGCACATTCTGGTAGTTGGCTGCTATTGGTATGAGTAACAAAAAGAAGAAAAGAGAAGTCACTTCTCTACTTCTTCCAAGTGTTACAACAAAGCTAGATATATGAATCTTGTACAGATAAACGGTGGACATGTGTGACAAACATTTAACAAAAAGAAATACAGTAGAGATAATAGACGAAGGGACAACATAAGGTGTCCTTTTAAGGGAGGTCCCGTCCTCTCATCGGAGGGGCCACACAATATCACAGGTACCACTGTACACATTAATGATCTTACAGAAAAAAAGATACAACAAAGAGACCAACACTGTGAAATGAAAATAATGATCAACATACTGCAGAAAAGGCATCTCTGCTCCTCTCTTCACTACCAGCCTGATCACTCCGTGTGGAAAGTCATCTCGTGTCTGAGTCACCATGTACTGCACTGCCGCTCTGTAGCTGTGAATCTTCAGGTGTGGAGGGTTGTCTGCAGACACAAACATTAATATATGATAAAGTGATCATCCAACACCTGAATCAGAACGTACTGCACTGCCGCTCATTAATTGCAAGTATTTAGAATGCAGGGCTCTCTGCAGACAGATACAATATATGATAAAGTGATCACCCAACACCTGAAACAGAACGTACTGCACTGCCGCTCGTTAATTGCAAGTGTTTAGAATGCAGGGCTCTCTGCAGACAGATACAATATATGATAAAGTGATCATCCAACATCTGAAACAGAACGTACTGCACTGCCGCTCAGTAACTGCAAGTATTAAGACATGCAGGGCTGTCTGCAGACAGATACAATATATGATAAAGTGATCATCGAACAGCTGAATCAGAACGTATTGCTCTGCCGCTCAGTAACTGCAAGTGTTTAGACATGGAGGGCTGTCTGCAGACAGATAAATTATGATTAAATGAAGCAGACCATCCAGACTGATTTTCAGTTTGGCACATAGTTTTGTAACATACATCAGCTTTAATAACATTAATGAAATTGACTGATGCTGGATAGGAGGAACATCTGCACACATCTACTCATTACAGCCTCTGATAGTCATTAATACCAATAATTAACATAAAAGGGGCATGCAAAAGAGCTGAAAGAAACAGTTCAATATCTGCATAGATTCTAGGCACACTCTAGCACATTAATACTGGCTATTTCATATTCAAAGGGGGGTTCCACTGTATATAATAAAGAATTTTTTTTTGTCTGGGACCCTCTGGGAAGGTCATTATGGGCAGGTGGTCGTTATTGAGAGGTGGTCACCAGGGCAGGTTTGACTGTACCATAATCATTACAACAAAAGCAAATCACCCATCAGCCTCTGAGCGTACGCATCAGCAAAGTGACAGGACAGTTCTCTGGCCTCGTAAGTCAGGGGATGTGCAGGTAAGCTCCTCACAAACTGGCTCATGGGATAGCCCCTCTCACAGGATTGATCGTCACAGGCACTGCTGAAAAATAACAGAAAAAAACAAAGTGAGTGAGTTATTTTACACTGAAATCAAAGAGCATGAATTATCAAAAAAGAGTACATTCTGAACATTCATAATCAAAAAGCACAAAACTTCTCGACTTTGAGGGTCAAAAAGAATTCCTTTTCCAAATTTTACAACAATAAAACAACAGAGAAACGTGCAAAATAAATTAAAAAGGATGCAAGTCAAAGTTTATTTTGTTTTTTCTTTGAGACAAATATTTAATTAATATTAATCTGTACTCTAGAGCACTCTGACATTTACCCCAGAAATTCAAACACCTCACCTGTCTCTTCATAATTTATTTCCCAAATACACATCAAGCAACACACTCTTACAATAAAAATTATAGGCATAGTAGCAAAACCTCAACGCAATCTCAGTTGAACCCTTTTCTTACGACCCCCCAATTTAAGTCTTCTCCCTCTATAAGACCCTGTTTTTTTCATATTTTTTGTAAATTTACTTTTATTCTAACCCGACTCCCTCCCTTTTAATCTTCACCGGATCACGCGTTGGACTACACAATCCGGATGATGTGGGTTGTGCACGACCCATACTTTCCAAAGAAGGATTCAACGTAAAAAGTATGGGTCGTACACGACCCACGCCATCCGAATAGGAATAAACGTTTTGCCGCTTCTTTGCGGAGTATGGGTCGTACACGACCTATGCCATCCAAATCAGAATAAACAGCGTAACATTCCTTACGTAATTCCATATGGGTCGTCCACAACCCACATCATCCTGCTGTGCAGTTCAAATTACGTCATCGTTTATTTGTTTGTTTACAAAGATAATCTTTCAAAAGTTGGGCAATGGGAAGGACGTATGGTGATTGGAGATTACATGAAGTCTCAATCAAAAACTCCAAATAGTTTCAGAGATAAAGATGATTTTGTGGGGCTCTGGGTCGCCCACAACCCTTGGTGAAGGTTAAGACAAGATTCTCTCAGACTTATTCAGTTATTGGTGGTTTTTACACGGGGAGTACAAACCTGTAAGCAGACAACTTCATGTAGCAACAGGCGACGGTGACCAGCGCCGACACAGCTGGGCAGTTGACTAAGACACGCAGCAAAGTCGCTGTCAAATCACCACAAGCATGAAGACCCGCCAACACCAGTTTGTGTGTCTTGTCTTCTGCCTCTGCGTCTACTGCCATTTCAGTGTTTCTCTCATGAACACTAGAGGCACGAGTGTCTGTTGATCTTCTTCCATCTTTTGTCATATTACAGCAAGTCTTACTTTGATTTTGTTGCATGTTTGTTTCGTTTTGAGATTCACTTTCATCACAGTCGCTCAAATTTTGATACATCTCTAAGTTTTGTACTCTTTTAGTTTCTGCTGTTGTTTGACTCTCTGAAATCAATCCATACTTTGATTTTGAAGTTGTAAATGGTTGATCATTGTCAGAAAAATAGTTTTGATCTCTGTTGTTTATCACACCGTTTTGATTTTCTGTGTCATATTTTGATACCTTAGCAGAACTCTCACCGGAGCATAAACTAACTTTCTCACTGTCACACATTACAACACCGTCTTCTTTTTGTAAAATAGCAGGAGATTCACTTACATCGAGATGTGTATTTGCACTTTTCTCTTCTCTCTGTGCCACAATACCATTTGCTTTTTGTTCAAATTCCCAATGACTGTTGATTTTCTTAGTGCTGCTTATTTCATTTGATATCAGCGCTCCATCAACCTTCATTGAAGGGGCTTCTTTCTTACTCCCTGAATGTGATATACTATTTGTATCTTCTTCTTCTCGATCGCTCAGACAGGGACTCCGGAACTTCTGATGAAGCTTGCAGTACAGCGAAGACTCCGCAGGGTGCCCAAGATCTTCTCCTGAACTGGTGTGTCCGCAGGCCATGTTTCTGCTCGTAGTTTCTGGTGGATTGGACAGTGTTGGAGGACTATTTGTATAAGACGTGTGTTCCTCTTGTGATCCTTCTGCTGCAGAATCTCTCCTCAAGACCAGATTAAGAAAATCTTGCGTTGTGATATCTGGCTGGACGGTGCAGATAACATGTGAAGGGAGTTCGGTGGGTGTTTTGAATGCAGTGCTGCTCTCCTGTTGACTGGAAGCGTCATTCCTCTGTAACAAAGGTTGCATGCAGGGGTTGAGTATGATGGGTCTCATATTATAGGTTAATGTGTGTGTGTGTGTGCATGCACTTTTGTTTGCATGTGTATGTGCTGAATAAGTATGTGTTATTACCTGAAACTTACATGTCGTATGCATTTAGAGCGCTTACTTCCCTTTGTTTATCAGACTTTTATATTACTATACTATACAGTATTATAAAAGTCTGATAAACAAAGGGAATATAAAAGTCTGATAAACAAAGGGAAGTAAGCGCTCTAAATGCATACGACATGTAAGTTTCAGGTAATAACACATACTTATTCAGCACACACACACACACACACACACACACACACACACACACACACACACACACACACGTGCATGCACTCACAAACACACACTTACATACATAGAAGAATAAATTCATGCATGTTCATGTTCATACACATAATATGCCCCCAATCACAAACACACCAGGACTTTTACAAACTCACTAACCTTCAATTTCTTTTGAATGTCCTTCTTCAACTCTCTGAAAACAACGGAAAACAATCTTCACATTTTTTTTCAAGCGATAAGCACATCATTCTTTCCCCTGTTAACTGAGCATAGGGTACGCGTTGACAGGGATTTACGCCGCTCACAGATTCTTTTAAGTCTTTTCCTCAGTGATGTTGAAACAACAGTATAATACTCCAGAAAAGCCCAATGCAGCAAAAAAGCCATTATTCTATAGCATTCTCTCAAAACGAAAGTGATAAGAGTTGTCCGTTCCTGACATTGCCCGCGGCGCTGTCAGCGGGTAGTTCCGGTTGTTTTGTTTACGTCCAAAATGGCTGAACGAGAGAAGAAGATTAGTGGTGGAGGGAAACGTTACTGTGTCTGCTGTTCAAACTACGCGGGTAAAGAAGTTGAAGGGCTGAGTGTCATGCGCTTCCATTTTGCAAACACAAACCGGAACTACCTGCCGTTCCAGGGGCACAACTCTGTCCGACTATCGCGTTAGTTTTGAGACAGTGCTATAGAACTAGTCTGGAACCTTCTTTCTTCTGACAAAGCAAAAGAAAGACAAGTGAAACTCCAGATGTTTAACACTGATGAGAGTTGTTCCTTCATATTCCACCACCACTGACTTAGTTACTTAAAACACATAGGGAGTATGTATTCAAGTAAACTGTAATATCCCTGAGTGTCTTGGGTAAGGCGCAAAAAATATGCCACATTTCTTCTACTGCTTGGAAAGAAAACTCATTAAAATGAATAAATAAAATAAGACCTGAAATGTATGCCTTAATCAAAACCTATGTTTTGCCAGAGAGAACTCCCTTCACCATATCTTAAACTCCTATCTTCATAAGCAAGCAAACTCAAAATGCAGGAACAAGAGGAATATTGTCCTCAGAATTACCAAACAACACCACCATCATCAAAAGCAACAAAAAAGAAAAAGCAGACGCACCTGTCAAACTCATTTGCTTTGGGAGCGTGACCACCAGTTGCCTCTACCGTCGTGACCTTCAAGCCATGTGCAAAAGTCAAGAGACGAGAGAGGTGACCCAGCCCCGCCCCCACGTCCACCACATGGTCAGTTCTGGCCTGCTTGCTCACCAAGTTGATGACCTGCAATCAAAAACAATGAGATCGCTGCACTGAACAAATTGGTCATTCTCAAACATTATATAAACACAAATGAGAGAGACAGAGGAGAAAAAAGAGAGAGAGATAAAAGCACAATTTAATTCTTAGGAATTGGTGCACACTTTAAAATTGAAAAAAGTTAACTTCAAAATGAACCAAGTTCTTTTACATTCTGAAAAGTCATTTTACGTAATTCCTAACCGTTTCAGGAAATCCTGCATGCATTTTTACAAAAGCTTTAGAAAATGCATTGCCTGATTTCATGGATTGCCTGGAATGTATTCATTCACGATCAGTACATACTAAGTTTCAATACAAAAGATTAAACATTTACGAAGTATTGATATCCCCACCTTTCCTAGCTGTCGAATCTCATGTTGTTTTTTGGGTTTGACGTGCTTGCGAAAGATATGTTGCATGTCCATCAGCTGCCCGTTCTTAAAGCCTAGGGTCTTGCCTTCTGTTCCTCCACACTGTTCTGCTTTTGATTCCGGTTCTGTTTCTGGCTCACTCTTGTCATCTTGCAGTTTGCCACAACCACTGAATGCACAAAGAACAGTACTGTTACAGTGACACTGTTTAAAATAAAAAGATAAATAAGACAATATCTTCTTCTTCTTTGTTCATGGGCTGAAACTCCCACGTTCACTCATGTTTTTGCATGAGTGGGTTTTTACCTGTATGACAGTTTTTACCCCACCATTCAGGCCGCCCTATGCCGCTTTCGAGGAAAATAACTTCGACAATAAAATCAAATGTCCTCATGGAGACATGCGTGAGTCAGACTACAGACAAAAGCTGAGGAATAACATTTCTGAAAATTGGGGCGGGGATATAGCTCAGTTGGTAGCGCGCTGGATGTGTATTCAGTTGGCCGCTGTCAGCGCGAGTTCGATCCCAGGTTCGGCGGAAATTTATTTCACAGAGTCAACTTTGTGTGCAGACTCTCTTCGGTGTCCGAACCACCCCCCGTGTATACTACATTGGGTGTGCACGTTAAAGATCCCACGATTGACAAAAGGGTCTTTCCTGGCAAAATTGCTTAGGCACAATTAATAATTGTCTACATACCCGTGTGACTTGGAATAAGGCCGTGAAAGGTAAATATCAATCAATCAATCAATCAATGAGGCTTATATCGCGCATATTCCGTGGGTACAGTTCTAGGCGCTCTGCAGTGATGCCGTGTGAGATGAAATTTTATACGGCCAGTAATTGCAGCCATTTCGGCGCATATATACCTTTCACGGCCTATCATTCCAAGTCACACGGGTATAGGTGGACAGCGGCCAACTGAATACAAATCCAGCGCGCTACCAACTGAGCTATATCCCCGCCGACATGGCTGCAATCTACTGGCCGTATAAAATTTCATCTCACACGGCATCACTGCAGAGCGCCTAGAACTGTACCCACGGAATATGCGCGATATAAGCCTCATTGATTGATTGATTGATTGAAAATTGTTTGGGGTGAAGGGAAGTGGAAGCGCTTGAAGCCGTCTCTGGGTGGTGATGGCTGCATTGGCTTTGATGAGTGACAACTTGCAGGCATATAAACAAAGCTGATGCACACATATACGTCACAAATATGCGCATACACATATTATATGTAAATCTACATACAACTAATACAAAGCTGCTGGGAAGATGCGTGTCAACTTTCTGCAGGAAAATGAAACTGACAAAATCAAAATTTTAGTAAGGTTTTTGCAATCACTTATTAAGTGATGTTTGGAATGTTTATACGCTCATCTGCAACAAAAAAGGTATAGTTCTGTCAAAACGGCTCTGAGCCCTACTGCCAGTGCCACTTTAAGGATTCAAACCATACATAAAAACTCACCTGCCGTAACCTGCGTTCTGCAGAGTACACTGCACACTGTCCATAACATGGCGACTGTCCAGGTCAACACAGCCACGCTTCAGAGACAGGTGTGCACAGCAAGCTTTTAGCGCCAGCAGAGAGAGGGGGCTCACACTGCAACAATGATAAGTGCACCAGTTACTTTCACACATGATCTTTTTTTGTAGCCTGGTCGAGGCAAAGAAGAGGATTTAAGTGCTGCTTTACGTAAAACAAAGAAAGGGATTGAGATCACCAAAGTTTTGACTTTAGATAGCCAGAAATTTTCCAAACTAATTTTTGTAAATAATCAATCAATCAATCAATATGAGGCTTATATTACGCGTATTCCGTGGGTACAGTTCTAAGCGCAGGGATTTATTTTTTTAATTTTTTTTTTATGCAATTTATATCGCGCACATATTCAAGGCGCAGGGATTTATTTATGCCGTGTGAGATGGAATTTTTTTACACAATACATCACGCATTCACATCGGCCAGCAGATCGCAGCCATTTCGGCGCATATCCTACTTTTCACGGCCTATTATTCCAAGTCACACGGGTAATTTGGTGGACATTTTTATCTATGCCTATACAATTTTGCCAGGAAAGACCCTTTTGTCAATCGTGGGATCTTTAACGTGCACACCCCAATGTAGTGTACACGAAGGGACCTCGGTTTTTCGTCTCATCCGAAAGACTTGGATCATGTCTCCAAAACAGACACTTACTCGTCTGTCTCTATCTACAGTCGAACCCACTTAAAACGAACACGCTTGTTACGAATTTTGACTTATGACGTATTAGTTTTAAGTTCCCAACTGAATGCCTCTTTCTTCATGCTTAAAAAAAATGCTTAAAACGAATTCTTTATAACGAATTTATGCTTATAACGAGCACTTTTTGGATTCCCAAGCATGCATAATGTCTGTAATTTACTCACGCTTATGACGAAATCTTTAAACACGTCCCGAGATCGACATATCATGGGAATTTAAGAAGTTTGAATGTGTCAAAAGCGCCGGAATGCAAGTGTATAGTGTTTAAAAAGTATTAAGCTTGTAAAACTTTCAATCTCTCACACTTAACCATACAGATACATGCATACATACAGACACATACATTGAAAACAAGCACTCAAACTCACATGCACATGCATGCACACACTTATTCACACATGCAACACAGACACAGACACACATACTCGATCAGAGGCACATGCACACACACGCACACACACACACACACACACACACTGTGACACATGCACACATACACATGCACACACACGCACACACACACACACACTGTGACACATGCACACATACACATGCACACACACGCACACACACACACACACACACTTTGACACATGCACACATACACATGCACGCACACACACACACACACTGTGACACATACACATGCACACACACGCACACACACACACACTGTGACACATGCACACATACACATGCACACAGTGACACATGCACACACACACACACACACTGTGACACATGCACACACACATGCACACACACACACACACCTTGAGTGAGCAGCAGGTTGACACCATGGCTGACCAGTAGTGGAATGCATGAATGGAGACTATCAAGCTAGTTGGGAACTAAATCCAAAGTTCGAAACTATCGCTCTAGTGCGCAATGCATGGCACGATATTTTCAAATGTTCCGACCTAAGTTGGTGACTAACTTGCCTGAATTTGGTCCTCCTCCGAGGAGGACCAAATTCCTTAGTTTCGAACTATTGCAAAAATACAAATGGCGGCCGCCATGACAGTCTTTGATTTTGCTGTACAAAAAAAATCAAATATTCGGCAGTCCGACGTATGAACCAAAGAATGATGTCGACAAAGAAGTTGAAACATTGATTGCGCTTTGGAGGGGGTTCAAATACAAGTCGTGAAGTGACCGGCACAGCTGATTTGGGACACGATCTACCTTGAGTCGGGAGATTTGCTATGAACATTGACTAAATTTCCACTTTTTACATCAGCGACTGTACAAATTTGGCTTGTACATCTTCCTGTCGCTGATTTTAATCGGTTTGGATCATCCAACAGGTAAGAGCAAGATTCATCCGTTGTGTGCGTGTAGTTTGTGTGTCCCACGGTGTGTGTGTTCGTTTGTGCGCCTCGGTGTGTGAGTGTGTGTCAGATTATATTGCAATAATACATTTGTTAGAAAGTGAGAGCAAGGGTAGATCTAGATCTATGGGCCAGGCAGTACTGTCTGAGTGTCTCCGAAACCGTGTTCAGTGTCATAGGAAAATAGGCCTACGAGCCATTGTGTAGTGGTGACGATGAAAGATGACAGTGACATTGACAATGAACGATCGTCAATGCATCAATGATTATGCACAGCAGCATCGGTTTCTTCGGAACTGTGCACTGTTGACTGAATTTCCCACGGTGGAGCAATGAACAGTAGACACTAAAACAAAGCTAATCTAATGCATTGAAGCATCGCTGTAGATCTATCTCATTCAACTAACAATATAATGCAGTGAATGGCAAATCTATCTCTGAATGAACTGTTGTGTATCCTTATTTGCTGTAAATGTCCTGCCTCACACTGCACTCCCAACATTAGAAGTATGTTTTCTAAGCTGAATGCATGTATAATTTGATATAGTAAGTGTGTAAAGCCAAGAGTAACACTAACTGGCCCAAAACAATTGTTGTGTGTATACAAATGAAGAAAGAAACTGACTTCACTTGAATCACTGCCACTGAAAGTGTGTCTATTGTGTATTTTTAGAAGGGTTATTCAACAATGACTTATTTTTCTGTTTAAATACTTGATATTTACTCTGCATGAACAGAGTCAGAGGTAAATGCTGCTGTATAAACTATGATTGTGAAAGAGGGAATAAAAGAATCAATGAGCGAGTGGTTTAATTATAATACAGTTATTATTTATTGTTAATTAATTATTTTATGGTGTGTTTTTTCAGGCCTCCTAAGAAACCATGTGTGATGAAGTGTTCATACAGCTCTTGCATTCAGATGGATTCTGGAGAGGACTGAGTGGACATGCTGCTTTACAGACTACCATGAAGAGTAAGTCACACATTTCTGTACCACTACCAAGTACCTGCTTGTGCCTATTAAATTGTTATTGTAAAATTGATTTATATATATGTAAATTGGCACTGGTGATAGTAGTTTGAAGCTGTGTAGATGTTTTTGGCAGACTTTTGTACGTTGTGTTGTAAAGAGATCTGCGTTTCACATTAGATGCACTTACAATCTAGATAGATACATTCAGCTATGTCAACACTTGTTACATCTGAATCTGAGAGTAGTGGCAGGAGATGCAAGTTTATTGACACAAAAACATTACGGCTTTGTATAAAATAAATTCTTACATCTGTATGTATCCTTGCATAGTACAATTTGTACTATTTATACAAAATGGTACATAAAGCTTGGTTTTAGTTCTCTTTCTCTTCTCAAATCTTTTGCCACTATTCTTGAAGTAAATTACACAGTGTGAATGAACTAATGCAGCACAGGAAAGTAAAACAAAATTGCAAGATAAAATGAAATCATTACTAATTTACTGGAATTATTTTAAAGGCACATACAGTTATTCTTCCCTTGGCTCACCATCCTAGATCTTGCCAGGCTTTTACATGGAATAAGAATGAATCTGTTCACTCGGATACTTCTAAATTCAACACCCTGGCTTCTTCCTGCTCAGAGTTAGATTTTGTTGTGGAAACCACTCTCAGATTAACAAAAATGTTACTTCTTTACTTCTGCGAGTGACTTTTGAGAAATTCGTTCATAAACAAAATTCAACTATGCACATGAAGCAGTCACTGACTGTCAGGGTGTCAATATTTTATGTGTCTGGGTGAAGTTATGTTCCTATCCCATGTACAACTGGCCAGATCTGAAATGGCCAAAATCAATGGGATCAACACACATCCCCAGAATCTTCATCACTGGAAAATGTGGTGGGTTGAATGTATTTTAATAAAAAGGCTGACAGGCGAGTGCTTTGGATCCTGAAAGTTCTGTTTTGGACTGAAATCGAGACACATTTCCCAATGAAACTCAAACTGTATAGTGTTGATGCTGAAGAGCGAAAGTGTGTGGGTTGAGGGCACACTTGTTTTTGACTAAAATCGAGAAACATTTCTGCCGAGCACAAAGTTCATACACGCACAGATTTTTTTAATAGTTTAGATTACAATATCACACACACCATCCCCGATCCCAATGGTCATGTGAAGAGCAAGTGCTTCCTCACCCCCCCCCCACACACACACACACACACACTGCTCAACACCTTCTCCCCCCAACACACACCCTCCCCTCGCTAACCAAAACCCAACCCCGTGAATACTGAAGGTGCTCAGTTATATGTTTTCTTTATTTTTCAGGAAGGACCGCTACATTAAGGGAAGGCTGTTTGCACCTTGGTTCCTGGGTTCGCTGGGGACGATGATCAAATTCAGAGTACCATCACAATTCTGTGCTTTTCCATCTGGTTCGGCTGAGAATGCTTGCAGAGGTTTCTACACTACCCGTCATAAAAAGTAGGCAGACTTTGCGTTTGAGGGCAGATCTTAGTATATGACTGAAAAGGCCATTAATTTCCCTACTTTATTCAGAAACAAAATTGGGTTTTCATGACGTAGTGTCTATGCAGTGAAACCTGCAACACAGACACACACCCCCCCCCCCTCCCACAAATCAAATTCACAAAATCAAGCTTCCCGTGTTAAAATCAACAACACAAATCAGAACAACTAAACCAAAACATGTTTTGCATGTCATTAGACAGAACAATCAAATCTTTATCCAAAACAGTCCGTTTTGTTCACATATATCTTGTCTAACATGAACGCTATGGCATGCTGAGCGTGTAGTTGTCAATCCTCTCAGTTTTTGAAGTCGTTTTAGCGGGTAATGAGACCAAAAATTGTACATTTCAGAACTCCTCAACGCATTGTCTTAAAACTGTCAGTGATTTGTGCTAACACACGTCGTTAAGTACAAAAATGAGACCAAAAAATGGTACATTTCAGTAACTCCTCAACGCATTGTCTTAAAACTTGTCAGTGATTTGGGCTAACACATGTCGTTAAGTACACACGGAATCTCAAGTCATGTGAGATATTAGTTCTGCTGTTGCGCGACATGCCAGAACGAATTTTAAAAATAAAAATGTACCCTGTCCAATGAACTGAATTTGTAAAAAAAATTAGCATGCATGAAGAAAAATGAAAGCTTCAATTTACCTTTAATTTCATACATTTTCAACTATGACTGTTCACAGCGCACTTGTACGCACACACACATTCTTGGAAAATGCTCTTTCAAGAGCCATGATCAGTTAAGCGTGTCAGCCGTGAGCTTTTCTAGGCGTAGGCCTACATTTGCGCTCAGCGCTCTGAATGAGGCAAAATATTAATGTTCGCGTTGAAATCCTCATACCGCCAATGTCTGATAAAATATGTACATGAAATTTAATTGTGTGACGCATCTGTTATTGTTCTTGAAGATAACAACAAATTAATTGTTTTTCAATGAGTCAGCGAAGACCTACCATCAATTTAAGAACTCTTTCTGGCATGTCAATTAACAGCAGACTAATGTCTCAAATGACTTTAAAATCCGTATGAACTTTCCCACATGTGTTACTACTGTTAGCACAAATCACCGCAACGTTGAAGGCAATACGTTGAGGAGTTACGAAAACGTACCGGTTTTTGTCTCATTACCCACTAAAACTGCCTTTTACAGCTTCTCAGAGGAATGACACCTACACAAATCAACATGCCTTAATGTCAGTGTTAGACCAGATATGTGAACAAAACTGACTGATTTGGATGCAGATTTGATTGTTTTTTCTATTGACGTGCAGAAGATGTTCTGACTTTTGTGCTCTATTTCAAAAAATAAATTCCAAATTCGGCGGTCGATTCACTAAAACGAAGTTTGACCATGAACGGTATCAATACTTACTTAATTTAAACCCTCCAGACTTTTAGCTTTTATATTATCTGAATGTCTGAGTATACACCCCCTAGATCATCGGTGACCTGAAGAAAGCAGTTATATACTCATAGACAGACGCGTGTGAAGCATGTTTAAATGTGGAGTACGCTCATTTAAAAAAAAAATACACCAAGTTTGTTTGAGAATACTCCAAGTCCAAAACAGGGATTCCCAGGTCTGAATGTTGATTAAGGTATACTTTTGTGATTCGAATTGCCCCGAATGTTACAATCTTGAGCGCTTAGATCGGGCAAGTTTGGCTACCGCTCAATTTTAAAACCCGTACCGTTGAGTCGATCCCCAAAATTGGGAACTTAATTTAAAATTGCACAAAAGTCAGCCTATTTGATCTTCAAAATTGTCACTTTGTAAAAGGGTCATGCATAGGCTGAAGTGTATGTCCACAAATGTAGGTTATTAACTTGTTGTGGGTTGCATTGTTTTTGGGTCAACCTGTATTTGGTTTTTTTAATAAACGGCCTCATCATAAAGATTTGCCCTCAAACGGATCTGCCTACTTTTTATGACGAGTATCATAGTTGGCTCAGTGGCTAAAGAAACATTCTACAGGATGAATAAACAAACAAACAAATCTCATGATTCTCTGTGTTTTAATGTGTGTGTGTGTGTGTGTTTTGGGGAGTTTGTTTTGGTTTTTAGTGAGAGGATGGCTGGTGGTTTGGATGGGGGGAAAAGCTGAGTGACACTGTGATTGTGGATAATTAAATTGTTGTTGCTGCTGTCAGTTTCAAGGCACCGTTCTTCTTGCAAACGCCAAGTTTGGCTTACTATTTTTATTTTATATCTGCATGGGCTCTTACATGAGGTAAGGCCATCTATACACTTTGATACATACCAAACATTTACATTCTGACTGGGTCATGTGCAAAGTTGGAATGTTTGAATGAATACATTTTGCGGATTGATGTCAGTAGAAGTTAAACAAATTAATTGATCAAACATTCCAACACTTCAAAGTAAACACACATGTTTTTGACAGCTGGTATATGTTAAAGTGGAGGGATGGTTTTATTCCACGTGAAGCCTGCATGCCACATTTGAGACGTTGAGCGAAATCGTTTACACAAAATATGCAATCATTGTTTATCATCATTTAAATTAAAACGTTCATACACAATGACACAACAAATGTTGTCGGAAACTCAAAAGAACACATGAAAGAATAAAAGATGATCAATGCAGCAAAACGCGCCACTTGTACAGAGTGGGTTACAATTTCATGTTTGTTTAATTTAGCCTTCACATTTCCCTTATCATATCTTATATTTTAACATCGTTCTGTTCTTGTCAGCTTGAAATGTTTGCAGTTTTTACTCACGAAACAGGTTAGTCTTCTGAAGTCAGTGCAACATCAAAGCTAAAATTTCACACATGAGATGCATTTTGATGATCAGCTCTACCATACCGAAGCAATGCATTTAAACTGGCGCAGATTAATTTTCAAATGATGTTCAAGCAACAGCTAGCTTCCTTATAGACAGAGTGTCTAAGTTACAAAATATAGTCATCTCAGTATCCAACTTCATTACCTCTGTTTCTTTGCTTGCTTAGAAGAACTTCTCAGAGTGTTTGCGGCATTCATCAAACAAGATCATACACATTAAAATATTGTCACTTCCTACTCATTGAATAATGTATTCATTGTATCTAATTATTCATGTTAAAGACCAGCACAAAATTGCAATAATTTAAATATGTCACTGACATAAAGTATTCTACCCGATCTGGAAAAAAGGAAGAAAATCATAAGTGCATGATTCAAATCACTGATAATGTCTTGTAATTCGGTAGTGTTTCCAGTTAATCTTTTCTCTTTACATCTCACAATTCTTTTACTAGTTTATTTTGTAAGTAGAACACCAGGCCAAAACATTGTTGGCTCCTTTTGTATGACATCACACATTTTCAAGGATTTGCTTGCTAACTTGCTTGTTTCTTAATTTGTTTAATGATCGCTCCAAATTACATTCCTTCCTTTATCTGGCACTCTTGTTCTCAACTTTGTCCCTCCCTCTTAGCGGTTTAGAGAGAGAGGGAGAGAGTGTGTGTGTGTGTGTGTGTGTGTGTGTGTGTGTGTGTGTGTTAGTGTGTGCGTATGCCTGTGTGTGTGAGAGAGAGAGAGATAGAGACTGAGAGAAAGAAAGAGAGAGAGTTGATCTATTGTCTTGATTCCCTCATTCAATTTTCTTTTGTTGTATAGTGTAGAACTTAGACAGCTTCGTGACATACCTGTGGTGCGGTTTTATGGTCGTTTAACTCTCCATCGGTGAACCATGCAATTATTTCTCTTCAACGATTACTCGGTCTCTACTGACAACTCTAAACTCCACAAAACACGACTTTTTTCAGTTCAGAAATGTCAGTTTCGCTCCCATAAATTGAAACACAAACTTAAATACATCCATACATCATTGTCTGTTACAAAGTTCCAGCTTTGCTTTAAAATGCACAATCAGTATGAGGGACACGGACTTTTTCCCAGTATACCGACTGAGCCATCACTCAAATCTTCGACGACACTGACGCGTACATCTCCCCGGTCGGGCAGTTTTAGCTCTCGTAATGTGCGGAAGAACTGAGAGAAACATTTGCGTTCTGCCTATGTTTGTCTTGTTTGCTCGCCAAAATAATATTGCATCGATCAACCACTCAAGTTCGCACTGTTACCATGCTCCCAATCCCATGCTGGTTTGTTTACCACTTTCGAAGGTGAAGAGTTTACCGCGCCTGCGCAGTGACGGGGATTCCCCGTGACGTCACTTGAAAGTTATGACCTACTCTTTTTGTTGGCAACTAAGTAGTCTCGACCAAGTTCGCTCTCATGCATTGCAGACTGACTAAATCTGTAGTTACGAACTGCGTAGTTCGAACCTACGTTTAGTTGCTAACTATAATAGTCTCCATTCATGCATTCCACTACAGGAGGTTGCACAGGTATGGGAAATCTGTCTGCCCAAGATATTGTTGCCATGACAACGGAAGTCTTGACCAGTGATCTTTTACATAGAAGTCCTGAAAAAAAGAAAAAGAGCAGCTTTGTTGCAGTTGCCATAGATAGTGATACAGACAGTTTCCTGCACAGATTGTTTTTCCCCGAATCCATTAAGTACATCATTGTCCTGTGACCTGTAGTGGAAGTGTAAAGCTATGTTTCCATATATAGTGACGCGACGGCAGCACGATGGTTGTGGCGAGGTGGCGGCAGCGGAAAAACCAATCGCATACGTGTTTCCATATATGCGCGACGTGACAGCGGCGACGTGCTGCGCGACAGTTTGGCGTCAAAAACAAATTGCTGCCGCGCGTTATTTGCGTCCAAAGTGGACGTGGTCTAAGTCTTTTCAAATATTTGAGGACCCCCCCCCCCCCCCGGCCCCCACAACCAGGTTTATTGTCTATTTTGACTGTTTTTTTTGTCAGATGCATGTATTCACATAGTCCAGCAAGAATTTCTTCAAGGGTTGTTAAAGGCACCGGGTTCGTTACGCTTTTTGAGCATTTTGTTGAGAGAAAAAAAAGGCTTTTATTTTGTACATTTCTCGACTTTTTAATTGTCTAACCAACATAGGTAGCTTCAAATATAGTTTCTCTTGATTATGGCATATGGTTGTGTTAGCTTTTGACTGATTTATAAGAAGAAGTCAAGCCAGAAATAACAAAAATCCACCTGCCACGCCGTTTTTAATGGAAACACTCACGGCGAAATTCACTAGCGGCATCGCGTGTTTGTCACCGTCGTGCCACCACCACGTCGCTTTATGGAAACATATATACTGTTCAAAAAAAGAAACGCATAGCTTGTAATATTTGGTTAATTTAGTCATATGGCTACAAGGATATCCACCAAACTGCAGAAAATGTTTATCTGGTCGTCGACCTTTCGTCCATTGCCACAAGTGAGCTCTGCACGTCAGTGACGCATGCGTTATCAGTGGCTACAATGTCAAAATTGCTCATTTGGCATGACCACTCGTCATGCTTCAGTGTAATCTCGTGAAACTCGGGGAATATTGAGCTCTCACCATGTCTTCCAAAACCCATAAAAGCGGATTGTTCGCCACAAAGAAAATAGACGACAATTCAGCGACGAAAAATGGCCCGATTGAGCAGAGAAGACCGCCAAATTGCATTGGGTCGTTTACAAGCAGGCCATTTAAGTGAAAGTGCAATCGCCAGGCACTTGCACGTGTCCCAGAGCACCATCAGTAGACTGTGGGTCAGGTTTCAAGCCACTGGCTCCGTTGCTGACTTGCCACGAGCGGGAAGACGAGCTCACGACCGCTTCATACGGCTCCGCCACCTCCGGAATCGTTTCCTGTCGGCCTCATCTTCTGTCCAGGCTCTCCCCGGGCCACACCGATTATCGGACCAGACCGTGCGGAACCGCCTGCATGAAGCTGGTTTGAGAGCTCGCAGACCTCACAGAGGAGCTGTCCTCACCCGCCGCCATCGCCAGAACCGAGTGCAGTGGGGCAACCAGCACCTTCGCTGGACCGTCCGGAATCACTGGAGACACGTGTGGTTCAGCGACGAGTCCTACTTCCTGCTCCAGCGACATGATGGTCGGAGGAGGGTCTACCGGAGAGTAAACGAACGTTACGCGCCCAACTGTGTGGATGAGGCACCCGTTCATGGTGGTGGAGGCGTCATGGTGTGGGGGGCGATCAATACCGCTGGAAGGAGCACCCTGGTGCACGTCCAAGGGCGCATAACTGCCCAGCGATACGTGGAGGAAATTCTACGCCCACACGCCCTTCCTCTTCTGGCTGACCAGGATGCCATATTCCAGCAGGACAACGCTCGCCCGCACACAGCACGACTCACCACCCAGTTCCTCACCGACCACCATGTCCAGGTGCTTTCCTGGCCATCCATGTCGCCAGACATGAACCCGATAGAACACCTCTGGGATGAATTGGACAGACGTGTGCGCAGGCGAGAAGAAGCGCCGGCAAATCACCGCGATCTATTGCAGGCACTTCAGGAGGAGTGGGACACCATCCCACAGCAAGATATCCGGCATCTGATCCAGTCCATGCCCAGAAGGTGCCGGGCAGTTGTTGCTGCTCAAGGCAGCCACACCCCCTACTGACTTGACAGCCTCGGCACCCAATCGTATTGATTGACTGATTGATTTGAAGACGCAAATGAACTGTGTGTGCATTCAATAAGGCTCTCCAGCGTCTTATCAGACAGACATGATCTCTGGTCAGTCCTGTGCTTTTTCACCCCATTTTGCCATTGAAAAAACAATGCCAAACATGTGAATTGATTAAAAAAAATAAAAAAAATTTTACATTTTTTTTTATTTATGAAAATTGTAGTCTTGACAGGGATAGCGGAATGGCGTATTTTTTGCAGAAAATCGTAATAAATTACGCCAAAATCGTAAGGGTAAACAGGTCTGTATAATATGTGTACAGGGATTCAGAAAAAACTATTCGACCGATCTTCATGAAACTTAACATGAGAGTTCCTGAGAATGATATTCCCAAAGATTTTTTATAATTTTATAAATTGTATATAATCAAAAGTCAACCCAGCCATGTGGTGCGTTCATGAAAGGATGATTGAACATGAACCAAGAACCACAAATGCACTAGAAGGCTGGCATCGCCGAGTCCAGTCTATCATTGGCAAAGATCATCCCAATCTCTGGGACTTTTTCAAATTCCTGAAAGGAGAACAAGCGCACACAGACATGGCAATTCACGCAGCCCGCTGTGGAGAGCAACGCAAGAAGCGCCGGAAGAAAAACGAGCGACAAGAGCATCGCATTCTACGGCTGGTCAGCCAGTACGCGGAGCGCACCACAGAGCGTCTGTTCATGGAGTTCCTTTTCGGAATGGCCAACAACATTTCCTACTACTCATGATCCGGTCCTTGACGACTGTGTGTGTGTGTGTTTGTGTGAGCCCCGTTAAGCTGCCTTTTGCAAGTTTACACACCCTCATTAGGATGCCGGGTCGGTATATCCTGCCGGCAGCATAGGGAAATATTGTCAAAAGCCGTATAAAACGGTCAATAAATACCCCCAAATTAAGTTTCGTTTCGTTTTACGTCAGGCAGGAAAATGGAGGTAAAATGTCACGGATGCATGTTTTTTACACACCTCTTGCGTAATAGGTGACCGCGCATACACGGTAAAATTCCTCACACAAGTTCACACACAAGTTCGGCGCGCCAAAACTTCAGTTGACACTGAAAATGGACACCGCAGGGAGAGAGCGGCGGCAAGAGCAGCGAAGCCGATGTGACCGAAAGAGGCCGGTATGTTTAATTTGGATGATTAATGTTTATAATATACGAAAGCATGATATAGTCTACATATATTTTGTTGACATATAATTTTGAAGTAGTTGTAAATTACGTTGGTTTGTAAAGAAGTCTTGTTTTTTTTATCATGACGTCACAGCGATGTTGTCGCGTAACCGGAAGTTTGTTGAAATCGTAAAACTTGACTCAACGAGCTGACGACGTCCATCGTCGAGTGAATGAGTTTATCAATCGAAAGACCCAGTTTTACTTAGTTTTACATTTGTTAAATTGAAATGAAAACTTTGAGGAACAAATTGAAAGAAGATGACTGATGGATAGCACACGGCGTGCAAAGGGCAAGTAACTGAGTCAAGCAAACCTGCAAAGATGGCCGCAAGGGAGATCGCCTGAAATCGTTCAAGGCTGTCAAACTCTGATTGTTTTATAGGTGTCCTTCGCTTTGTCTGATCACCTCGAAACCAACTGAACTTGAAAGGATACAGGTTGGGCTTTCACCGCAACCCTAAAGTAATCGTCTGAGTGCTGTTGTTTGAAAAATAACCAGATCAAAATACGGTAGGTGCGTGGAAGTGAGAGAAAAAATTCGTGGGTGAATAATATTCCTCACACATACAGTCGGGACATAGGTTATTAGTGCTACATGAGTTATCATGCTAATGCACTTTTCGGGTTGCAATTTGTTCTGCCTAAGATTTTCATTGGTGACGAAATTTAATTCAGAAGTGGTTAGAGTTAGACTAGATCTGTTGTAAAAATCCAGGACGTTATCAACTGATCATGGTTTCGACTTCTATTCAGCGAAAATGGCGCATTTCTACAAAGGCACCTTTTCAGAATCTTTGACAGCTTCACTTACGCTGCAGACACACATTTGAAAACCATACATGTTGTCGTCTGCTACTTCATAATCTGTCTCATTGGGGAAGTGCCTCATTTTGATTGAAAACTAGGGCATTGTCTTTAGCAATATCGCAAAGCCAGCAATACGGCTGATATCGGTTGTGTGTGTGTGTGGGGGGGGGGGGGGGGGGGGCAACGTGCATGCTAAAGTAACTGCATGAATGAAAACATTTGCGGATTCACCATTTTGGAATAGGTTTTTCCTTTGCGGCGATTGAAAAGTGATAACTTCTACACTTTCGATGTGGTAACTTTGTGATTACTTACAGGTGTGATTTAATAATCTTTTTAACTTTAAGTGATAGCACGATGATTACATACATCTAAGGGAAGTCAGCAATTGTGCGTTGAAACTGATTGATTTCACTTCTCAACATAAAAGTTGGTGTGCATGTTCCTCATTGTTTTATGTAGATCTTTATGTAACATGCTCTTGTTAACCTTCACTGTAGTTTTTGAAGGATTAGATGAATACCGTTAAAAAGTAACTGAAAATATTATTGGGTAAAACTAACTGTCTACTTGACTTCTGATCGTCCCTACGTTTAGGTTCGAACCAAGAAGTTCCCTCAAAAATACCTGGAGAAAAAAATCAGAATGATAAAACAAGTGAAAACAAAATTGTTCTGGAAGTACAGCAGGAGTGATGCCCGCCAAATTGTTTAATTCACAAAAACAAATTCCTTATATGAAATGGAAAAAAATAGATAACCAAATACTGACTTGCAATTGTATAAATTATTTGTCTTTATCTTCGTTAACAGACACAGACACTATTTTTTGGCCAAATGTGTTTGATGTTTGAAACATCAAACAATGAAATACTCACTTTCTTTTTATCTTACAGTACTTACACCTTTTTTTTCAGATGACAAGAGGGCAAGTGATGGTGGAATTGTCCCGCAAGAAGATTAAAATTTCTCATGTGAGTAAATATATACTTTTTTTTAAAGAAAATGTTGCAGGGAAATGCAGGTTCTTAAGTATTACTTGTTATGTTGGTTTTCTTATTTAATATATATTTAAAATTCCTCTGGTAAAAAAAATTGTTCTTTAACTGATAATTTGGTTTACGTATACACACAGAAATGTCAAGTAACACCACGATAGTATACTTTGACATCTTGACCAAAAGAGTGGGTCTGAAACTTTAGGTAGACTGAAAAGAAATATAGTGGACGCCGCTTAAAGATACACAGTCGGTTAATTCTCTCTCACAGAATCTCTCGGTCTTTAAGGCTGTACATAACAGTCATGTTGTAATTAAGCCAAACTGTAAATTACAGCCAGAATTATGGCCGCATTGATGAGCTATTAATTTATGAATACAGTGGTACTCCCGACGAACGACCCCCCCATCAGAGACCCTCTCCCTTCTCAGACCTCATTCTTGCTGACGGATTAGTTTTGCTATATAAATCACCCCCCATGGCCGACTCCCCCCAGAACCCAATTTGCGACCGACTAGTTGTTACAATTTGCGACCTTGTAACGACATTTTCAAATCAAAACCTAACAAAAAATCGTAACGTTTTGCTTGAATCACTGAAAAAAGATCGCAAAAATCACTCGGCCGGAAATATAACAGACGACGCGTTTAGGTCTCGATTGCGCATGTCCGGCGTTCACAATTTTACGATCCCAACATGCCCTTTTCTTTCTTCTTCTTCTTCTTCTTCTTCTTCTTCCATATTGTGACCACGGTCATTTAGGCTGACCATTATGTCACATTGTGGAGGGTTGCAGATTCCAAAGAGTGAAGAAAAAAAAGAAAAAAAAAAAACCTAGCTAGAATCTACTGGGGGCTGGGGAGTTCCTGCACAATGCAGGAACTCGACTCCTGCGCAATGCAGGAGTCTGGGGCCTGGGGGTGTGAGAGGAGGAGGGATGAAGGGGTCTCGTTCCAGTCCCTGATTGTTCTTGGGAGGAACTTTGTTCTTTGTCCACTTCCTTTCGAAAAATCAACAAACACACGCGCGAGCATCAACGATCTTCTTCTTCAACCATGGCTTCGAACTCTCCTTCAACTTCAAACACTCAATCGCGCGGAAAGAAGAGGACATTTTTGACTCTGGAACAGAGGGTGGAAGTGGTGAAACGGAGCCGTAAGGGCGAAACAGCAATTTCGATCGCGCGGTCGTTTGAGGTAGGAAAAACTCAGATTCAATCGATCGTCAGCGACCAAGAAAACGTGGTCAATCGATGGGAGACCGGCGAAAATTGTGACCGCAAATACTCCAAGGCAAGGAAATGTATTTATGGTGACCTCAACGAACGCGTTTGGAGTTGGTTTTGTGACAGGTGTATAGTCCTCTTCCAAATACTGACACCCATATGAACATAAACTCTTTTGACTCCCAAATATTTTTTTAAATACATGTAGAGGATACAATTAAAGTAAAAAAAAAAAAACAGAAAAAATACATACCTCTTGCTTTTTATTGAATTAGATTATCAAATTAATTCACCAAACCACAACTGTAATTATGCCACAACTTCGACGGACCCTGAAGGTATTTCTCTCTTTCTCTCTGTCACTGATTTTTTCTCTCTCACTGTCTTTTTCTGACCTGACCTCACCCCCCTTGTAAGACCCCCCCCCCCCTTTTAAGACCTAAATTTGTCAGATTTTGGGAGGTCTTACATGGGGAGTACCACTGTATTTAATTTTCACTTAGTTTGACTTGGAAACCAACTTAATAAGACCCCAGTCCCACAAAGGCGAATTTCTCCGCAGCGCATTTGTCCTTGAGTCTCTGCGAGTGCGACTGACTGTAAGTCTGCACGCTTTTTCACTGCCCAGCGTGCGCTTTTTTCAAAGAAAGAAAGCCGTTTGATGTGTCACTGTGTTGTGCTCAGTGGCTAGGGCTCGAAATTAACGGGTGCCTGGTGAATTTTGCACGGAAAGTTGGTGACGGGCACGCAAAGTTCGCGTCAAAGGTGCCCGATTTGCACGCAAAAAAATCGAAAACAATGACTTTTAGTCAACAGAAGGCACCCATAGTTCCATCAGGGCACTCAAACTTTTTCAGTAATGGGCCCGGGTTGCACTCAAGGAAAAAGGTTAATTTCTAGCCCTGGTGGCAAGTACTGTGAACAGTGACTTTAGATGCGCTTCAAAATTAAATGATAAAATATTGATTTCTCCTCATTGCAGCCATAATTGTGGCTGTAATTTACAGGTTGTCTTAATTACACAATGACTGTGACAGTCCTGAAAGCCCGGCTGATTCTGTGAGAGACACTTCAACGAATTAATCCATCCTTAATAAAGCTGCGGTTGATAAAGCCAGCCACTTTAAAAACTGAATTTTTTAGGGTCCGGAATGTCCACTATATGTTATGCTTAAGAAAAAGCCGCTTAATAAAGCCATTTTTGTAACTTTTGTGGTGAAATTTAAAGCAAAATCCTGTTTCTTAGTCACTTGAGTAAAAGTGACTCAATTGTAATCGGCCAGTGTTTAGTCTGGCCAGACGGATGACGTGTCACAACCTTAAGGTTGGACTTTTCTCGGAAACTATAAAAGTGACCGAGTTCAAATTTTGTTTGATCATTACCCCCAACGCTTTAACATTAGTTTTGTTGACCCTTGTTAAGATCACTCACAGGGCAACCTCGAAGGAAAAATTGGAAATTTTATATAGATCTCTGAAACTATTCATCGGATTTGTTTCAAACTTGGTAGAATTCTTTACATCAAATTAGTAACATTAGCGTTTTACAAATTATGTCATCAAAAAAATAAGAGAGATAACTAGCCTTTCTGTTCAGTAACACAATAGCAAATCTACAGTAATAAACCTGATTGTGATTGACTAGATAAGTACAGAGCTTATTTTTCTGTTAGCTTGAAGGAAAACTCTCAACTTTTTATTCATGAAACTTTCAGGTACAGGAGAGACTTTCACTGCAGGAACGACAACAACAACACCAGTCCCAGCCAGCCTTACATGCTGCCGACTCCTTCTCCATCGCAGAGGGGGGTCGGGAAACCCCCATCTCCCCTCCGTCAGCCTTCGCCTCGTCGGCTGCCACGCCCGTCAACAAGCACAACATCTCCATCGTCGCCCAGCCCCCTCCCCTCAACCTGAGGGAGCTGCGAGTGGAAGAACAATCCAACAACACTGAAAGCGACATCAACTCTGATGTCTTGGACAGTTCTAGATCAGAGTTTGAGAGGATTTACACCGTTGCTGAAAAATATCACCATGACGTTGATGGTGGTGATGAAGATTTTGACCTTGACGCAGCCTTCATTGTGGCAGCTGCTGCTGACGACAGTCTCCTCGACAACCTTAGCAGAGGTCGTGGCGGCGACAAGGGAGATGTGTCTCCGGCTGATACGATAAAGAACAAATCTCCGGCCAGCGTGTGCTCGGCGGATTCTGTCGTTGTGCTCATGTGTCAGGAGAGAGTGACCAACACCGCTGTGACTGAAAACAGTCAAACTGCTGATAAGAAAGAGATCTTGAACGATGACCAGGTAATCCTTTTCTCTTTTCCCCCTCACTCATCAGTTATGAGTTTATAAAAAGACAAAACTGTTGTTTTTCTGGCAAGTTACTTCAATGACAAAACAGGGGTGTTCAAATACGAAACCCAGGGTTACCTAAACAACAGTTGGGAAAGACAGACACATTAAAGCTTGTAGTACCTCCAAGTCGAACATGGAGAGATAAAACTATAGTAAAAGTGACTGAGTTCAAAATTTGTTTGATCATTACCCCCAACGCTTTAACATTAGTTTTGTTGACCCTTGTTAAGATCATTCACAGGGCAACCTCGAAGGAAAAATTGGAAATGTTATATAGATCTCTGAAACTATTCATCGGATTTGTTTCAAACTTGGTAGAATTGTTCTTTACATCAAATTAGTAACATCTTTAGCGTTTTACAAATTATGTCATCAAAAAAATAAGTGAGATAACTAGCCTTTCTGTTCAGTAACACAATAGCAAATCTACAGTAATAAACCGGATTGTGATTGACTAGATAAGTACAGAGCTTATTTTTCTGTTAGCTTGAAGGAAAACTCTCAACTTTTTATTCATGAAACTTTCAGGTTCAGGAGAGACTTTCACTGCAGGAAAGACAACAACAACACCAGTCCCAGCCAGCCTTACATGCTGCCGACTCCTTCTCCATCGCAGAGGGGGGTCGGGAAACCCCCATCTCCCCTCCGTCAGCCTTCGCCTCGTCGGCTGCCACGCCCGTCAACAAGCACAACATCTCCATCGTCGCCCAGCCCCCTCCCCTCAACCTGAGGGAGCTGCGAGTGGAAGAACAATCCAACAACACTGAAAGCGACATCAACTCTGATGTCTTGGACAGTTCTAGATCAGAGTTTGAGAGGATTTACACCGTTGCTGAAAAATATCACCATGACGTTGATGGTGGTGATGAAGATTTTGACCTTGACGCAGCCTTCATTGTGGCAGCTGCTGCTGACGACAGTCTCCTCGACAACCTTAGCAGAGGTCGTGGCGGCGACAAGGGAGATGTGTCTCCGGCTGATACGATAAAGAACAAATCTCCGGCCAGCGTGTGCTCGGCGGATTCTGTCGTTGTGCTCATGTGTCAGGAGAGAGTGACCAACACCGCTGTGACTGAAAACAGTCAAACTGCTGATAAGAAAGAGATCTTGAACGATGACCAGGTAATCCTTTTTTCTTTTCCCCCTCACTCATCAGTTATGAGTTTATAAAAAGACAAAACTGTTGTTTTTCTGGCAAGTTACTTCAATGACAAAACAGGGGTGTTCAAATACGAAACCCAGGGTTACCTAAACAACAGTTGGGAAAGACAGACACATTAAAGCTTGTAGTACCTCCAAGTCGAACATGGAGGGATAAAACTATAGTAAAAATGAATGCTAAGTCTAATATGTGGGCTGACATGTACAAATTTCACCCCTATTGTATAAAGCTTTTACTTCCATTTTTTAAAATTTGTTTTTACTTACTTTTTACTCGAATAGATTATCATAATTATATATGCTTATACTGTTATAGGTAAGAAATTTCACTGCATTGCACACACCTAAGATATTGCAATGGAAGTTTTAGTCTGGGGGACAGGTCATTTCATCATTTTCCATTCTGAACCCAAATTTTAGTTGAGAGGGATCACTTATGCATTTATTTTGCTTTCTTTGAAATGGCTTTTTACATTTCTGCAGTAGATTTCATTACCCTGTGTCAGTTACAGGATTTTTCCTGTGGACTAGAATTCCCGGCAATAACACTTTCTTGCTTTTTTGCGGTGGATTACATCATTCAGGCACATGGTACCCTTCAACAAATTTGCGGATATCAGCAAAGTCTGTCCGATTGGAACCACCATTTCTTAGCCTGTTTTAGTGTTTAGTCAATTAGTGTGAAATCTTTGCAGAAAATGATGGAGAATTGTTCAAGAAGCAACTTTTCAGCGAAAGTTGCTTCCGACTTTGTACAATGCCTGAGAATTTCACAACCCTGTGGTAGTTGCAGGATTTTACGGTGGATAGAAGAGATGAAATCACTTGTCGGGGGTTGTAGCGTTGTTGGTTGGAGCGTCTGGTTGATTTGGCTGACTGTGGATCGAGCCCAGGTACCAGAATCAACTTGAGGGGAGACCAGAAGGTTTGTACCACCCTCGTGTGCTAACGCATGCAGAAAGATTAATGCACATTTTAAACTTCAAGATCCCGAGTTTCCCGCGAAAGTCTAGGGGCTCGGAAACACAAAGATATCCAGCACGCCTTCCCCTGAAGTTGGCGTCTTGCTGCCCGCGTAGCGGGGTAGGAAAAGCAGTGTGGCACGCAATACTCTCACCATAAGGCAACCCTGACACAGTAAAAAGTTCAAGAAAGAAAGAAAAAAATCATTCTACTACCCTGCATCAGTAACAGGATTTTATGGTGGATCTAGAGAAGAGATTGAATCATTTCTCTACCCTTTGTCAGTTACAGGATTTCACGGTGGATTTAGAGAAGAGCTCGGCGGGAGGCCTGGGCTTCACGGTGGTTGGGTGTGCCAGCACCACGGGGGGCCGCTACATCAAGGCCGGGGTGCAGGATCCGGCACTTTCCGATGGACGCCTTCGCCCACGTGACAGGCTCATCCAGGTCAGCAGTTTACATATATGTCCGAAAAACCCTTACCGAGTTAACAAAGGCGAGAAAACTGTCGCCTTTCACTGATAGCCTACTGGGACGATTCGATTCTCTGTTGCGGAAAATAAATCTGCAAAGGAAGTACAAGAGATTGGACCGCGATATGTATTTGAGACTGTGCCAAAAGGTGACGTTTTCATGTCAGTATGTCCCAAATGACATCACCAGTACATTTTTCATTCTATCTAATCTGTTTTCGTTCTATTTTTTCTAATAACATGCGTTAACAATTGATTGCCAACTGGAATGGAAGAGTACAAAAAGTGTAACTTGATATGTAGTTTCTCTAGAGGGAAAAACATCTTCCACTTTCATGTCAGTGTGTCCCATGCAACATACATTTGCCAAACAGCTATGTGCAAGTAGATTATTTGTTAGTGGTATAGAAAATACTGATCAACAATTAAAGTCAGTTTTCACATTCATTTTCTACCTATTTCTTATTTGTTTATTCTGTTGGCAATGGTGAAATGTCAGCAATCGTGTGTCATTCGGGACAGTAGACATGACACCTGACCTTTTGGCACAGTCTCATTTGCGTTGTAGTGGAAGGCATTTAAAAACACTTGTGTTCAAGTGGGCTACAAGCATGTTGGTGCGATATAGCCGAATTCACAATATACTGGACCGCAATATAGTGGTAGTCCCCTGAACTGTTTTACGGCAACTTACCAGAGTGAGACTTAATCCTACAGAGGATATATATATAGTTTGGCTGAATTGTAAAGAAGATTTAAGCTTATTGCATATTGTTTTACAGTGTTTCCCATCACGTACAATTGAGGGTATTTCACGTAATAAATTAAAAAATCACGTTATTATTGCTTGCTTGGGGGTATAAAAACAAAGAAAAATCATTTGGGGGTATACGAATTTCAAATGAGGGCATTGACTTTCGATCTTGAGCAATGGAGAAAAAATCAGAGAGAGAGAGAAGCAGAAAATACTAGTCAAAGTTTAAAACAACAGCTTGCTTATAAATGTATTGAACAGTTAAACAAACTAAAACAATTACAGCTGTAAATTTCAGAAAGATAATTTATGAGTCACTTGAGTGGCGGGGTAAAAACAGTGTGGCATGCAAGACTCACCATAAGGTGACCCTGAGAGTAAAAAGCTCAGGAACACAGAGGTAGAAAAAGAAGAAGTTACCATCTTGTCACCGAAATAAGAATACTTTGGAAAATTAATTATGTTCATGGGAATAACTTCAATAAGGAATGATACAGAAAGAATTTGAAGCACGTGGTGAGATTGACAACGGTGCAGTTGTGTTTGAGACGATCTTAGAAATAACTCCAATTGAAAGGCATTCAGCAATTACTTGACTAACGACCCATGCTCTCTTACCTAAAATGCATGTAGCATATGTGATAAACCCCTTTCATTTATGTTTCAGGACAAAGACAGTGCCAGTTCGGACTACGATTTGTCGGACACAGACCCAACATGGATTCCCAACGATGAGTCTCAAAAGGACCATGTTTCTGACTCTGACAGTTCTGCTGTAAATGAGCAAACAATACCCTCCCCTTTTCCTTACTTATCGGTTCCACTTGAAAATCCAAATGCTCCGTCAACATTGCAACGTTGCGATATTTCTTCCACATGTCATTCTTCCTCTGACAAGCAAGAGCCTGAAATTACTGGCTTTACTGTTGATCAAAGTTCAGGAGATGGACCAAAAAAGAAGAAAAAAGATAAATCTCATTGGTGTCTTGTGTGTGGTTTGTCTACAACAAAGTTGGAAAGACATTTCAATAGTTTTCACAGAGATGAGTCCATTCTTGTTCCATTGTTTCATGCATCGAGGAAAGACAAGAAAAAAGAATTGTCAAAGATGAGAAATTTAGGGGATCATAGGCATAACCGGAAAGTTTGGGAAGAAGGCAAAGGGGAAATTGTGGTAAAGCGCAAAAGTGCCAAAGAAGAAAAGCAAGTGAAAGACTTTGTACCTTGTCCAGAGTGTTACGGTTATTTCAATTCGAAGGACATGTACCGTCATAAGTGCGTAAAACCCTGTTGCAAGTCTTCAAAAGGAAAGGTTGTTGCTGGAAGACTTCTTCTTCCTGCTGTCCCGGGGAGTAAAATCACCAGGGACCATGACGAAGAAAAGCTGCGTGAAATATTGGAACATGTGAAAAATGACCCAGTGGGCATGATTGTTAAAACAGATATAACGATTCGGGAACTTGCACTGCGAGAGACGAGGAAGAATGGGTTTGATTCCGATCGACATGCTTACATTCGAAATAAACTGAGAGAAATAGCACGCCTTGTACTTGCACTCAGGAAAGAAAGTGGCAATCAGAATGGACAGTTGATTGATTTTCTGAAACCGGACATGTTCAGTACTATTGTCCAAGCTACACGTGTACTTTGTGAATTTTCAAAAGAGTCGTCCGACTTCAAAAACCCATCAACGGCAAAGAAAATTGGCCACACTTTGAAAAGATGCACCTTGTTGATGCAAGCAAAGGCCATTGAGCAAAATGACATGCAACTGAGACAGCAGTGCAAGCACTTCATAGAAGTCTTCGATGTTCGGTGGAATGAATGGGTTTCGTCGTCAGCCGCAAGAACTCTTTACAGAAGACATCAGAACAATGTGCAGCGACTTCCACTCTCGAAAGATATACAAAAGCTCTCGTCGCACCTATCACAGGTTGCAGAGGATGCAAAAAAGGACATGAAAAACGCTTCTTCTTCTCGGGACAAAACAACAGCTCGACATTCACTTTGTAAAGCTCTACTCAGTCAAGTGATCCTCTTCAACCGCCGAAGATCTGGAGAAGTGTCCAAAATGAAAGTTCAAGATTTTGAAAACCGTCAGCTTGATACAAGTGATGACATTCTGCACAGCTTGCCTTCATTTGAACAAGCTTTGAGTAAATCATTACAAAGGGTGGAGATTATTGGCAAAACTGGCACAATCGTTCCAATTTTGCTGACAGCAAATTTGGTAGATTCTTTTGAAACACTCATTGCATCTCGTCAAGAAGCTGGCATTCCTGAAACAAACAACTTTGTTTTCTCTCAAAGCTGCTTTGGTCATGGTGATAGAAATGGACACATTCGCGGAAGTGACACTCTGAAGATTCATTGCCAACAAGCAGATTTGCAGCACCCTGAACTTATTACGTCCACATCCTTGAGAAAGCACGTAGCCACAATGACTCAACTCTACAATCTTGCAGACAATGAGCTTGACGTTGTTGCTCAGTTTCTGGGTCATGACATTCGCACACACAGACGTTACTATAGATTACCTTCTGCAGCGCTTCAAGTGACGAAAGTGGCAAAACTTCTCATTCAGTTGGAGAAAGGAGAAATAACAAACTCAACTTCTCTGGACAGTGTCGACATCAGCGATGACATCATTGTTGACGAGGAGAACGACGACGATGAAGAAGATACCCATCCTCAAACAGCAGCCTCACAAAAAGGTATTTGAACTAATTAGAAAATGATTTGTTTCTATATAATGCTTGGTATCAAATTTCATTGACAAGCACTAGAGGAGATGAGCTGGTGGCCATACTAAGGCAGGATTTTTTCGTTAAACTGTTAATTAACACAGCAGGAGCTGAATGGACCCTACCACCTGTCAATCAAGTCAAAACTCTACTCCAATCAAATGCAGCCCAGCGCGAGCCTTATTTTAATATTATTGAACCACAATCAAAAGCCAGCAATCGTGAGCCTTATTTTAATATTATTGCACCGCGCAATCAGAAGCCAGCAAGCGCGAGCCATAAATCACGTATTGAACTCGGCTCAAAAGATGCACGGGACTTGTGTGCTTGTATGACTAATCTTAGTAATCAGTTCTCTCGAGACTGACCGCCATCGTTTGTTTTTTTACGTTTTCGTCGTTGCCTACTTGGCTAAAGAAGATGGATCTGGAAGTTTATTGTCGGTAAAACTTTTGTTTCGTTGGAAAACTTGTTAAATTCAGTGGAGCAGGTCGACGGCGTAAATCTGATACGTATTGAAAGGGTCAAAACCGTCAAATTGTACGGACACAGACTGGGAAGGGCTGCATTTTGAGCAGCTGGTTTACGTTTAACACGGTGGGAATTGAGCGCTTGTATGATTGGTCAAAGTTATTGCGAGACTTTTGTCAAGATGTTTGTTTCTTCCCACAACTTGGCGGAGACCCTGACAGCATTTTTAAGTAAACCACGGCCCTGGTATCCAAAAAGAGACTTTTTAATTTTACTCTTTTTTTTTATTTCAGGACAAGGACACCACAACTTCACTGGATATCCGCAGCTGTGTGGCCAGACAGGGTCATCTGGATCGCTTCAGTCTTCTGGTGGTACGCTCTCATCTGGATCGCTTCAGTCTTCTGGTGCGACACGGTCACCTGGATCGCTTCAGTCTTCTGGTGGTAAGCTCTCATCTGGATCGCTTCAGTCTTCTGGTGCGACACAGTCACCTGGATCGCTTCAGTCTTCTGGTGGTACGCTCTCATTTTTCACCTTTGTTTGATGCGTCGAGGTCAGATGCCATGATTGTTTCACCTGTCGGTGCAAATGTTGCCCCTCAGCCCTACGGACTTCGGGGTAACTTTTGCACTGACAGGTGAAACAATCATGGCATCTGACCTCGACGCATCAAACAGCAGTGAATAATGTATAATTATTATTCAGAGGATCGGATAATTGAAGGAATAAAAAACGCTCGCGCTGGACCCGAGTACTCTTCAGACTGGCTCGCTCCCCCAGTATGAAAGTTTTTGTCTTGTGCACGTTTAAGACCAAGTGATTGCTCTGTGTGAATTACAGGCATTCCCTTTGCTATATAAATGCATTGCATGCGAGCCGAGGATGTGTGTGGTGACTGGCCTTTCTCTTTTATTTGATCACAGTGAAAAATATACTGCCGACCCTCTTCATAACTTAACAATATAAATGTTTGGAATGCCTGTGGTGTGAATGTTGGTTTCTGAAATTAAACTTAAGCGATTGTTCTGTGTGTGCTGATCGATCTCTACAATCGTAAACGAGAGGCTGGTCTCGGGATCCAACATCTGAGAAAAGTTCCTCATAATATGTGTAAAAACCATCAACATCACTGTGAGAAAATAAACAATACAAACACAACCAGTTCCCCTGTGGAACATTGTGGACTTTCCCACAACCTGACCTACAAAAATCCTCTGCGTGCGTGTGATGATGCGGGAAATAACCAGCGAGCTGGCTGGCTGTTCTATCAGGCTGCGTGTTTCCCCGCCGGTGTGAATTCCTCCCACTGTTAAGTCGTTTTTGTGAAAAATTAAAGTCTGCTGAGCCCAAGTACTAGCGTACTCGGGGATAAACAATAGTAAACAAGAATTTAAAAAAAATAGATAAAATAAATCGCCTATGCCGGGAATCGAACCCGGATCACTTTGGCCATAGGCGGACGTGCTTTCCACCAAGCCATTAACTCTGACAATTTTGCCAGTGAACTCAAATGCCTAGAGTGCTAACTTCAGGTCGCGCGCACGCGAAGTGGCACATGCACGCAAAGCCTGTAGGTGTCGGTGGCTGGCTGGCAGTTCTATTAGCCGAACAGCAGTTCTATCCCACCGCGAATTGCGCCCACCGCCAAGAGTCGTTTTTGTGGATTATTTCGCATTTAGGTCCCAGCTAACATTATGAAGTTTTAATACGATCAATCGGACCTATTATCAAGTTAGTGTATCAACTTTTGAACGAACTGCGCCCAGTAGTTTCCCAGCAATAAGCTGTTAAATCCAGACAGACAGACAGACAGACAGACACACAATTAAAGTCTGCTGAGCCCAAGTACTAGCGTACTCGGGTATGATGTACACTTATATCCATGTTAAGTTGACCTTTGACCTATGTTTTGATAATGTTTCGACCACCATGACCTTTTTCTACGTCGAAAGTGACTCAATCGAGCGTTTGCTCTTCTTTTTTAGTAAGTTATCAGTCTTTGCGGAACTTGCATGTCTGAGCGCGAGCTTTTCGTCAAATCACTGACCAAATGTGCATAGAAATGTAAACATTTGACAAGGCTTCCTTGGTTTTCGTCTGCTCAGAACCCACATGAAAAACAAGTTACAAGTTACTGACACATGACTGGAAAACTTTCTCTTCTTGTGCATTATACAATACAATTTTACGTATTTTTGGAATGTGCTTTTTCTGAAAGTTTGTTTTGGACAGTTCTATTCCCCAGTGCCATGACATAAGTTGTGAAGGTAGTGCTTTTGTAATTGTTTGCTGTCTGTTGTGGTGTTGTCTGTGTTTAATCTGAGGAAATTCTCAAGCATTGTATCATTTTTCTCTGTGCAGCAAGGAAAGCCTGGTCTGATGATGAAGTCAGCGCTGTGCTCAGACACCTGGAAAGCTACATCCTCCTGGGTCATCTGCCTGGCAAAGAGGTTATTGTCAAGTGTCTCATAGAGGATAAGGCTCTCAAGAACAGGACGTGGCGAAACGTCAAAGATTTTGTAAGAAACAGAATCCAAAAGAACAGGTGCAAGGACTAGTCATTTTTTGTTTGTTTGCTTAACGCCCAGCCGACCACGAAGGGCCATATCAGGGCGGTGCTGCTTTGACATATAAGGTGCGCCACACACAAGACAGAAGTCGCAGCACAGGCTTCATGTCTCACCCAGTCACATTATTCTGACACCGGACCAACCAGTCCTAGCACTAACCCCATAATGCCAGACGCCAGGCGGAGCAGCCACTAGATTGCCAATTTTAAAGTCTTAGGTATGACCCGGCCGGGGTTCGAACCCACGACCTCCCGATCACGGGGCGGACGCCTTACCACTAGGCCAACCGTGCGAGTCGACTAGTCATTGAGATCACTGTTGTTCATGCTGTGGTTGTCACTTTTTGTTAACAGAGTATTGTCAGGAACATCATTCAGTTCTAGTCATTCTAAGACACAGTTTTTTTTATCAGTTGAGAATTAGTTCTCAGCTGTGTTTACTGATTTTGACAAAAGCCATTAAATTACATATTCTTACTCCAATTCTCATAAATACATTGACTTCAATCTCACATGCTAGATGTCGAAAAAAACACTCAAAATACCTGCCCTTAGAAGGGTGGTAACCAAGCAAAACGAAAAGCCATAGCCGTTGCTATGAACTGACCTTGCTCAGTTACCCATAACACCCTGCGCACCACGTGAGCGCCAGCATCCGGAATAATTAGAAAGTTCACCTGCATTCTCGTCCAAACATAAATATTGTGTTTACAAAATATAATATCGGTACTTTCCCACAAAGTACAAAAAAGTCAACTACATGCAACACACAAAACTAAACCAAAGCTCAGCAACGACAGCGTTTCCTAACAGTGTGGTTGATCTCTCAGGATTTCTACGTTTTGTATTGAGACATGACTGTACAGGGAAAACTCTTGATTAGTATGCTTGATCTCTCAGGATTTATACTTTTTGCAGAGAGACATGACTGTACATGGAAATCGCTTGGTGTGAATCAGAATCGGAATCAATTTTCAGAATCAGAATCAATTTGTATTGTCTTCTAAGCTTTCTTATAAGGTATGTGTGCTTGATTTTGCAGGATTTCTACTTTTTTGTATTGAGACATGACTGTACAGGGAAAACTCTTAATTTGTATGCTTGATCTCTCAGGGGTTCTACTTTTTGTATTGAGACATGACTGTACAGGGAAAACTCTTGATTTGTGTGCTTGATCTCTCAGGAGATCTACTTTTTGTATTGAGACATGACCGTACAGGGAAAACTCTTGATTTGTGTGCTTGATCTCTCAGGAGTTCTACTTTTTGCATTGAGACATGACTGTACAGGGAAAACTTGATTTGTGTGCTTGATCTCTCGGGATTTCTACGTTTTGTATTGAGACATGACTGTACAGGGAAAACTCTTGATTTGTGTGCTTGATCTCTCAGGAGTTCTACTTTTTGTATGGAGACATGACTGTACAGGGAAAACTCTTGATTTGTATGCTTGATCTCTCAGGAGTTCTACTTTTTGTATGGAGACATGACTGTACAGGGAAAACTTGATTTGTGTGCTTGATCTCTCGGGATTTCTACGTTTTGTATTGAGACATGACTGTACAGGGAAAACATGATTTGTGTGCTTGATCTCTCGGGATTTCTCTCTCAGGAGATCTACTTTTTGTATGGAGACATGACTGTACAGGGAAAACTCTTAATTTGTATGCTTGATCTCTCAGGGGTTCTACTTTTTGCATTGAGACATGACTGTACAGGGAAAACTCTTGATTTGTGTGCTTGATCTCTCGGGATTTCTACGTTTTGTATTGAGACATGACTGTACAGGGAAAACTCTTGATTTGTGTGCTTGATCTCTCGGGATTTCTACGTTTTGTATTGAGACATGACTGTACAGGGAAAACTCTTGATTTGTGTGCTTGATCTCTCAGGAGTTCTACGTTTTGTATTGAGACATGACTGTACAGGAAAAACTCTTGATTTGTACGTATGCTTGATCTCTCATGATTTATACTTTTTGCAGAGAGACATGACTGTACATGGAAATCGCTTGGTGTGAATCAGAATCGGAATCAATTTTCAGAATCAGAATCAATTTGTATTGTCTTTTAAGCTTTCTTATAAGGTATGTGTGCTTGATTTTGCAGGATTTCTACTTTTTTGTATTGAGACATGACTGTACAGGGAAAACTCTTGATTTGTATGCTTGATCTCTCAGGGGTTCTACTTTTTGTATTGAGACATGACTGTACAGGGAAAACTCTTGATTTGTGTGCTTGATCTCTCAGGAGATCTACTTTTTGTATTGAGACATGACCGTACAGGGAAAACTCTTGATTTGTGTGCTTGATCTCTCAGGAGTTCTACTTTTTCTATGGAGACATGACTGTACAGGGAAAACTCTTGATTTGTATGCTTGATCTCTCAGGGGTTCTACTTTTTCTATGGAGACATGACTGTACAGGGAAAACTTGATTTGTGTGCTTGATCTCTCAGGGGTTCTACTTTTTCTATGGAGACATGACTGTACAGGGAAAACTCTTGATTTGTATGCTTGATCTCTCAGGATTTGCACTATTTGTAGAGAGACATGACTGTACAGGGAAATCGCTTGATGTGTGTGCTTGATCTCTCGGGATTTCTAATTTTTGGCTCATAAGAATCATAAAGAGTCTGTGTAATGTCGCGTGTATGTCTGGCTGTACGGCCATGTCAAAACTGTAACAATTTGCCCTTAACATGGAAACAATATGTAACATGTTTCAAACTTTGTGTGATGATGACCCTCATTGAGCTCTATGGGTTGATACCTGATTGGATGACCTTTGACCTTTTTCAAGGTCACAGCTTCAAAGAAAACAATGATGTTCTGTATCTTAGAGACTATTCATCAAACAAAACAGAGGCAGTAACTCTGCTTTTACCTCGACCTCAACAAACTTTAACATTGGGCTTTTCTTGGAAGCTATGGAAGCAAAATCTTTTAGACTTGGCAGGAATATGCCCTGTTTTGATCTTTACAACTGTTCCTAATATGAATTACTTTTGACGTTTTTCAAGGTCACAGGGGGGCTTAGAAGGTAATAAAAAAAAAACGCGGGTTAGAGGGAGTCCCATATTGGACGAGAAAGAATTTACCCGATGCTTCCCAGCATGTCGTAAGAGGCGACTAATGGTTCTGTTTCTCCTTTTACCCTTAAGTGTTTCTTGTATAGAATATAGTACCCCCCGCGGGTTAGGGGGAGTCCCATATTGGTTGGGACGAGAAAGATGCTACCCAGCATGTCGTAAGAGGCGACTAACGGTTCTGTTTCTCCTTTTACCCTTGTTAAATGTTTCTTGTATAGAATATAGTCAATGTTTGTAAAGATTTTAGTCAAGCAGTATGTAAGAAATGTTAAGTCCTTTGTACTGGAAACTTGCATTCTCCCAGTAAGGTAATACATTTTACTACGTTGCAAGCCCCTGGAGCAATTTTTTGATTAGTGCTTTTGTGAACAAGAAACAATCAACAAGTGGCTCTATCCCATCTCCCCCCTTTCCCCTATCCCATCTCCCCCCCCCCCCCCCCCCTTTCCCCGTCGCGATATAACCTTGAATGGTTGAAAACGGCGTTAAACACCAAATAAAGAAAGAAAGAAAGAAAGTATAGAATATAGTCAATGTTTGTAAAGATTTTAGTCAAGCAGTATGTAAGAAATGTTTAGTCCTTTGTACTGGAAACTTGCATTCTCCCAGTAAGGTCATATATATTGTACTACATTGCAAGCCCCTGGAGCAATTTTTTGATTAGTGCTTTTGTGAACAAGAAACAATTAACAAGTGGCTTTATCCCATCTCCCCCCTTTCCCCTATCCCATCTCCCCCCTTTCCCCGTCGCGATATAACCTTGAATGGTTGAAAACGACGTTAAACACCAAATAAAGAAAGAAAGGTAAAAACCTGAGGTTCTGTATCTCACAGACTATTCTTCAGAATTGCATCAAACTTTGTAGGATTGCTCATGATCATCCCATCAAACTGATCACGTTCATACTTTGTTTGTCATAGTCAACAAAAAATAAGGGTAGTAACTCTGCTTTTCCGCCGACCTCCACAAACTTTAACATTGGGCTTTTCTCGGAAGCTATGGAACCTAAACCCCATTAACTTGGCAGGAATATGCCCTGTATTGATATTTACAATGGCGGGGACGTAGCGTAGTGGTTAGCACGTCTGGTTTGTAAGCCAGTCGGTCTGGCCGCTGAGGGTTTGAACCCCAGGTATTTTTTTTGTATTTCCAGAGTCAACATTCAGTGCAGACTCTAAAAGGACGGAATCGTACCACCCTTGTGTGCATGTGCATGCAGAAGACCAGTGCGCACGTTAAAGATCCCGAGTTTCCATCAAAAGTTTAGGGGCTCGGAAACACAAAGATACCCAGCACGCCTTCCACCAAAGTCGGCGTCGCACTGCCTACGTGGCGGGGTAAAAACTGTGTGGCTCGCAAAACTCTCACCATAAGGTGACCCTGAGAGTAAAAAGCTCAGGAACAAAGAAGAAGAAGAAGATATTTACAATTATGCAAAATATGAATGACTTTGACCTTCATTCAAGGTCACAGGGGTGTCGTCAAAGTAGTAATTTCAAATTAGAGTCGTCTGAGCGTTTGCTTTTCTTGTTTTATTTTCTTGTTTTAAAATGATGTGATCAAAAAAGTAAAAACAGTGCCGTTTCAAGACACAAAAGCAGAGACTGCTTGGAATTGTGCTTACTTTAAAGTTGTATATTTGGAAATTGAATAATGACTTTCAGATAGAAAAGAAATAAACAAAGTCATACGCTTTTGTGTCCCTTTAATCACATTTTCTTTTTCACATTGTGTGTTAACTGAGAATTTCACGTCCTAATAATTCCCCAAAATCTGTCACTGCCGAAAAGAAATCGCTTGATTTATCAGTTGCTCTAGTACCTTGGTCGAGGCTTTGTATACATTTAGGGCAGCTGTAGTTTGAAAATATGCACACAAAAAAGAAAAAAAAAGAAAAAAAAGAGATCAAGAACAAAGGATTGTTAAGACTCAATCTGATTCTCTTTTTTTTTTTCTAGAGAATATGTATTACTATATCAAAATCGATGAAAAAACCCTGACATTCACTGTTTTCTCAGTCCATGGCACAGTTGATATTGATTTTGACATCTCTGTCAGCATTCTCTCATGATTAAAATTGTTTCACTCTATTATGTCATAAAACATATTTGTGCAACATGTCTCAGTAGATGGGGCTGTCCTCAATTTCTTTAATTATTTTTTGAGTTTGAAACTTGTTCAGTTATATTTGTGTTTGAAGCTTGTTTTAAACTTCAGGTGTGAAGTATCAGATCTATTCCAGTAATTAACTAAGAAGTTGTTTTGTTCTTTCAGTTGAATAATAAACAGTTTTTGTACAATGTTTTGTGTGTTTCTTTTTGTTCCAGTGAAATGTCCAACATCAAACTGAATCAGGTTTCAGAGAAAGGCTCATCGTAGTCCTCGGACTGACATAAAAACAAACAAACGAAAAGCAAAACAAAACCCTTTGGCCATCTAAGGGAGGTAAACATTACCATACACACATGACCACCTTATGATGGTTGAAGTTAGCAAGTCGAGGCTTTGTGTGCATATAGTGCGGTTGCAATTGTACAACATATTATTACACACAAAAAAAGGATTGTGGGGACGCATTTGATTAAGATAAGATAAAATAAAACACGACCATCTAAAGGATGTAAACATTACCATACACATATGACCGCCTGATGATGGTTAAGAAAAGCAAAACAAAACCCTTTGGCCATCTAAGGGAGGTAAACATTACCATACACACATGACCACCTTATGATGGTTGAAGTTAGCAAGTCGAGGCTTTGTGTGCATATAGTGCGGTTGCAATTGTACAACATATTATTACACACAAAAAAAGGATTGTGGGGACGCATTTGATTAAGATAAGATAAAATAAAACACGACCATCTAAAGGATGTAAACATTACCATACACATATGACCGCCTGATGATGGTTAAGAAAAGCAAAACAAAACCCTTTGGCCATCTAAGGGAGGTAAACATTACCATACACACATGACCACCTTATGATGGTTGAAGTTAGCAAGTCGAGGCTTTGTGTGCATATAGTGCGGTTGCAATTGTACAACATATTATTACACACAAAAAAAGGATTGTGGGGACGCATTTGATTAAGATAAGATAAAATAAAACACGACCATCTAAAGGATGTAAACATTACCATACACATATGACCGCCTGATGATGGTTAAATTTAGCTTACACACATTGACCACTTTATGATAGTAAATGTCAACATACACTACATGGCATCTCTATTCATGTAAAATGTCAGCTTAGCTAAATTTTCAAAATAGGCGAATGATTTCTTTCTAACTTCATTTAGAATTACAAAATAAAGTTTCATCTCAAATCTGGACAGAATCGGCCTGTAAACTCTGCTCATTTTTCCCGGCATCTTAATGATTGTGCAAACTCACTGACCGGATAAGGATAACGTGGCTCACACCAGTATGTGTGTGTGTGTGTGTGTGTGTGTGTGTGTGTGTGTGTGTGTGTGTGTGAGTCTGTGTATTGATGGCTACTTTGTAGTTTAACCAGTCTTACCTTTGCATTTTACCTCTTATAATTTTTACTAGAAATCGCATTTGAAAAATCGTATAAGATGCATATGTATAAGATGCATAAGCATTTTACCCAGTATATATTATGAAATGAAGTTATTGATGAATATTTTTGTTGTAATGGTGTGTGTGTGTGTGTGTGTGTGTGTGTGTGTGTGTGTGTGTGTGTGTGTGAGTGTGTGTGTGTGTGTGTGGAATCCAGCAGCGTGCTAACAACAACAACAACAACAACAAAACAACAACCACAACCACGTGATATCAAACAAATTTAGTTAATTTGTCGCTCGAAACTAGAACAACATCACCGTGACAGTTTCAGATATGACGTTATCAAAGTAGTTTTGACAGCATCATTCTACAGTCCGGTCGAGCTTCTGTCGTTCGAGCATATGTCGCGTCGAGCTTTTGTCGCGTCGAGCATTTGTCCGGGCCATTCGAGCATCTGTCGTTCGAGCACTATGTCGCGTCGAGCTTTTGTCGCGTCGAGCATTTGTCCATTCGAGCATTTGTCGTTCGAGCATATGTCGTGTCGAGCTTTTGTCGCGTCGAGCATTTGTCGGCCATTCGAGCATCTGTCGTTCGAGCATATGTCGCGTCGAGCTTTTGTCGCGTCGAGCATTTGTCCGCCATTCGAGCATTTGTCGTTCGAGCATATGTCGCATCGAGCTTTTGTCGCGTCGAGCATTTGTCCATTCGAGCATTTGTCGTTCGAGATTTTGTCGTTCGAGCTTTTGTCGTTCGAGCTTATGTCATGTACCCGCTGCGCGCGCACCATTGCCGGCGCAAATTCTAATAAAATACCTTTCCGTTTATATATCTACCTAACTTCTATCTTTCAAAGTCCCTTTTATCTTTGATACGGTCCTAATTATATTTAGGTTTGCATAGAAGTCACTGATTAGGCTGGATGGCTGCATATTATTGTGTTAGGCCCTATTTACGATAATGCTTCGAACTGACCAAAGCGTCACTCTGACCTTGACCGGTTTTCATGTATCGTCGAGAGAAATTGATTCTCACAAACTCATCTTTGTCTTTTCAATCATTGTTTTGTCATTTTTGTATCACTATTACATATCCCGTACCTATGTTGCATATGATTTTAGTTTGTTTATAAGGATTTGGTTGTAATGAGTGATGCTTGGTTCCTCTGCAAAGATTGCTAAATTCCTGCGCGAGTACCTGTCTGCATAAATTAGCAATCTTTGCAGAGGAACCAAGCATCACTCATTACAACCAAATCCTTATAAACAAACTAAAATCATATGCAAGATGTAGCCAAGTGCACTTCGCTACCCTAGACACTCTAATCGGCATCGCATAGCGAAACAGCCTTGTGTACAGTACAAACGGGATAACCCATCCCATAGCAGACGATACGATGCTGCGCGCGCACCATTGCCGGCGCAAATTCTAATAAAATACCTTTCTTTATATATCTACCTAACTTCTATCTTTCAAAGTCCCTTTTATCTTTGATACGGTCCTAATTATATTTAGGTTTGCATAGAAGTCACTGATTAGGCTGGATGGCTGCATATTATTGTGTTATTTACGATAATGCTTCGAACTGACCAAAGCGTCACTCTGACCTTGACCGGTTTTCATGTATCGTCGAGAGAAATTGATTCTCACAAACTCATCTTTGTCTTTTCAATCATTGTTTTGTCATTTTTGTATCACTATTACATATCCCGTACCTATGTTGCATATGATTTTAGTTTGTTTATAAGGATTTGGTTGTAATGAGTGATGCTTGGTTCCTCTGCAAAGATTGCTAATTTATGCAGACAGGTACTCGCGCAGGAATTTAGCCGATTCCATTTACTTTCGGACTTTACCGCTTCGTACTAAGTCAATGTATAATTTTCCCCCAAGTAACGCATATCATGATGTTTGTCTAGGGTTCTTCTTTTTATCTGTATGATTTATGAATTTGTCCATTATTCCAGTTTAGAGAGTTTTGTAATTTTCTGCACTGAAGTTGGTTCAGTGCCTTCACTAGGACCATTGTTTTTGCATCCAACTAAATACATATAAGTTTTTACGAAATGTGATCTATTGCAATGGAAAGCTAAAGGTCGTAGCTTTAATTTGATGTATTGTTTGTTAGGATTGGTTATGTATTTGTTTAAATAACGTAGGGTAAAGCATGTGTAAGAAACACAAATTCCGTGTTTCTGGCCGTATTCAGTCCGATTTTCATCACCGCCGGACGGTGCTTTCTGTGCAGTCCGCGCCGGGGCTATAAGTATAGGCCGGACACCGGCATAAGCAAGCATTCGCTCAAAAGCAAAGATGGCTGCGCCCTACGAAAGCGTGATCGAGGCGAACGAAGAATACTTGGAGCACTTGGATGGTGTGAAACCTCTGGACAACATTTTGGTTCTAAATCAGGTGAATACTGATTTTTACATTGTCATCTGCTTGGTGTATGATTAGTTATTAGTTTAGCAAGATGAATAGGATAAATTGGAGTGGTTATTTTTGTAAACCTGTTCCGAAATTGAAATAATTGTAATTTGACAATGTGGTGGGGTTTTTGACAGAAGCACCGGTCACAGAAATGGTGCAGAATATTTGTATTTTCTGGTTGTAGTTAGTGTATGAAGTGCACAGACGGAAAGATAAGTGTGTTACGGATGTTTTGAAGTTAAAACTTGAATAGGGTTTTGTAAAGAAATTTGGTTTTGAATTATAATTTGAAGTAAAAGAAAGTTTTGCGCATGCGCGGGAATAACCGAAAGCGCATCGCATAGTTGGGAAGTTGGCTGTTGCTGTTTTATGGAACAAAAGTGTTTGTGACTAGTGTTTTATTTGAGATGTTTGAGGTGAGATTTCATTCCAAGTGATTTAGACATTGTGAATTGAAGAAGTTTGGTCAAAATGGTCAGTTTATCACTGCAGATAAATGTGATTATGTATGGACACTTCTTGTAGCTAGTTTTAAGTTTGTAACAATGGTGGAGTGGAACACATGTGATGTGTGGTATTGTTACAAAGAAGAACAAAGATGGTTAGTCACTGTCTTGTAGGATAACATATAGTCTTTCTGTTTCTGTCAATGAAGATGGAATTGATCACAGTAGGCATAATGTAGGTATCAAAATCCCTCTTTGCATGACTTAGCAGGCATGAAAATTCTCCGTATTTTCCGTATTTTTGAAAAAATAAACCGTATTTTTTTTTATTTTCCGATATAGTAAAATAGTTTTGGGGCCATGTTTGAATCCAATTTTAAGGCTCAGATAGCCCCAGATTGCACCAAATTGCACCCTTGAAAAAATTTTCCGGGGGGGCATGCCCCCGGACCCCCCTAGAAGTCTTGGCGCTTCGCGTTTGCGAAACTTGGCGCTACGCGCCTGTGAAACTTGGCGCTACGCGCCTGCGAATTTTGTTTTCAGTATTTTTTTTTTCTTCAGTTTTCATGCCTGCTTAGGCTTGGCCTCACTTCAAACTGTGATTTTGTCTTTTATTTCAGCTTGAAATGTATAAAACATGTTTCAAAAAAATGTGTTGTTCTTCTTCTTTACGAATGTGCAAGTTTTATCTTTGTAGATTTTGTGACGATTTTGTTAAATGACCTACTATTTACCGATCTGCCACGCGAGCCGAGCATGTTCACACGCAGGGGTCTCGCTTCTCGTGGCGTTTGGCTGCGCGGGTATTCGCTACAGGCGTGCAAATAGTATGCAAATTAGAAGTAGAGTCCTTCCTGTTTAGTTTCGTATACATAATGCCTGTGTAAAAAATATCGGGAACACTTCGAAATTTCAGATGGGAATTTCTCGATTGAAAATTCAACCGGTTACCGATAAATTCAACCCAACAAATTTATACCATCTTTTAGCCCTGACATTACTCTACAAGTGTTTAATGTTTGAAGCTTGCCTGCGGAAAACCCGCTTTGCCAAACGCGGATTTGTGAGGGGGTATAGCTTTGCTTTCAAAGCACGTGTGGTTGAAAATGGCTTCCGAAGTCGCGGGCATGTCGCTCGACTCGCCATCGGACAGAAACGAATAAATGGATGAAATTTCTGAAGATCGGTCGTCAGATGTCTTAAATAGTAAGTTTAAACAGTTGTCTGGATGAAATGAATGTTTTTTGGAAGTTTGAGGAAGTTATAAGCAAGGATTGCCATATTTTCGGAACTAGATCACGATCGATTTCTGAAGCTAAAACAAAAGTTGTGTCACTTGGATATTTTATTGTACTGAATTAAAATTCACTGCACTCCGAAGAAATGTACCTTCTAGATCAACTTCAAATGCATTCTGGCAATGGTTTCTCGACTTTTATTTGTTGGTATGTGGCTATTTTTGCGTAAAATCGTGAAATTGTAAGGTCACGTGACCTGGATGGAAATGGTGTTTTGGTTCGGAATTAGGGCAACAACACGGCTGTGGTTGGTCACTTGGTGGCAGGAACAGCTCGGCAACAGTATGTGATGAAAGCTACTAACTTTTCATTTTCTTCCAAGTTTAGTTTGATTTTTGTTTCAAAGAAGGGCCAAAGCAGTTCAACAAAAACAAAATAGTCTAGTGTAACATAGACCCATTTTTTAATTTTTTTGTTTGTTCTTCAATGATACCGAAAACGGACCTATTTTTTGAAATAGTGTTATTTCATTCACATTGCAGATTTTATAAGTTTTTAAAGACCCAGCTCATTTTTTTTACAAACTTTTAAAAACATAAAAAAGGATGGTTCGCTTTTTTGCATGTTTTTAAAGACCGTGGGAGCCCTGGGCACAACCAACATTATACATTAAAAAAATAACTATGTTTTACGGTGTAATTTGTTCATGTGAGCTCTTTTTCTTGACCCAATTGAGTCGCCCTATGCAGCGATCAACAAAGGATAAAGGTATGCGATTGCCTAATTTGATTTTTACTGTGAGCTTGGATCATACATATGCCTCTGGACACAACAGTAGAGCCGCGCCGAAGAGAGACCCCTGCGTGTGAACATGCTCGGCTTGCGTGGCCGATCGGTAAATAGTGGGTCATTTGACAAAATCGTCACATAATAACCACAAAAGCTACAAAGATAAAACTGGCACATTCGGTAAAGAAGAAGAACAACAAATTTTTTTGAAACATGTTTTATACATTTCAAGCTGAAATAAAAGACAAAATCACAGTTTGAAGTGAGGCCAACTGGCGCCAAGCCTAAGTCATGCAAAGAGGGATTTTGATATTGTGAGCACACAAAAATGACTTTTTGAGTCACTTGAGAAAAAGTGACTCTATGTAATCGGTCAGTGTTAGTCTGTCCGGCCGGCCGTCCGTCCGTAGACACCACCTTAACGTTGGACTTTTCTCGGAAACTATCAAAGCGATCGGGCTCATATTTTGTTTAGTCATGACCTCCAATGACCTCTACACTTTAACGATGGTTTTGTTGACCTTTGACCTTTTTCAAGGTCACAGGTCAGCGTCAAAGGAAAAATTAGACATTTTATATCTTTTCTCGGAAACTATCAAAGCGATCGGGCTCATATTTTGTTTAGTCGTGACCTCCAATGACCTCTACACTTTAACGATGGTTTCGTTGACCTTTGACCTTTTTCAAGGTCACAGGTCAGCGTCAAAGGAAAAATTAGACATTTTATATCTTTGACAAAGTTCATCGGATGTGATTGAAACTTTGTAGGATTATTCTTTACATCAAAGTATTTACATCTGTAGCCTTTTACGAACGTTATCAGAAAAACAAGGGAGATAACTAGCCTTTTCTGTTCGGCAACACACAACTTAACGTTGGGCTTTTCTCGGAAACTATAAAAGTGACCGGGCTCAAATTTTATGTGAACGTGACTCATTGTGTTGTGAATAGCAATTTCTTCCTGTCCATCTGATGCCTCATATAATATTCAGAACTGCGAAAGTGACTCGATCGAGCGTTTGCTCTTCTTGTTTCCATTTGTTTTTATTGAAGTAGCACTTTGTTTAGAATTAGAGATCTTGAAGTCCTGATCATTTCCATATAAAAATTATATTGCTGTACTTTAATTAGAAAGGAAGTTATGAATTTTTAAAGAATTATTGATGTCCGCTGGCTAAAATTGGTGTCAAATTAGTGATTAGGCCAAAAAAAAAAAAAGGTCTGTTTACGGTAACATAGGCCAAAAAAATAGGGTCGGTAGGTCGGGATTTATTTATTTATTTTTTTTTTTCTTCCAAAAAACCATATTGTTACGTTATTTTGTCAAAAAAACAAGATTTTTTTTTTCTTTTTTCCCCAAATGCCAAAAAAAAGTCTAGGGTCGCGCGAAAAAACTAGGGTCGGTCGGGTTACCGTAAACAGACCTATTTTTTTTTTTGGCCTTATGGCTATTTGAATGACCTGGTATGAGGTCATTTCTCAAAAATGACCACTCAAAAATTTCTATGCCTACTTATATCATACCAGATCCAGGAAAATAACTGTTTCATACACTTCTCTTAATATATGTGTTATTTATGAACAGCCAAACTTCCCATATCAGACCTGTTTACCCCCCAAAATGAAAATCAGGAATGCAGCTGGTACTTTTCCGTAATTTGAGGCATCTTTGAGTAATCTTTTTTATCAACCATAAACCAGCTCGAAAACGATTAAACGACACATTTATTTGCGCGCTACCATGCAAAACAAGTTCAAAATTGATTACAATGTTTAACAGTATTGTACTACACACACAGAAGCTCGATGACACACACACACAAACACACGACACCTGATATATAATATGCAAGTTAACTAAGACAAGTTTACTTTATCTAAAAAAAAAAAGCAACACCACAGTATTCAGGGGCGGAGCAAGAGAGCTAGAGGGTGGGGGGTACAACCTGCGGTCCAGGGGTTGGGGGGGGAGTCTGGCTGAAGAATTTTAGCTATTTTATTAACAATTTGTAGCTTATATCCTTGATTTTAAACATGATAAATTGGTGTCAGCAGCCACTCATTATTTCTTTTAAAGTTAGTATTAAATAATGGCAATTTATCTTTATTGATATCTGCTCCAGACAACAATAACAATTTCACAGACAGAAAATGTCTTTAGCTTTTTTCCCACAGATTGTTTTTGTTGTTGTTTTTTTTGCTTTTTTGACAGCAAGGGGGGGGGGGGGGGTCCGGAACCCCTGTAACATCCCCTACCCCCACCCCTCCGCCCTTGGACTATTTACAGTCACTTGAAGATGCATGTGAACAAAACCACCTTACATTCTGCCACATCAGACATCCTGCATTAAAACCAGTCATAACAAGAAATTCCTCCGATAGGAATAACACCCCCGTTGGTCAAAGGGAAATAACCATTCTCACTGCACCCATTCTCACTGCCACCAACTGAGAAGGTTATTTCCCTTTGACCATGAATATGTTTCTGTATAAATCCTTGTAGAATCTTAATCCAGCAATAACTCCCTAACCGTGTGTTTGACTGGTCCCAATTTTTGTAAGGACCGTCTCAGGAATGTATAGAACCTGTTCACCAAGTTTGGTGACGATCGGTCCGTTCATTCTTGAGATCTATATGCGAACACAAACACACAAACAAACACACAAACAAACAAACAAACAAACAAACACATCGAGTGAAACCTATACACACCCCTATACCGGGGGTGTAATAACTCTCTCCAGAAGCTACCTTTAATTTTAGAGGACCGATTCGTTTATTTCATGTAAACATTTTGTTGTAAGTTTTTCGATTCAAAGAACTATGATCTTTGCTATATTGGAGAAATATTAATGGAGATCAGTTTTAGACTCAGAAAGACTTGCATTTCGGCAACAGCCAAGTAACTGATGAGCGCGACCATACTCGACCTACATCTATGTCTCTGGCGCGACTGACCGTAGTGAGAGATCGGTTCGCAGGTCTGAGAGATTCTGTGGAAGTAGAGACCTAGGTCAAATAAACTCGATGCGAAGCAGGCTCATGTTTTGCCAAACATAATTTCGTGTTTTTGTTTGTTTCCATGTTCATTTGTGTACTGCATTTTGTTAAAACTAATGCTGCGTCTAACCTCGGGACACGTGCCGCGACGTGACTCGTAACTGACTAGCTTTGTTGTTGCACTGATCTCAAGTTGATCACCAAAATGAATGTGGTTCGCTCTTCTTAAACTTCACCAGACACCGCCACTTGACAGTTTTGCCGATATTTCTGTACAACTTTCGCTTTTTTGGTTGGCATTTCGTCCCCACAGAGATCGGCCCTATATTACCTTTCGGACCAATGTCGATCTCAAATCCGCGGAATCCGACAAATACCTTGCTGTGCACATGCGCAGAAAAGGCTGTTTCGGTCAGCCTTGAAATCACAGCCCTGGTGACTACCACAATTTCGACTTCGAATTTCCACGCAAGAAAAAGGTTCTCTCGACCGGAATTTCCGGAATTTTTGGTAGTATTCCGTAATACCGGAATTTAGACCCCAAATCCGTAATAATTCCGGACAATCCGGGAGGGTAAACAGGTCTGCCATATTATGCAACTGGCAACCGGGATGCAAACAACGTTAAGGTAGTTCACTGGACCCGTTAAATATAAATTGGTTTCTCCCAAAAGTTGGTTATTTTTTAAGTTCGATCTGTCTGCTATGCATTCAGCATAAAAAAAATATAGGGTAGTGGGTTCGTTTCGGAGCTATGAGTCTCGGAAGACAGTGCCCGTTTTGAATTTTGGACCGAAAAATCGAAAAATGGGTATGTTTTGAAAACGGCCAATTACACAAACATCTGCATAGGAATAGTCATTTAAAAAATATCACCAAAAGCAGCAATGGGCAGGTAACGAAGTGTACTGGTAAACGAAAATGTTGCGCATACTCAAACTTTGTGACGTCACGTCTTTTGCCAGAGTTTATTTTAAATTTGTTCCTCATGTTGAGGTATTTTATTGCTGGTAGCCTGGAAATAAATTACGATTTGATGAGATGGGTTGTAAACGCAAGAGCGATCAAAACGGCATTAAAAAAAACAAAAAAAACGACAGGTTGGTAGTGTTTTTAGGGGGGGTTCACTCCCTTGATTAACCCCACCCTTTGCACTATTACTGTCCAGTGTGCCTCAGAAAAATATGTGTCACGATAATGTAAAGGGCTGTTGTCCGATCATTTGTCTCAGATATATGAGCCAACTAAATTATGTTTTTAAAAACCACTGTTACATATGACCTCTGTTGAAAGTCAAAGGTCACCGCAACTTTGAAAGGCCACAAGTCCGATTCAAATGTGATAAAAACGCCAATCAAAAGGTGGAGGTCACTTGTTTGATACAAGTGTAATAATAAAAATTAATAATCAAGGCTTGGTTTATAATTTTGCTTAATAGTGCGTACTGTTATTTGTTACGGTTTGAAGGCTGGGACTTTTTGAGGGTGGAATTAAAGCAATTTTTCGCCTTATGGGCCCCTTATGCCTCGAAGGACTTCAATTATTGTATTATCTGCTGCCAGCGTACAGTAGAAAGAGGGCTGCATACACAAGACACTTGTTCTTAATACTACTGGCTGTGTTATTCTAGTTCAAACACCGGTTTTAACATGTGGTATTCTGATGCAATCACGCTGTGAGCATCACGGGTTGGGAGACACTCTCTTACCTGCTACCGGAGCTTCAATGTTAGCTTTGGTGATTATTACGATGTCACTGGCAAAGAGAACGGCTTTGTACCGATTTCATTAGATGCCCACGTGTTTTTGACCTCGTGGTTGGGAGGCGTGTCGCATTGTTTTTATTTCTGGCGGTGTCGTCATTTTCTGACGTCATTCACTTACGCTGCCTGAAAAATGTGACGTTTGTTCTATTCACGTCATTCGAATGTTCGACGTGTTCTTCTTCTTCTTCTTCTTCTGCGTTCCCTGTTCGATGTGTTCGAATTCCCAGCCTGCCAGGAAAAAATGGCGACACAACTCAGTGGCTTCCCTTTGTGTATGAAGAGTAATGTCCCTGTTTCCATTTGACCTGCCTTAAATTAATTATTTTAAAAATTCGTAACTTGAGTTCTAGTGGACCGATTTTGATCATGTTTGCACCATTGAATTCAAAATGATGAGAGCTATGCACACAAGTGAAGATAACGGTTACATCTCAAGAAGTCAAAATCACTTTTTATTACCTACATAATGTTACTCCTGTGTTAGGAAGAAGATTTTGCTGTTTATAGTTGGTAAATAGTAAATGATGTCTAAATATCAGCTGTTTCTAGTTGATAATGTGGAATGATAGAAAGATAGTGGTGTGTTTGAACACAGTAACTATGTGGTAATTATTAGTCATAATTACTAGCCTCTGGTAACATCTGGTAAATATGATTTGTGTTTTGTTGTGTGCTAATAAGGAAACGTTGTGTTTAATTTCAGAGCCAACCAGTCTGGGTTTTACATTACATGTCTGACTGAGTAGTTTGTGTTCTTAGATTTTGGTGAAGCACCTTACGAACACTGGGTTTAAGGTTTTTAACTAGGTTTTTAACTAGGTTTTTAGGTTTGGGTTTTAACTGGTCTTTAAGGTCTTGACCTTAAGATTTTGGTCTTTAGGTCTAACACTGTTCTTTAGCCATTGTGTTTGATTTTTGGAAGTTGGGTTTTGTTGAAAAAGAAAAACTCAAGAGAATAAAAGAAGTTTGAAAGTGAAACATATTTCTGTATTTGTGTTATTCATTGACACATAAGATCCCCTACCCCCTTTCTTAACATAATTGGTTTTTCTAAATATAACTTGAAAGGTCAAGAGTGTTACAAAATGGCGTCCCTGGGTAGGCTAGGGGGTATGTAAAAAAAAAAAAAAAAAAAAAAAAAAAAAAAAATTAAAGTAAAACCCAGTGTTCTGGTGCCGCTTCATCATGGCCAGTGGTGGCCAAGAACTGAGCTCTCAGACAGATGATGTGTGTGATCGGGGAGGCATGACACCGCGCATGCTGGGACGTGGACGGGGGACACCGTTGGCGCGGGGGCTGTACACCACCCCTGGTTTCATTACATCCGACAGCGGTCTTTTCATGCCGACATCCACTCCCGAAGTTACTCCGACAGCATCAGGTGCACCCATCATCAACGTTCATGTGAAGGCGCCAACCCAATCTCCTCGGTTGGGGATTTTTACGGGGACTAGACCAGGCGGAGGCGCGGAAGTCAACCGGGATAACCAGCATTCCAGACATGAACAGAGGAACAGTTACTGTGCCAGCTGCACTAGGAAGGTTCAGTCTTTCACGTCTGTGGACATTGCTTTTGAACAACAACTCTTTTTTGATGGATAAAGCTAAAGCTTTTGGAGACGAAAGTGATAACACTGTGGAGGGTGGAAATGAGTCTGCAGATGAAGATCATGAACATCAGACTGAAAAAAAAAAGAGCTCAGGAGGTCTACAAGACCAAGAAAATCGGTGGAAAAACTGAATTTGATGCACAGTGTGAGTGGCAAGGTAGATACGCATACGCAAACTGTACCTGTAGTCTGTGTGTGTGGGAAAGTTGAAGATTTTCGTCCACCTGATTTGTCTGGGGCTTACCTAGATGGGGAACTTGTAGACTGTGTGATGAATCAGTTGAGTGTTTTAATGGAAACACCGCTATAAGAAATCCAGGGTGGTTTTCATTGAGAGAATATTAACGGGGTTAATGCATGTTTGAGTGCATTACATGAACAGTGGACTACTGTTTTTGTCAGTTGTAGTTTTGACTGTGTGTTGGTCTCCATCAGGCTAACCGTTCAGGCTAACAGTTGAGTCTTGGGTATATGACAAATTGTTTTGTTGGACTGTATGAATGGAGTTTTGGTTATGAAAAACATAGTAATACAGTTATTTTGTTATTATGCAGTGTATGGAGAATATGTAGACTGTAGAATATGATGTAAAAAGAGAAATTGATTTTCGTATTAGTTTTGTTGTTTTTGTCAAATGTTCTTATTTTTGAGTCACTTGAGAAAAAGTGACTCTATGTAATCGGTCAGTGTTAGTCTGTCCGGCCGTCCGTAGACACCACCTTAACGTTGGACTTTTCTCGGAAACTATCAAAGCGATCGGGCTCATATTTTGTTTAGTTGTGACCTCCAATGACCTCTACACTTTAACGATGGTTTCGTTGACCTTTGACCTTTTTCAAGGTCACAGGTCAGCGTCAAAGGAAAAATTAGACATTTTATATCTTTGACAAAGTTCATCGGATGTGATTGAAACTTTGTAGGATTATTCTTTACATCAAAGTATTTACATCTGTAGCCTTTTACGAACGTTATCAGAAAAACAAGGGAGATAACTAGCCATTTCTGTTCGGCAACACACAACTTAACGTTGGGCTTTTCTCGAAAACTATAAAAGTGACCGGGCTCAAATTTTATGTGAACGTGACTCCCAGTGACCTCTACACTTTGACGTCTGCTTTGGTGACCTTTGACCTTTTTCAAGGTCATAATATTCAGAACTGCGAAAGTGACTCGATCGAGCGTTTGCTCTTCTTGTTCAAATGGAGAAACATTTTTCCTCAGGAGGGGTGAATGTAACACATTCAAAACCTAACTTGTTTTGAACATGTACATAAAGCTAGGTTTGTAGTTAAAGGGAAGAAACTGTTGTTTTTTTGGGTAATGTGAACATTGATTGTTACCTCCCTTTAATCAGTCTTTTCAACTTGACTAACTCAGTTTATATTTTTGGATTTAGATAACATTGTTCAAGCTGTTTTAAAAGTGTTTTTGATTAGGTGTTAATTATAAACTTTAATAAGTCGTAAAGATTTTATTGTTAGAAAATCTTCCAGTTCGGAATTTAGAGTTTTAGCGTCACTTCCGCCCTCTGCTTGAGAAGTCGTCAAGATGGTGTGAAACCTCTGGACAACATTTTGGTTCTAAATCAGGTGAATACTGATTTTTACATTGTCATCTGCTTGGTGTATGATTAGTTATTAGTTTAGCAAGATGAATAGGATAAATTGGAGTGGTTATTTTTGTAAATCTGTTCCGAAATTGAAATAATTGTAATTTGACAATGTGGTGGGGTTTTTGACAGAAGCACCGGTCACAGAAATGGTGCAGAATATTTGTATTTTTGGTTGTAGTTAGTGTATGAAGTGCATAGACGGAAAGATAAGTGTGTTACGGATGTTTTGAAGTTAAAACTTGAATAGGGTTTAGGTTTTGTAAAGAAATTTGGTTTTGAATTATAATTTGAAGTAAAAGAAAGTTTTGCGCATGCGCGGGAATAACCGAAAGCGCATCGCATAGTTGGGAAGTTGGCTGTTGCTGTTTTATGGAACAAAAGTGTTTGTGACTAGTGTTTTATTTGAGATGTTTGAGGTGAGATTTCATTCCAAGTGATTTAGACATTGTGAATTGAAGAAGTTTGGTCAAAATGGTCAGTTTATCACTGCAGATAAATGTGATTATGTATGGACACTTCTTGTAGCTAGTTTTGAGTTTGTAACAATGGTGGAGTGGAACACATGTGATGTGTGGTATTGTTACAAAGAAGAACAAAGAATGATGGTTAGTCACTGTCTTGTAGGATAACATATAGTCTTTCTGTTTCTGTCAATGAAGATGGAATTGATCACAGTAGGCATAATGTTACTCCTGTGTTAGGAAGAAGATTTTGCTGTTTATAGTTGGTAAATAGTAAATGATGTCTAAATATCAGCTGTTTCTAGTTGATAATGTGGAATGATAGAAAGATAGTGGTGTGTTTGAACACAGTAACTATGTGGTAATTATTAGTCATAATTACTAGCCTCTGGTAACATCTGGTAAATATGATTTGTGTTTTGTTGTGTGCTAATAAGGAAACGTTGTGTTTAATTTCAGAGCCAACCAGTCTGGGTTTTACATTTACATGTCTGACTGAGTAGTTTGTGTTCTTAGATTTTGGTGAAGCACCTTACGAACACTGGGTTTAAGGTTTTTAACTCCCGCAGTGGGGCACTGCGGTTATGAAATTAAAGGCCCCTCCTGTTTTTGGAACCGCAGGAGCTTTCTAGTTTGCTGTTAGGTAGATTTTTGGTTCCTCTTTCCTGTCATGCTCTCTTTTTCTTCATGAATTCTTTTCTTTTTTCTGCCTTCTTGCTCATTCACCTGTATTTTTTCCAAAAATCTCTTCTCTTGCCGCTTGTTTCGCGATTCATGTATAGTTTAAAGGCACAGTAAGCCTCCCGTAAACCATCACAGAGCTCCCCGAGCGTCTAAATACAGTACAAGCATACTTCCATTTGAACGCTCACCGAACGGGAACATCCTGGCTGCTTTCTGTCGAGCGTGAGACATTTTCAAAGAATTTATTTTCGTAGACTTGTTCGTTAACAACAACGGCGCCTCGTTTTTGCGCTAGATCTAACTTTTAAAATCTAAATAATAAATTGACAGCTTGTTACACAAACATTCTTTAATCATAAAAGAATTCGTTTTTCATCAAGACAAGATCAGAACAATTCGAAGTTGTGAAAGTTTAAAAAAAAGAAAAGCCCGGAAGCAGGGTCACGCAAGGGTCGTAGCAGACGAAGGTTTATCAGTGCAAATCGCCGTTCCTCTCAACAGTCAAAAGCCATCGCTAGAGTTCTTGTGAACCACAGCCGTTGTTTCGTGCATAAAAAACGTGCTATTGTAGATAAGCTCACATCGAGTCGCATTCATGACTAACTGACGACTGCATTGTGAAAAAGGAAAACTGGATCACACGGGTTCACGATGGCTCAGGGGTAAGATAAACCACTCAAAAATAAATTCTTTGAAAATTGTTCGCTCTTTACGGAGGGCACCTAGGATGTTCTCAATTGGTGAGTGTTTAAATGAAAGGGTGTTTGTACTGTGTGTAAAAGCCTGACCGTATCTGTGATGGTTTACGGGAGGCTTACTCTGCCTTTAATCTGTTAGTGTTCTGATGTAAGTCCAGCAGTAGATAGGCCTATTTTAACATACTGGAAACTGGTAATCTTCCAGTAGGTATTAATTTAGTTTTACTAAAGCCTGCTGGGACACAAGTAATGGGTTAGTGCATTTGTAAACAGGAATCGCTTGACAAGTGGCCCCCTTCATCCCCCCCTTCCTCGTCCTGATATGGCTCTGCGTAGTCGGCTGGACGTTAAGCAACAAATAAACAAACAAACAAACAAACAAAGGAAGAAGATTTTGCTGTTTATAGTTGGTAAATAGTAAATGATGTCTAAATATCAGCTGTTTCTAGTTGATAATGTGGAATGATAGAAAGATAGTGGTGTGTTTGAATACAGTAACTATGTGGTAATTATTAGTCATAATTACTAGCCTCTGGTAACATCTGGTAAATATGATTTGTGTTTTGTTGTGTGCTAATAAGGAAACGTTGTGTTTAATTTCAGAGCCAACCAGTCTGGGTTTTACATTACATGTCTGACTGAGTAGTTTGTGTTCTTAGATTTTGGTGAAGCACCTTACGAACACTGGGTTTAAGGTTTTTAACTCCCGCAGTGGGGCACTGCGGTTATGAAATTAAAGGCCCCTCCTGTTTTTGGAACCGCAGGAGCTTTCTAGTTTGCTGTTAGGTAGATTTTTGGTTCCTCTTTCCTGTCATGCTCTCTTTTTCTTCATGAATTCTTTTCTTTTTTCTGCCTTCTTGCTCATTCACCTGTATTTTTTCCAAAAATCTCTTCTCTTGCCGCTTGTCTCGCGATTCATGTATAGTTTAATCTGTTAGTGTTCTGATGTAAGTCCAGCAGTAGATAGGTTAAGCCTATTTTAACATACTGGAAACTGGTAATCTTCCAGTAGGTATTAATTTAGTTTTACTAAAGCCTGCTGGGACACAAGTAATGGGTTAGTGCATTTGTAAACAGGAATCGCTTGACAAGTGGCCCCCTTCATCCCCCCCTTCCTCGTCCTGATATGGCTCTGCGTAGTCGGCTGGACGTTAAGCAACAAATAAACAAACAAACATGGTTTTTAACTAGGTTTTTAACTAGGTTTTTAGGTTTGGGTTTTAACTGGTCTTTAAGGTCTTGACCTAAAGATTTTGGTCTTTAGGTCTAACACTGTTCTTTAGCCATTGTGTTTGATTTTTGGAAGTTAGGTTTTGTTGAAAAAGAAACATATTTCTGTACTTGTGTTATTCATTGACCCATAAGATCCCCTACCCCCTTTCTTAACATAATTGGTTTTTCTAAATATAACTTGAAAGGTCAAGAGTGTTACACGTAAGCATTACTCATTACAAATCCTTATAAACAAACTAAAATCATATGCAAGATGTAGCCAAGTGCACTTCGCTACCCTAGACACTCTAATCATCGCATAGCGAAACAGCCTTGTGTACAGTACAAACGGGATAACCCATCCCATAGCAGACGATACGATGCTGCGCGCGCACCATTGCCGGCGCAAATTCTAATAAAATACCTTTCTTTATATATCTACCTAACTTCTATCTTTCAAAGTCCCTTTTATCTTTGATACGGTCCTAATTATATTTAGGTTTGCATAGAAGTCACTGATTAGGCTGGATGGCTGCATATTATTGTGTTATTTACGATAATGCTTCGAACTGACCAAAGCGTCACTCTGACCTTGACCGGTTTTCATGTATCGTCGAGAGAAATTGATTCTCACAAACTCATCTTTGTCTTTTCAATCATTGTTTTGTCATTTTTGTATCACTATTACATATCCCGTACCTATGTTGCATATGATTTTAGTTTGTTTATAAGGATTTGGTTGTAATGAGTGATGCTTGGTTCCTCTGCAAAGATTGCTAATTTATGCAGACAGGTACTCGCGCAGGAATTTAGCCGATTCCATTTACTATCGGACTTTACCGCTTCGTACTAAGTCAATGTATAATTTTCCCCCAAGTAACGCATATCATGATGTTTGTCTAGGGTTCTTCTTTTTATCTGTATGATTTATGAATTTGTCCATTATTCCAGTTTAGAGAGTTTTGTAATTTTCTGCACTGAAGTTGGTTCAGTGCCTTCACTAGGACCATTGTTTTTGCATCCTACTAAATACATATAAGTTTTTACGAAATGTGATCTATTGCAATGGAAAGCTAAAGGTCGTAGCTTTAATTTGATGTATTGTTTGTTAGGATTGGTTATGTATTTGTTTAAATAACGTAGGGTAAAGCATGTGTAAGAAACACAAATTTCGTGTTTCTGGCCGTATTCAGTCCGATTTTCATCACCGCCGGACGGTGCTTTCTGTGCAGTCCGCGCCGGGGCTATAAGTATAGGCCGGACACCGGCATAAGCATGCATTCGCTCAAAAGCAAAGATGGCTGCGCCCTACGAAAGCGTGATCGAGGCGAACGAAGAATACTTGGAGCACGTCAATTACAGCACTTCGCTGGTTGCACGCTATGCCAGCTCAGCTATGACAAAGAACTTTGGAGACGTGAAGAAATTCTCAACGTGGCGACAACTGTGGACATGGCTTGCAATGGCAGAGAAGAAGCTTGGCCTTTCAATCTCAGAAGAGCAGATTAAAGAGATGAAGGCAAACATTGGCGGCAACATTGACTTTGCCCATGCCGAGCTGGAGGAGAAACGCGTTCGTCATGACGTCATGGCTCATGTTCACACTTTCGCTCACATTTGTCCCCATGCTGCTCCCATTATTCACCTGGGTGCCACTTCCTGTTACGTTGGCGACAACACTGACCTGATTGTCATGAAGGATGCTTTTGATATTATGTTACCAAAGCTTGCTAGGTGTATCCATCGCCTGTCTTCGTTTGCAAAGCAACACAAAGCACTGGCCTGCCTGTCCTATACTCACCTTCAACCAGCACAGCTGTCGACAGTGGGCAAGCGTGCATGCATTTGGACACAGGATCTTCTCATGGATCTGCGTAATCTGCAGCGAGCCAGGGCTGACCTTCGCTTTCGTGGGGTCAAGGGCACCACTGGCACCCAGGCCTCCTTTCTGGCTCTCTTTGATGGCAATGAGAAGAAGGTGGAGGAATTGGATTGTCTTGTCACAGAACTGGCTGGTTTTAAAAGCCATTTCTTGATCTGCGGTCAGACTTACAGTCGCAAAGTAGACGTGGATTGTGTCAATACTCTTGCCAGTCTTGGTGCCACGGTCCACAAGATTTGTACAGATATCAGGTTGCTGGCCAACTTCAAAGAACTGGAGGAGCCCTTTGAGAAAGATCAGATTGGGTCCAGTGCCATGCCCTACAAGAGGAACCCAATGCGGTCAGAGCGCTGCTGCTCTCTGGCCAGACACCTGATGACGCTGGTCCACGACCCACTCAACACGGCCGCCAACCAATGGATGGAGCGTACACTGGACGACAGTGCTAACAGACGCATTGCTATTGCTGAAGCCTTCCTGACAGCTGATGCCTTGCTGGGAACCATGCAGAATGTCTTTGAGGGTCTGGTTGTCTATCCCAAGGTGATAGAGCGACGCATCCGACAGGAGCTGCCCTTCATGGCCACAGAAAACATCATCATGGCCATGGTCAAGTCGGGAGGAGACAGGCAGGAATGTCACGAGCAGATCCGAGTGCTGTCGCAGCAGGCAGGGAACCGCGTGAAGCAGGAAGGAGAAGATAATGACCTGGTGGAGCGTATCAAACAGAGCGCGTACTTTGCCCCTGTTCACGCCAAGTTAGAGCTCCTGATGGACCCCGCTACTTTTGTTGGACGTGCTCCAGCACAGGTGGATCGCTTCCTGCAAGAAGAAATGGAACCTGCCTTACAGCCATACACCAGCGACCTTGAGGGTCGCTCCCACCTAACACTGTGAACACAAACCCCACATTCATCCACAGCGTGCCCTGTCCAGAGTCTGTGCACAGCAACAGTCATCAGACATGTCGGTGGAGTGAAATCCTGATGTTTAGAGATTGTGTAAATTGCAATGCGGATGCTAAAGCTTAGAAATATTAACCCGATTGTGAATTTTCAAGTTGATCTCGACTACTTTTGAGAAAGTGTTTCTTATTTATCATGAGCAGTACTGGAGACAGCTTTAGCTTGTTTGTTGGAGTTCGTGAAGATAGCGTGTTTTTTTTAAGCCAAGGCAGCTTTATGCCATAGCTTTTACATTACAGCCCTTTGCCGATGCATGGCAGGTATTTTTGTTTTCTTTTGTCATCCGTTTTGTTAACCATTCTTTATGTATGTACTTGCTGCATTTAAATTTGCTGCATTTAAACTTGCTGCATTTAAACCTTTCAACCCAGTTAACCTAAGTTATTAGTTTGCCCCTAATGTTCTTCTTTTTGGGATAAAGAATTTAGACAAGGTTTGCCCAAATGTACTTGAAACCATTGTGATTGAATGCATTTTTCATGAATATCGTTTTCAACTTTGAAGAGAATTGTGTAGGCCGAGTAATTTTAAACAGTTGATCAAGTTGAAATATATGTAACAAAATTGTCATAATTTCTTATGTGGATATGTGTAAAATCATGAATAAATTGAAAGTTTAGGCATCCATGATCGATTTGTTTACCAACAAAAGCCATGACCTATTGCAGTATTTCTGTACTACAGAGTGGCCATTCTGTTTTTATATTTAGTCAAGTTTTGACTAAATATTTTAACATCGAGGGGGAATCGAAACGAGGGTCGTGGTGTGTGTGTGTGTGTGTGTGTGTGTGCGTGCGTGCGTGCGTGTAGAGTAGTGGGGCTCCTATGTTGCAAAATCATTCAAATCATGCAACAAACACCAAATTCAGCAAATATGAAGAGTTTTATGTGCTTAACAAAACCTGATACAGAGCCACCGCGAAAAATAAAAAAATGGGTAGTTTTTAAACAATTTTTCAAAATGGCCGCCAGTGTAAAAATTGGGTATGTTAGGCATATTTCACTTCATGTGATTAACAGCAAATTTGGCGTAAATGGACATTTGCTTTTGCTTAACAAAACCTGATACAGAGCCACCGTGAAAAAATTAAAAAATCAGTAGTTTTTTTAACAATTTTCAAAATGGCCGCCAATAAAAGGGTATTTAGGCATTTTTGGTGCTACAAGACATTCTCTTGCAATAGAAACTAACACAAAAACATTTTTTAAACAAAACAATACATGTATTGTTGGTGCAGAGAATGATTGGACGGTGTGGGTGGCAGCGTTGAAGAATTTGTGGATTACCTAAACTGTGCAAAAATAAATATATTGCACCAATTTTCATACCAAAACGAAAACATTCATTCCTGTGCTGTTGTATTCAATGTATGCTATTGAGGGCACTCAACTTGGCTAACTGGAACACTTTTAAGATAAAATGTGGCCTTTACATGGGTTATTTGACCGCCGCCCAAATAAGGGTACCCCCAAAATAAAACTGATAAAAATGTAATGTATCAACTCAAAAGTCGACTAAAATTCATAATCGCTGTATTTCGAAAACGTTGTTTGTTCTCATGTGTTTACACAACTAGCACATTCCGGTAAGTGTATATACTCAAAAGAAACTTTGGCAGTACTTGAAACAACCATCTGTCATATTATACATGCGAAGTCAAACATATGTGGGATGTAAGTTAACAAACCTGTGGCAGTTTTTAAAATATCATTTCGTGAAGATTTGAAAGTGAACTCAAACGGTTGAACTACGCCTCGTGTGTAGACACACATTCCTGAAAGTTTCAACGCAACCCACTTGGTCATTGCTAAAATACATGGATTTTAGTTGACTTGGGTATCCCTCAAATTTGACACATAAACATCTCATCCGTGAGATCGACACATACATCAGTAGGTACAATGGCACAACACTAGAAATATGCAAGATGGCGAAATAAAACAACCTGTTCTGGATGGATAATCAAGTTGACTTTCTCTTCGTATACAACAGTGACCCAGTTGTGCCTCAGGAATTGTCGTCGGCTTTTTAAAAGGTACCCGAAGTTTTTGTCGCATCTCTTTGTCACGTCAAGGGTATCCTTATTTTGACGGTGTAAATGATGATGTAAAAAAAACAACAAATGTGCCAGATAGCGAAGATGCGAGCCTTTAATGGCATAGCCAGTTTGAATAAATTGACACAGGAATAAATGTTTGAGTTGGGGTATGAAAATGGGTGCAATAATATTTTTGCACAGTTTAGATGCTGACAGTTTTCACAGGCATGCAAGCACATTTGCAGAAAGCTGTGGTCTGCAGTCCTTCTTAGCAGCATTTCCAGCGTTTTGTTGTACAGCTCTTCTTGCAGGCACACCTCATGAGTTCTCGGCACACGCTGGATACCTCTTGGAAAGCTCGTCCAGAATGACTCCCACTTTCCAGCCTTGAACTGCCAGCCCACAGAGTTTGGAAGTCTAATAGGTAGATGGCTCTTCTCAATCTCATGTCCTGCAGCAGCAGTAAGGGGATTATGGTCAATTTGGCAGCTCTTTTTACTGAAGAGGTACCGTCTAGCACTATTTACACCCAGTACGTTGCTGGTTTTGTCCTACAAATGTACACCAAAAAGCTCTTGTGCTGCCCTGTCAGTGGTACTCAGCTTACAAAGAGGAGCAGACAACATGAAGAAAGTTTGAGTGACGTCTTCAAATGCTTGCCATACTTCCCAAGCCTTCTGATTCCCCAATACCATTGAAGAACGACATAGTGTCACAGCCTGTAAGGCTATGCAAAATGGGCAGACAGGGTGACTTCTCTTGACCAATGGCTTTGGCAATGTGATACACTTCACGAGCAGAACACAGCTGGAATGAGAAGCAGACTGTCTGGCCTCCTCTACATCCATGGTGCAGGAAATCAGCCTGGGGTACCCTTCACACAAAAGATCAAAAGTGACATTTTTATTTGAATGTATTTGAATAATTACTGTTTCAGGTTAAAAAACAAACAAACACAGTTTCCAGTGACCGAACTGATTCTGGAATCTTTCTGACCGCTACATTTATTCGCTTAAAACAGTCGCTAACAGAATGTTGACCATAGTGAGGGTACGTTAAACCCATCAAATTCACAGAGGTCGCTTACAAATGATGTGCAAACATGTTCCAATTAATACAAATAAAAAAATCTTACTGATAAGCTAGACAGGATGTATTAGGTAACAAACCTTGATACAGTAGTACTTGTGAAATCAGCTCCCTTCTGTGGCACCGGAATAATTGCAGAACGCTTGTTCCCAGGAACCGGCATGTGGTGTAACTCGTGTATATATCCTGTAAAAATAAAATTCACACCAATGCACGGTCAACTTAAAATAAGCAAAAGGATGAGAAACAAACAACAAACCAAAATTGTAAAACTCAAAGAGCGGTACCTCTTCATTTTTCAAAACCACTTATCTCATTTGATTAGCATACACTGTATGCTTTTGTCTGTTACCTACCGTCTTTGAAAGTTTGATCACAACACTGTAAAGACATGGGGAGTGGAGTGTTTTTATCTCCAGCTGGTCATCCTACTATCTGGCCTACCCTCACTCAGTTTTTGACTCTACCCCTCCCCACCTCAGCCGTTCAGAGACTTATGGAAGTCCTTAACGTAGGCAGGACTAATCATTGATCATACCATGAACAATCTCTTTCACCTCGCCTTTTATTCAAAGTTCGTTTAATCTGTTTAAAATCACCAGCGTGGCGATCATGATTTCCTTACTTGTAATCAACAGATAGATCTAGATCTATCAGCATCACTGACAATCCAGCTAATGAGCTATTGCAAGATTAAACAAAGTCTCTGCATTTCAGCGCTTCACCCGATGAATAACAGACCCCAGGGGAGAATTAAACAGTAAAATGATGTGACATTGGTGAATGGATGCGTATTCTTGAAAACTTACCTTCAGAAACGTTGTTTTCGCTCAAATCAAAACACGCAATGTTGCGGAGGCCGCCATCTTGAATTTTTATGCTGCGGATATATAACATTCTAAAAACGATCAAATTAAATACCAGAACACAAAAATACCCATAAGAGTATTTATGTCATGCATGTGTTATCAGCAGACAACTTCTGGTGCGTGGTAAACCATTGAATTTTACATTTGCTGAGTTGGGATTATTTAATGCTGAGCGCTTTTGGTACGAATTTCGTCTGCTGTAAATGCAGCCTTTTATTCCCTATCAAAAACAAAAAAACCGATTTCTGAAGTGGCTCTGTATCTGAAATCTCTTAAATAATCATAAGGAACAATATCACAAAGTATGATGTTTGTTGCAAGATGTGAATGATTTATTAGTGCGTCTGCAACATACGAGCCCCACTAGAGCGATTCAGACCAAACTACTGGACCGATCGTTATGAAATTTGACATGAGAGTTCCTGGGATTGATATCCCCATACGTTTTTTTCATTTTTTTGATAAATGTCTTTGATGACGTCATATCATGTCACGCCCTCATTTTTCAATCAAATTGGTTGAAATTTTGGTCAAGTAATCAGTCTTCGACGAAGCCCGGACTTCGGTATTGCATTTCAGCTTGGTGGCTTAAAAATTACTTAATGACTTTGGTCATTAAAAATCTGAAAATTGTAAAAAAAATATTTCTTTTATAAAACGATCCAAATTTACGTTTATCTTATTCTCCATCATTTGCTGATTCCAAAAACATATAAATATGTTATATTCGGATTAAAAACAAGCTCTGAAAATTAAATATATAAAAACTATTATCAAAATTAAATTGTCGAAATCAATTTCAAAACACTTTCATCTTATTCCTTGTCGGTTCCTGATTCCAAAAACATATACAGTGAAACCCGGCTATATTGAAGTGGCACGGGACCCGGGAAGACCTTCAATATAGCCGGAACTTCAATATAGGCAATTCTCGGTTATATTGAATTTCCCTCCTTGTTCCTTCAAAAATTCAATATAACCGAACTTTTTTCACTATACGTTCTTATTCAGTCCGTGTCCACACATTGCGTTTGATGTGAGATATATTCCCATTAATCTTTCACCTGTTGGCTGTTGTTGTTCGAGCCTCCTTCCTTTTTTCTGCACACACACCTACTCACACACACGCACGCCCCCCCCCCCCCCCCCGGTCCCTTACACACACAAACACACAGAGCCATTCACAGTATCAGACCGACGCCAAATGAAGCATTTGTCACACAAAAATAAACAGACAAACAAACAAACGAACAAGCAAAGTCCCTAAGATGTGCAGGTCCGATACGCAGTGCTAAAAAAGGAGGGGGGAGGGAGGGAGGAGGATGTACACAAGTTACCAGCGCTGTTTACATCAATCATACGACTCAGTGATGAACAGCGGGGGTAACTTGTGTAACCTGCTCTTCTTCCAACCCCCTCTCTGCACACATCACAATACACAACAGATCAATCATACGACACAGTGATGAGCAGCAGGGGTAGCTTGTTTAACCTCCTCATCTTACTCCCTCCCACAAACTCTGCACACATCACACAACACAACACATCGATCCTACAACACAGTAAAGAGCAGTGGGGGTAACTTAAGAAACCTCCTCCCCCCCCCCCCCCCACACACAGTCTGCACACATCAGACAGCACAACACACTAATCATACGACACAGTATTGAACAGCGGGGGTAACTTGTGTAGCCTGCTTTTCTTCCACCCCCCCCCCCCCCTCACTCTGCACACATCACAATACACAACAGATTAATCATACGACACAGTGATGAGCAGCTGGGGTAGCTTGTTTAACCTCCTCTTCATCCACTCACCCCCCCCCCCCTCCCACCCTGCTCACATCATCAAACATACGACACATCAATCATACGAGTCATACGACACAGTAATGAGCAGCAGGGGTAGTAGCGTCTCTTCTTACGCCCTCCCCTCCCCCAAACTCGCAGTGCTGTAAAAGAAATGGGGGGGGGGGAGTGGGGGGGGGGGGGGGGGGGGGGGAGACAGGAGGACAGGGAAACGAAGGGTTTAATGCCGACAATATTGTGTAAAATTGAACTCCAAGTCCAAGTAAACATGAAAGGAAGCAGGGTAATTTGAAAATATAACTGATGCGCAAGAAAGGAAAGCTGTGGCCGTATTTGGTTTGAATACAAGAACTGTATTCCTTTGAAGTTCATAATATGCAAATGAACAAATTTAAACATGATGTGCAAAACACAAAAAAGCTCTTGTTGACAAGAATCAACTGAAATTAGTATGCAACCATGTGATTTTCTTCATTTTGTTTGTGTTTTTTAGCCCTTCAATTTTTTTATAAATGGATTCTTGTCCTGATATTATGATGTGCTTAATTCCACAGCCCTGATCATGTACGAGAAAAACCCATTATGAATGGGTGCTTTTTAGTGACGGTAGTCTTCTGTCCAGTTTGACAGTCATCAGAAACACTGTGCTTCTGTATTTGTTTCTAGAAATAGACTAGAATTTCATTTGCTCGACATCAAAACACTGGAAAAGGGCAAATCAAATGTGCCATGTGCAGAGGTATTAAGACGGCAAGTCAAGTACATTGTGTGCACAGGTTTGATTCTCATACCTGTAAAATGTGTGGATAATACTGTTACTAAATGTTGTGCCAGATAAAGGCAAAAAAGATTGAGATTTCTTTCTTTTAATCTTTGATCCTCTGCCTGCCTTTTGCACTCCCCATTACCTTTTTCTGTAGCATTTAAACTACCTTCTCGGTAAAGCTGTGAAATGTCCGAGCACAATCTTGAGAAGAAGAAAACGGATGAGGGGAGGGAATGAATCCCATCTTTTTGGTCATGTCAGTGTAAACAGCGCTTTTAATCTTAAAAGACTCCCCCCCCCCCCCCCCCCTTTCCCCGTCGCGATATAACCTTGAACGGTTGAAAACGACGTTAAACACCAAATAAAGAAAGAAATCTTAAAAGACTTCCCTGCTTACCAAAGATTTTGATTCTGAGACAGGAAAAGAAATGATGTCCACATTACTTGGTACTGAATTTTTTTTCATGTGGCACAAAGTTACGGCTGTTGAACCAAATTGTTTCAGACACTAGCAATGATGTTGCAGACGGGTACGTTTCTGACATGTGACCTCAGCTCGAGAATCAATCACAAACCCCACCCCCATCTCCACTCTTACCCTACCCTTCAAGTTCCAGCCCCCCTACCCACTCCATCTCCACCTTTTGGGTGTTTTGTTTTGTTTTGTTTTGGTTTGTTTTTAAAGTGTTCCTCTTCTTTTTGTTGCAAGTAGCAGCTGGAAGTTCAGGTCATTCTTTCTTCCTCCGAAAGTATACCTCAAGGCTGCACCAAAGTAATATTAGTTATGAAATGTACTCTTGTTACTGGAGGGTACAGGTTCAGTCAAGTCTAGTATACATGTACTGCAGAGTTTGTGCCGAGTGCTGCAGAACTTTTGTTGTGCTTTTTGCTGAAGCTTCTGTTTATGCTGAGGTGCAAGGCTAAATCTGTCCATGTAGTGGGGCTTTTATGTTTGCTAGCAAAGTAATCCCATATGATTCTTGTTAATACAGCTCTGGGTATATGTATATAAGTTTGTTTCTTCTCAAAGTTGTGCTGGTTTCTGATACTCTTTGTTTCAAAAGGAACAGCCTGTGTAGTAATAGATGTTTGTCAGACAAGCCTGTTTTTACATTTAGTCAAGTTTTGACTAAATGTTTTAACATAGAGGGGGAATCGAGACGAGGGTTGTGGTGCATGTGTGTCTGTGTGTGTGTGTAGAGCGATTCAGAGTAAACTACTGGACCGATCTTCATGAAACTTTACATGAGAGTTCCTGGGAATGATATCCCCAGACGTTGTTTTCATTTTTTTTTTATAAATATCTTTGATGACGTCATATCCGGCTTTTTGTGAAAGTTGAGGTGGCACTGTCACACCCTCATTTTTCAATGAAATTGATTGAAATTTTGGCCAAGCAATCTTTGACAAAGGCCGGACTTTGGTATTGCATTTCAGCTTGGAGGCTTTGAAATTAATTAATGAGTTTGGTCATTAAAAATCTGAACATTGTAATTTGAATTCTTTTTTTTATAAAACGATCCAAAAACAATTTTATCTTATTCTTCATCATTTTCTGATTCCAAAAGCATATAAATATGTCACATTTGGATAATAAAACAAGCTCTGAAAATTAAAAATATAACAATTATTATTTAAATTAAATTTCCTAAATCGATTAAAAAATAATTTCATCTTATTACTTGTCGGTTTCTGATTCCAAAAACATATAGATATGATATGTTTGGATTAAAAACAACCTCAGAAAGTTAAAAAGAATAAAGATACAGAAAAGCGTGCTATCCTGCACAAGCGGTGGACTGACGATGCTACGATTATACGGTCTTGGTGAAAAAATGCAGTGTGTTCAGTTTCATTTTGTGAGTTCGACAGCTTGACTAACTGTTGTATTTTCGCCTTACGCGACTTGTTTGTTTCTCATGCAGAATGGTATGCACATGTATTACTAAATACCTTGAGCAGCAGTATCTACTTATGCAGAGGGAATGGCTAAATGAAAGTAAGTCAGGTATGATACACATCAATCTTTTACTTAAGTTTTTTGACTCACATGCGAAGCAAAAGTGAGTCTATGTACTCACCCAAGTCGTCCGTCCGTCCGTCCGTCCGGACGTCCGTCCGTCCGTCCGGAAAACTTTAACGTTGGATATTTCTTGGACACTGTTCAGTCTATCAGTACCAAATTTGGCAAGATGGTGTATGATGACAAGGCCCCAAAAACATACATAGCATCTTGATCTTGCTTCAAGGTCAAGGTCGCAGGGGCCATAAATGTTGCCTAAAAAACAGCTATTTTTCCCATTTTCTCTGAAGTTTTTGAGATTCAATACCTCACCTATATATGATATATAGGGCAAAGTAAGCCCCATCTTTTGATACCAGTTTGGTTTACCTTGCGTCAAGGTCACAGGAGCTCTTCAAAGTTGGATTGTATACATATTTTGAAGTGACCTTGATCCTGAACTATGGAAGATAACTGTTTCAAACTTAAAAATTATGTGGGGCACATATTATGCTTTCATCATGAGACACATTTGGTCACATATGATCAAGGTCAAGGTCACTTTGACCCTTATGAAATGTGACCAAAATAAGGTTTGTTTGTTTGTTTGTTTGTTTATTTGTTGCTTAACGTCCAGCCGACTACGCAGAGCCATATCAGGACGAGGAAGGGGGGGATGAAGGGGGCCACTTGTCAAGCGATTCCTGTTTACAAATGCACTAACCCATTACTTGTGTCCCAGCAGGCTTTAGTAAAACTAAATTAATACCTACTGGAAGATTACCAGTTTCCAGTATGTTAAAATAGGCTTAACCTATCTACTGCTGGACTTACATCAGAACACTAACAGATTAAACTATACATGAATCGCGAGACAAGCGGCAAGAGAAGAGATTTTTGGAAAAAATACAGGTGAATGAGCAAGAAGGCAGACAAAAGAAAAGAATTCATGAAGAAAAAGAGAGCATGACAGGAAAGAGGAACCAAAAATCTACCTAACAGCAAACTAGAAAGCTCCTGCGGTTCCAAAAACAGGAGGGGCCTTTAATTTCATAACCGTAGTGCCCCACTGCGGGACCCAAAATAAGGTAGTGAACCACTAAAAGTGACCATATCTCATGGTAGAAAGAGCCAATAAGCACCATTGTACTTCCTATGTCTTGAATTAACAGCTTTGTGTTGCATGACCTCGGATGACCTTGACCTTGGGTCAAGGTCACATGTATTTTGGTAGGAAAAATGTGTAAAGCAGTTCTTAGTGTATGATGTCATTGCTAGGTTTAATTATTTGACCTTGACCCTGAATGTCAAGGTCATGTAAAGGTCAAGGTCAAGCATGTGAGTCGTATGGGCTTTGCCCTTCTTGTTGTTTTTTGGATCAATTTTAAGTTAAAAGTACATGAGTTATGTGGGGAGCAAGTTGAAGGAAAACCTTCTTGCAACAGAACTCCTGTAGATTTAAAAAAAATTGGTCTTGGAGAGGCCAGGAATTTGGAAATACACATTGATCTGAAAAGACAGACGAAGTAAAAAAGTAGAGGTTAGTTCGGCCTTTTCTTTCCATTTTTGACATCCACTCCATGAGAATGATATTACGATTGTGAGTAGCCCCTTGTGATATGGTGTATATAGTTCCTTTTTTGGCTCAGCTTTTGTGTCCTTTCTTTCTCTGCGGCTTTTATAGAAACCACAGTCCTTGTAAAAAGAATTTGTTTGCTTCTGCTTATTTATTAAAAAAAAACATTTTGTGCTGTAAACAAACCTGTGATTCTTTGATCGGGAAGTGTGTATAATACGTACAGACATATCATAAATTCATTCCACTATTGCTTTTTTTTTTTAACAAATAAGTTTTGTTTTGTGTGAAGGTTTAAATTATTCATAATTGTGTATTTTGGGATTTGTCTGTCTCACTTTGCTTGCACACTGCTTAATATGTGAATATGCTTTTGCTTTCTGCTCTAATGTCTTCCAGCTTTCATCTTGTTTCCATCATTTCCGTTAAGTCCTGTTTGCATGTTTGTTTCTTGTGTAGTGGAGGAGTGGAAGGGTAGTACATGTAGTAGATACGAAGCCCAAGTCCAAGCGTCTTGTTTCAACTTTTTATTCAAGAAAACAATGCAAGGAAACGTAGAGGCCGAAGGCGAAACCCTAAGACAGCAAAGCAAGTGTAGTGTCGTGTTCAGCTGCTAGGAGCGAATGCATGCTTATGCGACGAAAATACAGTTTAACGACCTCTCTGCTTAGAGCAATTTGGGTCAAAGATATCAGAGCCGAAGCTCTACGATGTGTGCCTGGGTGAAGATGAGCAACAACAAAAACAAAAAAACAAAACTTTTACTTTCCGTAATGGAAATGCTGGAAGAACAGGATTTAAAATCAATTCCTTGCAGGAGATACACGATTGTAGAGATTTATTCTTTCATTCCGAGGCAGAAATGCTTTTGTATTCAAGAAACGTGGAACGTTGCTATTCCGGAAGGGAATTGATTTGATTTGTTGGTACTTTAGAATAAAATTGTGAAAAGTGGCATCCGACTGATCATGGCAAAGGAGTGAGTGTCAGACCAAGGAGGGTCGTGGTGGAGAAGCTGAGGCACCCTCTACGTACTTGTGGATTCGGCGGCTAGTCAACTGGCGAAAAGCAAACCCGGTCCTCCCTAGGACCTATACTGGCCGGTTAAAAACATATGTACAGGGCTGCGACTTTATGTCGGTTTATTCATCAACGCCTTTATGGCACCCTCTGTCTACAGAGGCATGGGAAGGGGATCAGGTGAGGAGGCCAGAGATGTGTCTCTGTAACCCCCTCTGGGGTGGGGGTGAGAAAAAGAGGATAGGCTATTTACACTGTCATACACAGTCGTTCGCATACTCTCGCACAGCTACAAAGGCCACCCTCTTCCTCCCAAAAGAGACGGACGTCTCAGATATGGTAGGCAGAGGCTGGCTGTCTAATCTAATATATACACCTAAGGTGACACATGGAATATATGAATGTAACGTGGCATTAACTATAAGCCTAGCGCACGGGACACACGCGACCTCGGCCCCGCCGGCGGAAACACGGCAGGTGGGCGAGTGCAGCGAAGGAAATGATTTGTTCATAATAAAAATAATAGTAATAACAATAATAATAATAATAGTAAATAATTAAAGAGTAAGGAATAACTTACAAGTGCACGGGCCACACGCGATTTCGGCCCCGTCGGCGGAAAACACGGCAGGTGGGCAAGTGCAGCGAAGGAAGTGGTTGGTTCATAATAATAATAATAATAATAATAGCAATAATAATAGTAATAGTAAATAATTTGTAGCTTAATGAAGTAAGATGTGCTATGCCGAGATCATCCAGCTAGATTAATATGTAGACCTAAGATACACTCATAATACATGTAACGTAGAACATTTACTAACAATAAACACATAGACATTTACTATTGATATGAACATAGATACACATAGTTTAATATGGGGAACCTTAGATGGTTGTGGTACGAGGAAAAAAAAAAAAAGGATACACATAGTTTAATATGGGGAACTTTAAGTGGTTGTGGTACTTACCCACACCCACATATACTCAACAAAAAAAAACAAAAAAAAACAAAAAACATGGGGCACAGGGCCGGGAACCTTCCCCCTTCCATGGACACGGCTCAACTGGCAGGTTGCCAGGTTCCGTGCCTGTCCAGAGGCTAGGCTCGACCGGCCTGTGCAAGATAGAGGGTCGGGAACCCTGTCCTTTCCAGGGCCAAGGCTCTACCAACAGACCTCTGGGTTCCTTGTCCTTTCGACGGTTGGCAGCAGGAGGGAGGATTGGGGGGAGGTCCTTCTAAAGTCTGAACTGGATCTGGCTGGGCCTATGCCTCCAGCAACCTCAGAGCCATTTGGCCACAGACGATTTCAGGAATGGGGGTGGGCCTGACAGGATGGGGTGTTTGGGGGTATCCTTCGAAAGTCTGAACTGGTTCTGGCTGGGCCTGCATCTCCAGCATCCTCAGAACCATTTGGCAACAGACGATTTCAGGATGGAACGGGTCAAGGTTCTCATCGGTATCAGGCCGAGGGACTGATGAGGTCGGAGGAAGTCGTGTAGACTTAGTCCGTGGGAAGTCCTGTACTGGAAGAGTGTTGCCATCTCCGGGGTCAGAGGTTGGCAACCTGCGAAGAGGTGGTGGAAGTCTAGGGCCATTCCACATTCGCAGCGGGGGAAGGTGAAGGAGTAGTAGGAGCTCACGGTGCGAATGCGCCGGAGCAACTGCATCTCCTTCAGGGGGAACGGGTGATGGTGGCCCTTTCTGTCCGGAGGCAGCGCTAGCCATCCGTGCTTTGTGCATCTTTCCTTGAGGGTCTCGCCATACCCTTTTCTCACAGCCTTAGCCAGTTTGCCTTTCGCTTCTGTGACCGAATATTTCAGGTCTAGGACCGGGCCCTCGGAGAGGGCCGCGGCTTTTGCTGCCCTGTCAGCCAGGTCATTGCCCCTGATGCCTGTGTGGGATGGTAACCACATGAGAACGAGGTCGGTGCCCCGAACCATAATTTGGTGACATAGAGCCTGGATTTCCATGCGGAGTTCTGGTCTGTTGCCTGTCTCGCTTGCCAGCGCTTGCAAGGAGGATTTCGAGTCTGAGAGGATTGCCACTCCCATGGGTATGGCCATGTTGTCGTTCACGTGGGAGCAGGCCATGAGAATGGCATACATCTCCGCCGTGAAGATACTGACCCCCTCGTTTAGTTTATATTTTCGCACCAAGTTGAACTCTGGGATCGCAAAAGCACAACCCACCTCGCCGTTGTCCAGGACAGAGCCGTCCGTGTAGACTTTGAGGTAGTTGCGGAGCCTGCCGTCCAGAATCTCCCTGGCCATGGTCGCTAGGAGGAGTGGGTTCTCCTTTTTTGAAACTGCGTCGCCATACGTGTGGCTGATCTGTGGCTTTTCGATCAGCCATGATGGGTACGGATTGGTTGGCAGCTCAGCCATTCGTGTCTGGTCAATTTGGCACTGGGTCAGTACATCTATGGTATGGTCGTGGAGGGTTTCGTACCGCTCCGCCAAGCATGTTTTCTTTTCTTTCCAGGTCTCGTGCCAGGAGGTTTGTGTCGGATGGAAGGTTGCCGTGAACACTTCCTGTACAGTGTTGGGTACAGCCGATGCTCGAGCAACGAACTGAGCGCAGCGGAGGTGACATTCTTCCTTCAGGGGCATCATGCCTGCTTCCTGATAGGCGAGACAGTTTATGGCCCCTTTTGGAACACCCAGAGCCAGTTTTAAGGCTGAGAGCTCCAGGCGTTCCAGTTTGTTCCAGAGGCTTTGTGGCATGCTGAAGTAGGCTTCTTGTCCGTATGTTAGTCTGGAGCGGACCAGCGCCTTTACCAGGTGCACAAGGGCTTTACCAGCTGCCCAGGTCTGAGATTTTAGAACCTTGATCAGGTTGACTGATCGTCGGGCTTTGAGAATTAGAGAGTCGATGTGTTGTTGCCAGATCAGATCATCAGAGATCGTGACCCCAAGAAACTTTGCAGTTTTGCTTGGTTTGATTTGCATTCCGTTTAGGGTCAGGTGGTACTGGGCTTTGAGCCCCCTTCTTCTTGTGAACACCAGGAACACTGTCTTCTCGTGTGTGAGTTCAAAGCCGTTTGCAAGCATATACTTTGCGATCTTGTCAATTTGCGCTTGATACTTGAGTCTGTTCTGCTCAGTCATGTGGTGTCTGACTGGTTCCATCCAGAAGGCTAGGTCATCTGCGTACAGAGACATTGTTCCTCCTTCCAGGCCAATCTGACCAATATCGTGAAGCATCAAGCTGAAGAGGATGGGGGCAATGATGCTCCCCTGAGGTACGCCCATATCAATGGAGTGAGACTTAGAGACAGACTGTCCGACCCTGACCGCCAGGGTCCTGTCTCTGAGGAATTCCTGGACGAAGCCCAGTATTCTGCCTGATAAGCCCAGCTTCGCAAGTTTGTCCAAAAGCTTCCCATGCCATACTGTGTCAAAGGCGCGCCTGATGTCGAAAAAGGTGGCCATTAGGATCCTGTTTCTGGTGAGTGCTCGTTTTGCATGAGCTGTGAGTCTGACCACGTGCTCCATGCAATTCCTTCCCTTTCGGAACCCAGCCTGGAAGAGCGGGATGACATTGTGTTTGTCCAAGAAGAACTCAAGCCTGTTCTTTACCATGCGCTCATAGATCTTCCCCAGGTGGGGTGTCAGTGAAATCGGTCTATAGCTGGAGGGGGAGTTTTTAGGCTTCCCTTCCTTTGGAATCGCAACGACTAGAGCTTCTCTCCAGGCCTGGGGAATGCAGTTCCCCTCCCAGCAGGCCTGGAAGAAGAGCAGGAGTTTTTCAAGCATGCTGTCTGGGAGATGCTGTATCATCTTGTAAGAGATCGGGTCCGTGCCAGTGGCCACGTTTCCCGTCTTGATGCCAGCAATTGCCTTTGCTAGGTCTTTGAGCGTGAAATCGCTGTTGATGGGCATTGTGTTATCGGGCGCCGGAGTCACAAATTTCTTCTCTTCCGCAGCTCTGTGGTCAGCCGCTTTTGCTGGAAGATTTTGGGTCAAGCTTACTCCTGCGAATGTACGTGCCAGTACTTCAGCTTTCTCGAGGTTGCTAGTCGTTTGTCTGCCATCGACAGTGAGTGGTTTCTCAGCTGCCTTTCCCCCTCGTTTGCGAGCCCTGAGCCTCTTCCAGACTTTTGGGGCATCGAAATGGTCTCTGACTTCCTGAGTGCAGAACTCCTCCCAGTCGTCACTCTTCGCTTTCTCCATGACTTCATCGCACGCTTGGGTAGCGTCGTGAACCTCTTTTAGGTTTTTCTGGCAAAGGTTCTTCTGGTATCTTGCTATGCATTGTCTCTTCCGTTTGACCGCCGCCGTGCATTCATCGTTCCACCATGAGGCCTGAGTACCGGCCTTTCCCCTGGGTAGGTTACCGCCCTTGGGAATTGCCTTGTCGGCAGCACTCAGTATGGCTTCTCGGATGTTTGCATAGTATTGGTCAACGGAGTTGTCAGTGAAGTCCTGCTCTTCACAGACAGAGTCTAGGGTCGCTTGGAACTTTGCCCAGTCAGCTTTGGCGAGCCGATACTTGGGTGGACCGACATCGGGTTCTATGGTATCAACGTTGTGAATTCTGATCAAAATTGCATTATGATCCGACTGGAGGGTATCTGGCTCGGCAGTCCACTCCGCATTAGCAGCCAAGCAGGGGCTGACAAGTGTTAGGTCAATGGCGGAAGCCCTGTGAGTCGAGACATCAGGGATCCGCGTGGTGGAACCGTCATTGAGCAAGACCAGTTCTGAGTCATAGATGCTGTCCGCTAGGTGCCAGTCCACCTTATGTAGGGGCCCCGGGTCCCACATGGGGTTATGTGAGTTGAAGTCTCCCACAACTACCCAGTTGCAATCCGTCTGCAGATGGCTGAGCCAGTCAGTGGTACCAGGGTTGTCGCAACCCTCAGGATAGTAGACATTGACCAGGTTGGTCGCTTTGCGCTTATTTGCCACTATTTGTACAGTGCACATGGCTCCGAGCTCTCCCATGTCTGGGACTGGTGGGTCAATGCGGCGGTACGTTAGTGTGTCACGGAGCATGCTTATGCCGGTGTCCGGCCTATACTTATAGCCCCGGCGCGGACTGCACAGAAAGCACCGTCCGGCGGTGATGAAAATCGGACTGAATACGGCCAGAAACACGGAATTTGTGTTTCTTACACATGCTTTACCCTACGTTATTTAAACAAATACATAACCAATCCTAACAAACAATACATCAAATTAAAGCTACGACCTTTAGCTTTCCATTGCAATAGATCACATTTCGTAAAAACTTATATGTATTTAGTAGGATGCAAAAACAATGGTCCTAGTGAAGGCACTGAACCAACTTCAGTGCAGAAAATTACAAAACTCTCTAAACTGGAATAATGGACAAATTCATAAATCATACAGATAAAAAGAAGAACCCTAGACAAACATCATGATATGCGTTACTTGGGGGAAAATTATACATTGACTTAGTACGAAGCGGTAAAGTCCGAAAGTAAATGGAATCGGCTAAATTCCTGCGCGAGTACCTGTCTGCATAAATTAGCAATCAGGCTTTGCAGAGGAACCAAGCATCACTCATTACAACCAAATCCTTATAAACAAACTAAAATCATATGCAACATAGGTACGGGATATGTAATAGTGATACAAAAATGACAAAACAATGATTGAAAAGACAAAGATGAGTTTGTGAGAATCAATTTCTCTCGACGATACATGAAAACCGGTCAAGGTCAGAGTGACGCTTTGGTCAGTTCGAAGCATTATCGTAAATAACACAATAATATGCAGCCATCCAGCCTAATCAGTGACTTCTATGCAAACCTAAATATAATTAGGACCGTATCAAAGATAAAAGGGACTTTGAAAGATAGAAGTTAGGTAGATATATAAAGAAAGGTATTTTATTAGAATTTGCGCCCGCAATGGTGCGCGCGCAGCATCGTATCGTCTGCTATGGGATGGGTTATCCCGTTTGTACTGTACACAAGGCTGTTTCGCTATGCGATGATTAGAGTGTCTAGGGTAGCGAAGTGCACTTGGCTACATCCCCCCCCAACTCTTTTACATATCAGCGGCCGCGCTGATTTTAAGAAAAACAGGAAAGCCTAAGGGCTGAATTTATCAAACCATCTTAGATTATCCAAAAAGAGAAAAATTGCGAAAACTTTGCCTATGACTTTCACATATGTCACTGAGAAAATCGACAGTTACAAAAACATGTTCTCGTGATCAGTACCAGCTTTGCTAAATCAAAAGTGAGGCCTGCATTTTACAAAGTGTCTCACATATGATCAAAGTACTGCGTCAAAAACATAAAAGTGCAAACAATCAGGAATTTCATGGGAAAACATTGCTACATTTATCAAATTTTCTCCACTGAGAAAAAGTAACACAATGTCAACACTAACATACAAAAATGCAACCTTCATCCCCACCAACCCGTTTAGTTGATAATATAGGGTTTCTCTTTCAATGTGCGCTCTTGTATGCACAAGCTCAACACTCACAAAAACTCTCGCTCACGGCTTTACAGTAAAGGCATCTTACTATATCACCACGTCATGAGTTAGATACGAGTTCATTACCCAAAATATATGTGTCAACCATAATTCCCGTTCATCAATTGTAGGGGTTTCTGCGCCTAAATCGTAAATAGGTAGCTTTACGGGCCAATGGCACTGAGGGCTTAACTTTGGACTTTTAACCGACTACTACTCAGACCTTACTGATCTCCAGAAATAGTATGTGATGAAAACGGGGAAAAAATCGCAACGATACACATGGCCCGTTACGATACACTCGCGAGTTTTATGTGCAAGACATTATTTAGCCCAGTTGAATGCTAGTACTAGTAGCATTGTTCATTAGCTGAATCACTCAAATTCAGCCTACCGAGTAAACGATCATTCAAAAAATAAAATCAAGTTAATTGTTACCCAGCTGGTTATGATTGAAAACCGGTGAAAGTGATGACAAAAGTTTTATTGAGAGACCTAACCTTCAATATTATTATGTACAGTATTCTACCATAAACGATGCAGCATGTCAATATGAAGCTTATATAGCGCGTATTCCGTGGGTACAGTTCTAAGCGCTTGTCGAAGAGTTGTCAACACAGGACTAACAAAGAAACTAACATCTTCAGACGGACACGAACCCTATCACACACTATCAAACCCTGGTAAACATACAACAAACAACTTTTTAACAACAATGTACACATCAATAGCTAGGTCCAAACAAAATAATATTAAGCACAAAGAAAACACCTCTCACAGAGCACAGCACAAGAATGTCTTTTGGGGCACACATCACGTCGAGCATGAAAGTCGCAGCCAGCTACGGGAAGAACTGAGTCTTCAACCTACTCTTGAACGCGTCAAGAGAGGGGCTAGCTCTGGCGAAGCTCAAGCGGCAGGGAGTTCCAGACGGAGGGGCCCGCGGAGAGAAATGCACGCTGACCAGCAGATGCGAGTTTCGAGCGAGGGATGTGGAGGCGGAGAGGGTCAGCAGCAGAACGAAGGGGACGGTCGGAGGGCTGGGTGTACAGGTCCAGGGAGGATTGAAGGTACTCGGGAGCAGAGTCGTTGAGACACTTGTAGACCAGAGTGGACAGTTTGTAGGAGATTCGGGTGTTGACAGAGAGCCAGTGCAAGGAGCGAAGTAGGGGGGTGATGTGGTCTCGCTTCGTCTTCCTCAACGTCAGCCTGGCAGCGGCGTTCTGGACTCGTTGTAGGCCATGAATGGATGAGGCGGGGAGGCCAGCCAGAAGGGAGTTGCAGTAGTCCAGACGACTGAAGATGAGGGAGACAACCAGCTTGACACAGGCGTCGTGGGTGAGGTAGCGACGGATGGAGGCAATGCGTCGTAGGTGGAAAAAGCATGTCTTGATGATGAAGGAGATGTGTGTCTGCATGGAGAGAGTGGAGTCGAGAAAGACGCCAAGGCTCTTGACAGCAGGGGAAAATGGAACAGTCGCGTCATCCAGCTGGAGGTCGGTCACAGTGAGGGAAGCAATCTTCTGTCGTGTTCCAACGAGAAGGGCCTCCGTCTTCTCACTGTTCAGCTTCAGCTTGTTCTCAGTCATCCAGTTCTTGATGTCAGTGAAACAACTGGAGATGGATCCAAGGAGATCGTCAACGTCCTCCGGCTTGGCGCTGTTCTGGAGCTGCGTGTCATCGGCAAAGGAGTTGTAGTTCAGGCCGTGGCGTTCGATGACCAGGGAGAGGGGTTGGGTGTACAGGGTGAAAAGGACAGGGCCGAGGACAGATTCTTGTGGGACGCCGAAGCGGACAGGGACAGGCTGAGAAGAGAACGAATCAGTGGTGACAGTCTGAGAGCGGTTCTGGAGGTAGTTCCTAAACCAAGAGAGGGCGGTGTCGTGAATGCCGAACGTGGAACTGAGGCGATCGACGAGTAGCTGGTGGTCGATCGTGTCGAAGGCCGCGGAAGGTTCCAGCAGCACAAGGGCAGAGACGAGACCGCTATCTGTTGCGTTCAGGAGGTCCGTGGTGATTCGCAGGAGCGCCGTCTCGGTGCTGTGGTGAGAGCGGTACGCTGACTGGTACACTGGCATCAGTGAGTTCTGAGACAGGTGGGCGCTCAACTGCTCCAGGATGATACGCTCCAGAAGCTTGGAGAGGAAGGGCAGGTTGGACACAGGACGGTAGTTCTTCAACTCGTTGACGTCAAGGCCGGGCTTCTTGATGAGTGGGCGGACAACGGCAGACTTGAAGCAGTCGGAAACGACGCCTGTGGCCAGGGATATGTTGATGATATCTGTGATAGACGGCAGGAGCTTGTCCAGACACTTGGTGAAGAGGAAGCCTGGCAGGGGATCTAGCTCGCAGGTCTTGATGGCCGTCTTAGTGATGAGTCGCTTGACGTGGTTTTGAGTGACAGGCTGAAAGCACGTAAGGGGGGAGCCGGAGAAGGAAGGGGAGGGTGGGGACGGGACGAAGGGCTGCTGATCGAGTGTTTTCCGAAGCTTGTCAATCTTGTCCTTGAAGAACTCCGAGAATAACTCCGGGATATCCTGTGGTGGGTGAGCAGTGGGTAAGGGGGCAGCGGGGGAGGAGCCCAGGAGAGAGGACATGATGGAGAACAGCTCCCTGGATGATGAGGCGTTGACGATGCAGTCGTGGAAGTGCTCGATCTTGGCAGCAGTGATGGCTTGCGTGACTCGAAGCACCGCATCCCTGAGAATCTGCTTATGAACCTCCAGGCCAGAGTGTCGCCATGCACGCTCCGCTCGCCGTCTCTCGATCTTGGCGGCTGTGATGTCCTCAGAGAACCAGGGAGCCGGCTGTCGCTCAGAGACTGCGCATAGGGATGGCGGGGCGTGTTTGTCGAGGAGCTGGTGCAGAGTCAAGCTGAAGAAATGGGCGGGGTCAGTGGACGGGTCTCGCTGGGCAAGCAGCAGGGCAGCTTCGTCTCCAAAAGCATCTGTCTCAATGTCTCGTAGCTTGCGACGTGTGACCATCTTCCGCTTCTATGCTGGCTTGGTGATGTTGACGAGGAAGTTGATGGCAGTGTGGTCGGAGACAAGATGGTCGTTGGCGACGAGGCTGGAGACCAGATTGTCCGAGGGTCGAGTGACAATCCAATCCAGGATGTGGCCACGGGAGTGGGAGGGAAAAGGAACGACCTGGTCCACACTGTAGCAGTCCAACAGCGCACGGGCCCGCTTGGTGTCAGCGTTGGCAGGGCAGTCCCAGTGGATGTTAAAGTCACCGAGGACGATGGCGCTATGGGACGTCACGTTGTAGTGGTCGGGGGCTTGGGAGAACCCGTCGAAGAAAGTAGAGTCCTTCAGCTTGTTCTTGGTGTTAGGGGGAGGGCGATATATATACAGGAAGGTGAGGGTGGTGGTGGTGGCGACCGTCATCTCCACAACTTCGAAGGTGGTGTGGGGGAAGGCAGGCATGAAAACTAAAAAAAAAAAAAACTGAAAAAAAAATTCGAAGGCGCGAAGCGCCAAGACTTCTAGGGGGGTCCGGGGGCATGCCCCCCCAGAAATTTTTTTCAAGGGTGCAATTTGGTGCAATCTGGGGCTATCTGAGCCTTAAAATTGGATTCAAACATGGCCCCAAAACTATTTTACTATAACTATGACTAGGAAAAAAAAAATAACAAAAAAAAATAACAAAAAAAATAACAAAAAAAAATAAAAAACACGGACAAATACGGAAAATAAAAAAAAAATACGGTTTATTTTTTTCAAAAATACGGAAAATACGGAGAATTTTCATGCCTGGGAAGGGGAGGCTGTCCGAGAAGGACGCTGCAGCATTCATGTGGTCCTTGTAGACGACGGCGATGCCCCCACCACGCCCAGCCGGGCGGGGGAAGGAGACTGTCTTGTACCCTGCGGGGGTCAGCTGCTTGATCTTAGGGTCATCACCAGGTCGCAGCCACGTCTCGGTGATGAACAGGGCGTCTAACTTGTTTTCTATAATGTAGTCTGCTATCAGATCTGCTTTGCCTTCTGGATTTATTGACTGGGAGTTGAGGAGGCAGAGGTGTAGGGTGTTTTTGGAATGAGTGGGGTGGGTGCTGATTTTGGGTGGGCGGGTGCTGGGGAGGGGTTGTGGGA
>NC_090245.1:57700277-57760277 GCF_037325665.1 Littorina saxatilis
GACCGATTCAATGGGTTGGTTGGTTGGGTTGGTAATATTTGTGATTGTCTCTTCAGCTAATATTGTTATTCGAGACCGATCCAATGGGTTGGTTGGTAATATTTTTGATCGTCTCTTCAGCTAACATTGCAATTCGAGACCAATCCAATTGGTTGGTTTGTAATATGTTGATCATCTCTTCAGCTGATATTCGAGATCGATCCAATGTGGTTGGTTGGGTTGGTAATATTTGTGATTGTCTCTTCAGCTGATATTGCTATTCGAGATCGATCCAATGGGTTGGTTGGTTGGGTTGGTAATATTTGTGATTGTCTCTTCAGCTGATATTGCTATTCGAGACAGATCCGATTGGTTGATTTGTAATATGTTGATCATCTCTTCAGCTGATATTGCTATTCGAGACCGATTCAATGGGTTGGTTGGTTGGGTTGGTAATATTTGTGATTGTCTCTTCAGCTAATATTGTTATTCGAGACCGATCCAATGGGTTGGTTGGTAATATTTTTGATCGTCTCTTCAGCTAATATTGCAATTCGAGACCAATCCAATTGGTTGGTTTGTAATATGTTGATCATCTCTTCAGCTGATATTCGAGATCGATCCAATGTGGTTGGTTGGGTTGGTAATATTTGTGATTGTCTCTTCAGCTGATATTGCTATTCGAGATCGATCCAATGGGTTGGTTGGTTGGGTTGGTAATATTTGTGATTGTCTCTTCAGCTGATATTGCTATTCGAGACAGATCCGATTGGTTGATTTGTAATATGTTGATCATCTCTTCAGCTGATATTGCTATTCGAGATCGATCCAATGGGCTGGTTGGTTGGGTTGGTAATATTTGTGATTGTCTCTTCAGCTGATATTGCTATTCGAGATCGATCCAATGGGCTGGTTGGTAATATTTGTGATCATCTCTTTAGCTGTTATTGCTCTTCGAGACCGATCCAATGGGTTGGCTGGTAATATTTTTGATCGTCTCTTCAGTTCATATTGCTATAGGCTGGTTGAGCCGGTAGCTCCAGTGCGGAGGAGGGTAAGGGGGATGAGGGACAGGCCGATGCCTTTCAACAGACTTGTAACTGTAACGTTGGCATGACTGATCACCATAGAGCACTGTCTTGTGTGACTGTAACGTTGGCATGACTGATCACCATAGAGCACTGTCTTGTGACTGTGACGTTGACATGACTGATCACCCACCATACAACACTGTCTTGTGACTGTGACATTGACATGACTGATCACCATAGAGCACTGTCTTGTGACTGTGACGTTGACATGACTGATCACCATACAACACTGTCTTGTGACTGTGACGTTGACATGACTGATCACCATCGAGCACTGTCTTGTGACTGTAACGTTGACATGACTGATCACCAAACAACACTGTCTTGTGACTGTGACATTGACATGACTGATCACCATAAAGCACTGTCTTGTGACTGTGACGTTGACATGACTGATCACCATAGAGCACTGTCTTGTGACTGTGACGTTGACATGACTGATCACTATAGAGCACTGTCTTGTGACTGTAACGTTGACATGACTGATCACCATACAACACTGTCTTGTGACTGTGACGTTGGCATGACTGATCACCATACAACACCGTCTTGTGACTGAAACATTGGCATGACTGATCACCATACAACACTGTCTTGTGACTGTGACGTTGACATGACTGATCACCATAGAGCACCGTCTTGTGACTGTAACGTTGACATGACTGATCACCATACAACACTGTCTTGTGACTGTAAGGTTGGCATGACTGATCACCTTACAACACTGTCTTGTGACTGTGACGTTGGCATGACTCAGATCACCATACAACACTGTCTTGTGACTGTAACGTTAGCATGACTGATCACCATAGAGCACTGTCTTGTGTGACTGTAACGTTGGCATGACTGATCACCATAGAGCACTGTCTTGTGACTGCGACGTTGGCATGACTCAGATCACCATAGAGCACTGTCGTGTAACTGTAACGTTGGCATGACTCACAGATCACCATAGAGCACTGTCTTGTGACTGTGACCTTGACATGACTGATCACCCACCATACAACACTGTCTTGTGACTGTGACATTGACATGACTGATCACCATAGAGCACTGTCTTGTGACTGTGATGTTGACATGACTGATCACCATACAACACTGTCTTGTGACTGTGACGTTGACATGACTGATCACCATCGAGCACTGTCTTGTGACTGTAACGTTGACATGACTGATCACCATACAACACTGTCTTGTGACTGTGACATTGACATGACTGATCACCATAGAGCACTGTCTTGTGACTGTGACGTTGACATGACTGATCACCATACAAAACTGTCTTGTGACTGTGACGTTGGCATGACTGATCACCATAGAGCACTGTCTTGTGACTGCGACGTTGGCATGACTCAGATCACCATAGAGCACTGTCGTGTAACTGTAACGTTGGCATGACTCACAGATCACCATAGAGCACTGTCTTGTGACTGTGACCTTGACATGACTGATCACCCACCATACAACACTGTCTTGTGACTGTGACATTGACATGACTGATCACCATAGAGCACTGTCTTGTGACTGTGATGTTGACATGACTGATCACCATACAACACTGTCTTGTGACTGTGACGTTGACATGACTGATCACCATCGAGCACTGTCTTGTGACTGTAACGTTGACATGACTGATCACCATACAACACTGTCTTGTGACTGTGACATTGACATGACTGATCACCATAGAGCACTGTCTTGTAACTGTAACAATGGCATGACTGATCACCATAGAGCACTGTCTTGTGTGACTGTAACGTTGGCATGACTGATCACCATAGAGCACTGTCTTGTGACTGTGACGTTGACATGACTGATCACCCACCATACAACACTGTCTTGTGACTGTGACATTGACATGACTGATCACCATAGAGCACTGTCTTGTGACTGTGACGTTGACATGACTGATCACCATACAACACTGTCTTGTGACTGTGACGTTGACATGACTGATCACCATCGAGCACTGTCTTGTGACTGTAACGTTGACATGACTGATCACCAAACAACACTGTCTTGTGACTGTGACATTGACATGACTGATCACCATAAAGCACTGTCTTGTGACTGTGACGTTGACATGACTGATCACCATAGAGCACTGTCTTGTGACTGTGACGTTGACATGACTGATCACTATAGAGCACTGTCTTGTGACTGTAACGTTGACATGACTGATCACCATACAACACTGTCTTGTGACTGTGACGTTGGCATGACTGATCACCATACAACACCGTCTTGTGACTGAAACATTGGCATGACTGATCACCATACAACACTGTCTTGTGACTGTGACGTTGACATGACTGATCACCATAGAGCACCGTCTTGTGACTGTAACGTTGACATGACTGATCACCATACAACACTGTCTTGTGACTGTAAGGTTGGCATGACTGATCACCTTACAACACTGTCTTGTGACTGTGACGTTGGCATGACTCAGATCACCATACAACACTGTCTTGTGACTGTAACAATAGCATGACTGATCACCATAGAGCACTGTCTTGTGTGACTGTAACGTTGGCATGACTGATCACCATAGAGCACTGTCTTGTGACTGCGACGTTGGCATGACTCAGATCACCATAGAGCACTGTCGTGTAACTGTAACGTTGGCATGACTCACAGATCACCATAGAGCACTGTCTTGTGACTGTGACCTTGACATGACTGATCACCCACCATACAACACTGTCTTGTGACTGTGACATTGACATGACTGATCACCATAGAGCACTGTCTTGTGACTGTGATGTTGACATGACTGATCACCATACAACACTGTCTTGTGACTGTGACGTTGACATGACTGATCACCATCGAGCACTGTCTTGTGACTGTAACGTTGACATGACTGATCACCATACAACACTGTCTTGTGACTGTGACATTGACATGACTGATCACCATAGAGCACTGTCTTGTGACTGTGACGTTGACATGACTGATCACCATACAAAACTGTCTTGTGACTGTGACGTTGACATGACTGATCACCATCGAGCACTGTCTTGTGACTGTAACGTTGACATGACTGATCACCAAACAACACTGTCTTGTGACTGTGACATTGACATGACTGATCACCATAGAGCACTGTCTTGTGACTGTGACGTTGACATGACTGATCACCATAGAGCACTGTCTTGTGACTGTGACGTTGACATGACTGATCACTATAGAGCACTGTCTTGTGACTGTAACGTTGGCATGACTGATCACCATACAACACCGTCTTGTGACTGAAACATTGGCATGACTGATCACCATACAACACTGTCTTGTGACTGTGACGTTGACATGACTGATCACCATAGAGCACTGTCTTGTGACTGTAACGTTGACATGACTGATCACCATACAACACTGTCTTGTGACTGTAACATTGGCATGACTGATCACCATACAACACTGTCTTTTGACTGTAACGTTGACATGACTGATCACCATACAACACTGTTTTGTGACTGTGACGTTGGCATGACTGATCACCATACAACACTGTCTTGTGACTGTGACGTTGGCATGACTCAGATCACCATACAACACTGTCTTGTGACTGTAACGTTGGCATGACTGATCACCATAGAGCACTGTCTTGTGACTGTAACGTTGACATGACTGATCACCATAGAGCACTGTCTTGTGACTGTGACGTTGACATGACTGATCACCATAGAGCACTGTCTTGTGACTGTAACGTTGGCATGACTGATCAGAGCACTGTCTTGTGACTGTAACGTTGACATGACTGATCACCATAGAGCACTGTCTTGTGACTGTGACGTTGACATGACTGATCACCATAGAGCACTGTCTTGTGACTGTAACGTTGGCATGACTGATCACCATACAACACTGTCTTGTGACTGTGACGTTGGCATGACTCGGATCACCATAGAACAGTTCAGAGAGGGATCTACTGTGTACTGTTATCCATCTCTTTTTTCAACTGCTCTACCAGGAACCAATATGTCCTGGGAGTCTTTGGCAGAACACTGTGGACACTTTGGCTGGACACATGGGGACACTTTGGCTCGACAGAACTTAATTGGCCGATTGCAAGATTTTTTCCTTTCTCAGTTTGGTACACAGCAAGATAATATAATATCTATAGGACCCAGTGTTAACCTGTTGGTCATCTCAGGGTGACATGTTTTTTTGTGTTATTTTCTTCTTTAAATGAAGACCGCATCAAGCTGTTTTCTTTCAGTTTCAGTGTGGTACACAACAAGATGATATTATGTTTATTAGACCCTGTCAACCAATTGGTCATCTCAGGGTGACATTGTGTTCTTTTCTTTTTGTTATCAGTCCGTTTTCAGTGTGATGTGACCACGTGTGTAAAATCGGGAACAGTTGATAATGATGCCAAATTCACATCTCTCCTTTTGAGAGAAGACAGTCTCAGGACTGTCAGGCTATGTCACTGTCAGATGCAACACGGTCCAGCCCGCCCTCAAGCCCATCCAAACCAGCAGATATAATATTTATAACACCTTGTCAAGATGATATGGTATTTATAACACCCTGTCAAGATATGATATTTTTAACACCCAGTCAAGATGATAACATGTACAGTATTTATAACACCTTGCCAAGATGATATAATATCTACAACAGTCCCTGTCAAAATGATACAAGGGTGCATCTGAGTAAATATAGAGTGAAATAGATATTAAATGGAGCAGCAAGGCATTCTGTAAAAGCCCACTGTTAAAGTTTGGGAATCAATCATTAAAAGAAAATCATAAATGCTGATTTAAGTCACATCTGACAAGTTTGAAGTTTACTGCAAGTTTGGAACACCCACTTCCCCACGTTCTTGAAAACTGGTCCAAGATGAAATATTTTAGTAATGTACATGCATACACACTTGCTGAAAATCAAGTATTCTTCATTTATGTATTTATTATATTTTGATATATTGATAACACCCTGTCAACCTTCTGGTCATTTCAAGGTAACATTTTTCTTTTGCATTTTTTGTTTTTTTCCCCTCTCAAAATGAAGACTTTATTAGTCTGTTTTCTCTCTGATGTGACCTGAAGTGCGTATCGTATGGGATTATCACTGTTCTTCATGCCCGGTGTGGTACTTTAAGCAAACAGTCAAGAAAGCTGTTGTTGACCTTGGTATGAGATAACAGGGTTGAAGTACGTATAAACATTTTTTAATTTCATTTCATAAGTAGGTGACTCATCATGTGTTCTTTCTTTATTTGGTGTTTAGCGTCGTTTTCAACCATTCAAGGTTATATCGCGACGGGGAAAGGGGGGGAGATGGGATAGGGGAAAGGGGGGAGATGGGATAGAGCCACTTGTTAATTGTTTCTTGTTCACAAAAGCACTAATCAAAAAATTGCTCCAGGGGCTTGCAACGTAGTACAATATATGACCTTACTGGGAGAATGCAAGTTTCCAGTACAAAGGACTAAACATTTCTTACATACTGCTTGACTAAAATCTTTACAAACTTTGACTATGTTCTATACAAGAAACACTCAACAAGGGTAAAAGGAGAAACAGAACCATTAGTCGCCTCTTACGACATGCTGGGTAGCAACGGGTAAATTCTTTCTCGTCCCAACCAATATGGGACTCCCCCTAACCCGCGGGGGGTGACTCATCATGTGCGGCATCAATAGTTGTTGCTTTATATTTTTCCCTTCCACATAAGTTATGACATTGATGATTGTAGCATAAGACCATGACAATTACGACTGTATTACTTTTTGGTGATTATGAGGCCATTTTAAGCATTTCAGATCATTATGTATCATCTCTTTCAAATAAGTTCAATAATATCAAGGATTCCACCTGTAATATTCAAGTGTAGTATGCTAGTGTTTTGTTTTGAAAGAATCCAATCCGCAAGTACTGTTTGGCCCATGCTATTTGCTTTGTGGTTTTCAACAGTGTACTAAAGTATTGAGAGAACACATGGGTACCGTTCAGCCCTTGGCGGTTTGCTTTGTGGCTTTGTGTAATAAAGAGTTCAGAAAACCCACCAGTGCTGTTCAACCCATGGCTGTTGGTTTTTTTTGGTCATAGGAGGTTTGCTTTGTGGTTTTAAACTGTAATAAAGTGTTCAGAAAACCCATGAGTACTGTTCAATCCATGGCTGTTTGCTTTGTTTGGTCATAGGAGGTTTGCTTTGTGGTTTTAAACTGTAATAAAGTTTTCAGAAAACCCATAAGTACTGCATGTTCAGCCCATGGCTGTTTGCTTATTTCAGCCCTCAGCTGTTTGCTTTTCAACAGAATACTAGAGTTTTGAGAGAACCCACAAGTACTGCTCAGCCCTCGGCTGTTTGCTTTTTAACACTCCCTTCCCCTGCCTCACTGTCCTCTACACTGCCCTCCCCTGCCTCACTGTCCTCTACACTGCCCTCCCCTGCCTCACTGTCCTCTACACTGCCCTCCCCTGCCTCACTGTCCTCTACACTGCCCTCCCCTGGGGGCGCCCGTCCATGTTCCTCTACGTTTCTTAGCAGGGCTGTCACTCTCATCACTCCTCTTTCTTCTAACAACTACAAGCTCCACCTCCTCACCACCAACTCCACCACTATGTAGTTTAAAAAAAGTTGTCAAATTCGGCGATCAACTCAACAGTACAAAGTTTGACATTGAGCGGTAGCAATATACTTATCTGATTTAAACACTCCAGACTTTTACCTTTTTTATGATCTATACAGGGTTCAGAGACAAAAAATACAAACAACAAGAAATTCCTCCGAGGTAGGAAAAACACCCCCGTTGGTCAAAGGGAAATAACCATTCTCACTGCCACCAACTGAGAAGGTTATTTCCCTTTGACCATTAATATGTCCCTCTATAAGTCCTTGTAGAATCTTAATCCACCAATAACTCCCTAACCGTGTGTTTGACTGGTCCCAATTTTTGTAAGGACCGTCACAGGAATGTATAGAACCTGTTCACCAAGTTTGGTGACGATCGGTCCGTTCATTCTTAAGATCTATATGCGAACACAAACACACAAACACACAAACAAACACATCGACCGAATCCTATACACACCCCTATACCGGGGGTGTAAAAACAACCTGAACAACAAACAAGTCGCGTAAGGCGAAAATACAACATTTAGTCAAGTAGCTGTCGAACTCACAGAATGAAACTGAACGCAATGCAACGCAGCAAGACGTATACTCGTAGCATCATCAGCTAATGTCCACCGCGCACGGCAAAGGCAGTGAAATTGACAAGAAGAGCGGGGTAGTACTTGCGCTGAGAAGGATAGCACGCTTTTCTGTACCTATCTTCGTTTTAACTTTCTGAGCGTGTTTTTAATCCAAACATATCATATATCTATATGTTTTTGGAATCAGGAACCGACAAGGAATAAGATGAAGGAGTTTTTAAATTGATTTGGACAATTTAATTTTGATAATAATTGTTATATTTTTAATTTTCAGAGCTTGTTTTTAATCCAAATATAACATATTTATATGTTTTTAGAATCAGAAAATGATGAAGAATAAGATGAACGTAAATTTGGATCGTTTTATAAAAAAAAATTTTTTTTTACAATTTTCAGATTTTTGATGACCAAACTCACTCATTAGTTTTTAAGCCACCAAGCTAAAATGCAATACCAAACCCCGGCCTTCGTCGAAGATTACTTGACCAAAATTTCAACCAATTTGGTTGAAAAATGAGAGCGTGACGTACAGTGCCGCCTCAACTTTCACGAAAAGCCGGATATGACGTCATCAAATTCAAAGACATTTATTGAAAAAATGAAAAAAACGTATGGGGATTTCATACCCAGGAACTCTCATGTCAAATTTCATAAAGATCGGTCCAGTAGTTTAGTCTGAATCGCTCTACACACACACACAGACAGACAGACACACACACATACACCACGACCCTCGTCTTGATTCCCCCCTTTACGTTAAAACATTTAGTCAAAACTTGACTAAATGTAAAAAGACAATAACAAACAACAAAACAATCACACAAAAAAGAGGTTTACGGGACCTAAGAAGAAAGAAAAAAACAGTTTACAGGAATCAAGGACCTTTAACAAACACAACAAAACTAACAAAGTACATGTACACACATACAAACACAAAACGAGGTTTTCGAGGTTTACGTGGACGCCAGGGACCTTAAGGGAAAGTAACGTTGCGCACAAAAGAAAATATTAGCTCCCAAACATTGCCTCCACGCACAATGTAAGGCATGGACTTAGAACAATGGCCGCAAGAACCGAGGGAACCGTGTTTTTGACTCGTTTCGGGAACCAAATCCTCTCAAATGCGTTCGTGTGCACACTATTGAAACTACAGAATATGAATCAAGTTTACTTATCACTGATATCTCTCGTCTGCAGCTGGATATATCCAAAGAAATATGACAGAAAAGCACTTCAAATCAGTGTCAGAGAGCAAGCGAACAACAACATACACATGTAGTACGGGATGATGGCTGACAATCGCGCGAGGTCACGCTGACCGAGCGCGGTACCCCAAGAGTTCACGCGAGCGCCCTCGCTTCGCATCTCTTCAATGTGTCTCTGTTAGCGCCTAGTATTGAGTAAACGCTGTTCCTCAACATTTAAATCAAAGTTATCAAAATGATTTCTCAGAATTTGTTGGTATGTTTGTGTTATTTTGTTGTTGTACAGTTGTGCAACTTGTAGACATCTTCATCAAAGGGAATATTACTAGATATGCTGAGAGACAGCTAAAATGTTGATTTCATACTCTAATTGCCACTGGAGTATCTGGATGGCCCAACCCAAAGAGAAATTTGGAAAGGTCTGCATTGCTTGACACCGAACTCCTTTCTTTTTCAGATTGCTTTGATCAGTAAATATGACTGGCTACAATGACTTCTCACTTTGCGCTCTTTTAAGAATGTGTGTTCATTCACTCTCACTGCGGTTATTGGCCGTTATAAAGGTTTAAAACAAAATTACATTCTGCAAAATGTAAATGTACTCAACTATGGGAGCAAATGAACCATAAAAATCAATCTAAAAATACAAGCGAAGGTTTTTTGTTTGTGATTTGTTTTTAAACTTTAGTTGATCTGGCACTGAATCTTACACACGTAGGCTATGGAAACCCGATGTCTCATGTGGAAAATGTTGAACTGAGAATATAATAAATGCGAATCCGTCAATTAATTTCACAACAAATGTTCTTTGTAATTACAGGGACCTGTATTAAAAATAAGTAAAGAATGGCACTGGATTCTGAGCAAGTTTTTAACACACTAAAAGTTCAAGATTACCATGATTTCCTACCATGCAAGACGGTATCATTGATCTAGCCCACCGTGACAATGCATGGTGGTTAAAACTTAGACAGTTTTCATGCTGTGGCCACTCCGATGAATGATGGGACCATAACTCAAAGTAGGATTCAAAAATCTGATGGCAGTCACTTAGCTGCCAGCATGTCTCTGCTGCCAGCGAGGAGTTCGCAATGAAAATATCTTTCTGAAGCCGGTAGGTGTACTGATAAATACTGTGCCTTACCTGTAATTGTTCCTTGAAGATTTTTCCTGTACTTACAGCCATCAATGTTTTTACACGTCTCGCACCCGCGGTCATTTCACACTGCAAATTGACGCTGTGCGCTTCAGCTGAGTGACTATCGCTCTCTGAGCCATGGGCTAAAGTTGCCAGTGACATGCGCGAAACTGAGTCACGTGCGACAAGGCAGTTAGAACCGAGTCATGTGTGAGTTGTGGTTCGGTGTCAAAAACCACCAAAGTGTGAAGCCTCCCCCCCCCCCCCCCCCCCCCTTTCTCTTCTTTACATTTAGTCAAGTTTTGACTAAATGTTTTAACAATGATAGAGGGGGAATCGAGACGAGGGTCGTGGTGTGTAGGGCCTATATATGTGTGTGTGTCACGGGTGTGTGTGTCGGTACGTGTGTGTGTGTAGAGCGATTCAGAGTAAACTACTACACGGGGGATAACCGGTCAAATGCCGAACAGAAGCTGAATGCCGCTCATGACACGTGTGAAGGCAAGTTTTGTCTGTTTTCTAGGTATTGTTTGATTTATGTCGGGATTTAAGGTAAGCTACTGATTCAGCGATGACTAAATTTGTTTCTCGATGCATAAAAAGTCAGGGAGCGATTGATATTTGCCCGTAAATATCCTTCAAAGCTGAAAATGTCCGCGATCGAGCACCGGAAATGGCTGTTCGATGGGTTTTGCAAGTAGAAATGTGCTTTATTTCACCAAATCAGCTCGTATTTGGTGTGGGTACGGGATTCTAGAGGACGAAGGAGTCATAAGAGGTGCTAAGAAGTGCTATTTGGGAGTAGAATAAATCTTCCGAGACAGTAGACAAGAGAAGGTCATATTTGAGAGAGGAGCGCGTAGGCCGATTGTCTTTCCGACAAGCGAATGATACAGCAGATTAATCATTCGTTTTGACCAGAAACCTAGTCTCTAGTTTTTATGAATGAGTTTTTTAATTAAAACAATCACGAGAACTCTCTCGCTTAGCCTAATGGCTGTTCGATGGGTTTCGCAAGTAGAAATGTGCTTTATTTCACCAAATCAGCTCGTATTTGACATCGGTTTGGTATATATATATATATTTTCTAATCCTACCGCGAACTGGATAGCAGACGCGGCACGACTGTTGCACCACACTTTGAAGGGGATATAGCTCAGTTGGTAGCGCGCTGGATTTGTATTCAGTTGGCCGCTGTCAGCGTGAGTTCGATCCCAGGTTCGGCGGAACTGAATTTATTTCAGAGTCAACTTTGTGTGCAGACTCTCTTCGGTGTCCGAACCCTCCCCCCGTGTACACTACATTGGGTGTGCACGTTAAAGATCCCACGATTGACAAAAGGGTCTTTCCTGGCAAAAATTGCTTAGGCACAGTTAATAATTGTCTACCTATACCCGTGTGACTTGGAATAATAGGCCGTCACAAAGGTAAATATGCGCCGAAATGGCTGCAATTACTGGCCGTATACAATTTCATCTCACACGGCATCACTGCAGAGCGCCTAGAACTGTACCCACGGAATATGCGCGATATAAGCCTCATTGATTGATTGATTGAAGTAATCCCACACTTTGAAGTAAATTACTTCAAAGTGTGGGGATGTGCCCCACACTTTGAAGTAAACCCATTTTTTACTTCAAAGTGTGGGGGGATCTTCCCACACTTTGAAGTAAACTCAGTTTTTACTTCAAAGTGTGGGGGGATCTTCCCACACTTTGAAGTAACTTACTTCAAAGCGTGGGACTTTTGCATCGCCTGTTTGAGCCTGATGATTTTGTCAAAAAAAATGGCAAAGTCTTTTGGATGAGTGAACAGAAAAAGTGAGCGAGCCAAGAAACATAGGGATGTTTGTTATCAGGCTTTAAAGGCATATGTACTCGATGACTATACACGCTAATTGCTTTACCAACAGCTGGAGACATGCTAAATTAAGTTCCCTGCAAAATATTGTGGTCTAGGACCCCTTCAATGTTGAGATATGTTAATTTTCATTTTGATCTGGATCGTCCTATTTATAGATTTGGCAACACATGTAACGTTGATGCAAGGGAGCTAACACCGCGGCTTTGTTGACATCCTCACTTTTTCAGAGGCTAGAACAAGCTGTAATGCATGTATTATGGTCCGCGCATGGTGACATATCGTCATTATATGGTCTTATGGTGCGTTTGACATCGATTATGGGCAAACTACACTTTGTAAACACGGGAGCGCGTACATATGCCTTTAAGCAATGTCCCATTGTTGAGTATGACGAAAACTCGTGGTGACGATTTTAAAACATGTTGGGTCACGCATGGTCCAACCTTACATGGTCCAACCTTACATGGTCCAACCTTACATGGTCCAACCTTACATGGTCCAATCTTACATGGTCCAACCTTACATGGTCCAATCGTGCATGGTCCAATCTTACATGGTCCAATCTTACATGGTCCAACCTTACATGGTCCAATCTTACATGGTCCAACCTTGCATGGTCCAACCTTGCATGGTCCAATCTTACATGGTCCAATCTTACATGGTCCAACCTTACATGGTCCAATCTTACATGGTCCAACCTTGCATGGTCCAACCTTGCATGGTCCAACCTTGCATGGTCCAACCTTACATGGACAACCTTACATGGTCCAACCTTACATGGTCTAACCTTACCATGTCCAACCTTACATGGTCCAATCTTACATGGTCCAACCTTACATGGTCCAATCTTACATGGTCCAATATTACATGGTCCAACCTTACATGGTCCTACCTTACATGGTGCAACCTTACATGGTCCAACCTTACATGGTCCAATCTTACATGGTCCAATCTTACATGGTCCAATCTTACATGGTCCAATAATATATATGGACCGTGTAAGATTGGACCATGTAAGGTTGGACCATGTAATGTTGGACCATGTAAGGTTGGACCATGTAAGATTGGACCATGCGTGACCCAACATGTTTTAAAATCGTCACCACGAGTTTTCGTCACACTCAACAATGGGACATTGCTTAAAGCCATATGTACTCGATGACTATACACGCTAATTGCTTTACCCACAGCTGGAGACATGCTAAATTAAGTTCCCTGCAAGATATTGTGGTCTAGGACCCCTTAAATGTTGAGATATTTGAATTTTTATTTTGATCTAGATCGTCCTATTTATAGATTTGCCAACAGAGGTAGCGTTGACGCAAGGGAAATAACTCCGCGTCTTTGTTGACATCCTCACTTTTTCAGAGGCTAGAACAAGCTGTAATGCATGAATATGGTCCGCGCATGGCGACATATCGTCATTACATGGTCTTATGGTGCGTTTGACATCGATTATGGGCAAACTACACTTTGTAAACACGGGAGCGCGTACATATGCCTTTAAAGCCTGATAACAAACATCACTATGTTTCTTGGCTCGCTCACTTTTTCTGTTCACTCATCCAAAAGACTGCCATTTTTTTGACAAAATCATCAGGCTCAAACAGGCAATGCAAAAGTCCCACGCTTTGAAGTAAGTTACTTCAAAGTGTGGGAAGATCCCCCCACACTTTGAAGTAAAAACTGAGTTTACTTCAACGTGTGGGAAGATCCCCCCACACTTTGAAGTAAAAAATGGGTTTACTTCAAAGTGTGGGGCACATCCCCACACTTTGAAGTAATTTACTTCAAAGTGTGGGATTACTTCAAAGTGTGGTGCAACAGTCGTGCCGCGTCTGCTATCCAGTTCGCGGTAGGATTAGAAAAAAAAAAAAATATATACAGTATACCAAACCGATGTCAAATACGAGCTGATTTGGTGAAATAAAGCACATTTCTACTTGCGAAACCCATCGAACAGCCATTAGGCTAAGCGAGAGAGTTCTCATGATTGTTTTAATTAAAAAACTCATTCATAAAAACTAGAGACTAGGTTTCTGGTCAAAACGAATGATTAATCTGCTGTATCATTCGCTTGTCGGAAAGACAATCGGCCTACGCGCTCCTCTCTCAAATATGACCTTCTCTTGTCTACTGTCTCGGAAGATTTATTCTACTCCCAAATAGCACTTCTTTGCACCTCTTATGACTCCTTCGTCCTCTAGAATCCCGTACCCATACCAAATACGAGCTGATTTGGTGAAATAAAGCACATTTCTACTTGCAAAACCCATCGAGCAGCCATTTCCGGTGCTCGATCGCGGACATTTTCAGCTTTGAAGGATATTTACGGGCAAATATCAATCGCTCCCTGACTTTTTATGCATCGAGAAACACATTTAGTCATCGCTGAATCAGTAGCTTACCTTAAATCCCGACATAAATCAAACAATACCTAGAAAACAGACAAAACTTGCCTTCACACGTGTCATGAGCGGCATTCGGCTTCTGTTCGGCATTTGACCGGTTATCCCCCGTGTACTACTGGACCGATCTTTATGAAATTTGACATGAGAGTTCCTGGGTATGATATCCCCAGACGTTTTTTTTCTCTCATTTTTTCGATAAAATAATGTCTTTTATGACGTCATAAAAGTTGAGGCGGCACTGTCAGTCACACCTTCATTTTTCAATCACTGTCACGGGCAAACGGTCCCATCACGATCACAGAAATGGAAATTTCGGCAATCACGGTCACAGAAAGGTCAAAAAACACCAATCACGATCACGATTTAAAACCCTCTGGGGCCCTCGTGTGTGTGTGTGTATGTGTGTGTGTGTGCCGTGACTCAGTGTGTGTGTGTGTGTGTGTGTGTGTACGGTGCCGTGTGTGTGTGTGTACAAAGCATATCTCAAAAACTATTGGACGTTTTATTGTGGGTGAAAATTGGTTTACACGTTTTTGAGAGCCACATGTACTTGCGCGTGTGTGTGTGTGTGTGTGTGTGCCGCGGCGTGCGTGCGGTGTGTGTGTGTGTGTGCCGTATGTGCCCGGCTGCCGGTGTGTGTGTGTGTGCGTATGTGCGTGCCTTAGTGTACCCCCCCCCCCCCAATTCAAGACTTCCCCTGTATAAGACCTTGCTTTTTCATATACCTTATTCATGACCTGTGAAAAGGGTATACTTTTTTGTGCCAGTCAAAGGGTTGCCATTTCTAGAACGAGGCAGCTCGTTTCCGGAACGGAGTGGCTAACGGCACGATATCGTTTGGCTAGCAAATATATGCTAGCGGCACGATATCGGATATAAAGCAAATTCGAGGGCTTGGATGCTAGCGAAACGATATCGTACGCGAAGCAACTGTGAGAGCTTGGATGCTAGCGAAACGATATCGGATGTGAAGCAAATTCGTGGCCGAGATGCTAACGAAACGATCCTTTCTTGTTCTCATTGTTGTTGTTAGGCATTTTTTGTTGTTGTTGAGTTGAGCATTTATTTCCGTCACTTCCGGTTTATGAGAAAAATGTTCCGATCCCAGCGCGGCTCTCTCTCTCTCTCTCCCACCTTCTTCCACCCCTCCCTCTCCTCACATTGAGTTTATCTGCCTCCTTGACATGTGTGTGTGTGTGTGTGTGTGTGTGTGTGTCATGGATGTGGGTGTATATGTACGTCCGTCTCTCTCTCTCTCTCTCTCTCTCTCTTTCTCTCTCTCTCTCTCTCTCTCTTTCTCTTTCGTTGTTAATATTGGTGTGTGTGCCGTGTTTTAGTGAGTGTGTGTGTATCGGTGCGATGGTGTGTGTGAGTGTTTGTGAGTGTTTGTGCGTGTGTGTGTGTGCGTGCGTCAATGACCTCCTGCAGGAACTTTCCTCCGAATTTCCAACATTTCTTCCATATTTCATGTCTCAATGGCCAGTCTGAAGGAAAAGTGGGTGCAATGTTTCAGAAAGACCAGATTAAACTTTGGTGATGCAGGGCCGGACTAGGCGAAGAGGAGGGGGGGGGGGTTGCCAGTGGTGGCCCAGGGGGATGTCCCCCCAGGCGGCAGGGGCGGATCAGTTCATTTTATGACTGGTTTTTTTCAAAAGTATATTGTGAAGATATGGGTGTGAAGGCGCGAAGCGCCGAGCCGACGGCGGCGAAGCGCCTAGCTTGCTAGGGGGGTCCGGGGGCATGCCCCCCCGGAAAATTTTGAAAAAAAGGATGCAAAATGGTGCAATCTGGTGCATTCTGAGGATGATCATTACCAGTTTCAGGCAGCAGATTTTGTCACTGATTAATACCCCAAAAATTGAAACTCAATGTAAAATAAAGAAATGCATACCTCATTCAATATTTTTATTTTTTGGCTGGGGGGGGGGGGTCCGGAAACCCACCCCCCCCCCCCCCCCTCGTTGTGGGGGTCAGGGGGCGAAGCCCCCTGAAGCTGACGGGTAGGTCATATTCTGAGATAGGAAAATGGTCGCTCCTTGCATGAAACGGCATAAAATAAGCAATAATAAAAAAAAATTAAATAAGTAAGGTACATGTTTAGGCTAGGGGGGGGGGGGGGGGTTGCGCAACCCCCATAACCCCCCCCGGTAGTCCGGCCCTGTGATGCCACCAACAACCGAGTGGAAAGTTTCAACCAGAAAATTAAGGCTGTTGTAAAAAAACCCAGCCCACTCGACACCATGCTTTCGGAACTCCTTGGTTTGCTCGAGGTCAGGAAAGCAGAATTCTCATTTCGCGCCTTTGACATGAAGACAAAATGCACATCATCTTCAAGAGAAGAAGGTGTTCAGTTTGCTCATAGTGTGTGCACGGCGTTTGCTGCCAAGCACATATCCGAGCAAATACAACTATCTACAAAGTGCGTAGTTGAAGAGAGTGAAGGAAGTTACAAGGTGACAAGCGAAGGAGGTCAGTCTCATGAATGTGAGGTGGGGTCCTGTACATGCAGCTCTGTTGTCAATTTCAACTTACCATGTCGGCACATGATTGCCATACGTCGGCACTTGAACCTTAGAATCTTGGAAACGGACATGATCCCTGCTCGTTGGACGAAACAGTACTTCAACGACATTCAAAACATCAACTTGCCAGATCATTCTGTGGTTGGTACGCAACCGTGTCAACAATCAAAAGTCAAACCGGGTTGGGTCAAATTCAATGAAGCCCAGACTGTATGCAAAGACATCTGTTCGTTTTTAGTTAACTCTGGTGCAGATGATTTCCGAAAGAAATTACAACTTCTGTGCCAAGTACGTGACCTTGTAAAAACAGGAAAGGATTTTGTCGTTGTTGAAGTCTTTGCAGAGAATCTGGGAGAAAGTGTTGATGAAGTTAGACAACAAGGCGCACAAAATCACGGAGAAACTGATAAAGTTGAAGCGTTTGCGGAACAAGATACAGAATGCGGCGCGCTAAATCATGGAGAAAGTGACGAAGGTCGTTTCGATCAAGTTACAAACGACCGCAATGTTGAAGTGACTGCTGATGTTCATGCCGAGTTTCAAAGGGATCACGAAAGTCTCGAGGTGGAAGTTGAAGAGAGAGAGTCAAATGTTGGAATAATGGACCAACTCTCGTCGTTAAAAGACACAATTCTGCCACCGTTAAAAGCCATGAAGAAGGGACGACCAGCAGGATCACTGCAAACCGTGATTGGGCTGCCAAAGGCAAAGAAGCGTAAAAGGCAAAAAGAAAAATTGAAGTGTGCCAAGAAAGTAAAGGTGGTCACTCATGCAGAGTATGCTCTTCGACTGATTGTGGATGAAAACCTGGTGAATTCTGTGATGAAAGAAAATTTGAAAGTTGAAGAAGAAATGCTGGAGATGGTGCCAGAAAAGGTGTCAATGGAAATTTTGGGGATTGATGACAATTTGCTGAAACAGTGGCTTACGGATGACGCTTGGGTAGCTCTTCAGCAGCTGTTGGAAGTGAAACGTTCTTCAAACATGGAGCCTGCTGAGGATGTTTGCAGAATATGTTGGCGCGAAGATCCGGATAAACATCTTGATAGAAATCCGATTGTGCAGTGGAATGAATGTTTGAGAAAATGCAACACTTGGTACCATGAAGCATGCATACATGCCACCAGCCATCCTCAAATTTGTTTCACATGGCCATACTTGACATACTTCAATTTGATTTATAAACTGTTAACAGGTTCCTAGATTTCTTGTTTCTTGATGCATCAATTACAAAGTACACTGAAGTGCTGCAAGTGTTAATGTTCATTGAAACATCTTGCGTCAGATAAATCTTAATTCATTTTATACTTCTTTTAACCTGTTTATATTGTTCGGATCTTCAGATTAAATCTTAATTCCTTTTATACTTCTTTTAACCTGTTTATTTGTTATTTCCAAATTATATGTTTACTCTTAAAGGGGCAGCTTGCACATTGTTGCAACATGGACACATCAATTTAAACATCTTGCGTCATAGTATTATTGTTCGGCTCTACACATTGTGATCAAGACTTTGATGTTGCTAATTCTGTGATTTCGACTTTACTATGTTGGGATCTTCAGATTAAATCTTAATTCATTTTATACTTCTGGTAACCTGTTTATATTGTTCGGATCTTCAGATTAAATCTTAATTCATTTTGTACTTCTTTTAACCTGTTTATATTGTTCGGATCTTCAGATTAAATCTTAATTCATTTTATACTTCTTTTAACCTGTTTATTTGTGTGTGTGTGTGTGTGTGTGTGTGTGTGTGTGTGTGTGTGTGTGTGTGTGTGTGTGTGTGTGTGTGTGTGTGTGTGTAAGATCTGCGGATCAATAACACCAGCAAAAACAATAATTGACCTCTAAACAATAAAATACACACCCCCCAATACATTTGTTTGGGGGCTATGGTCCCCCCTGCTCCGCCGTCAGTGCTGTACGAGTATATAGAGTTGGAGCCCACTTTTTACTGGGGGTATAATAATAATAATAATACTGTTATTTTATAGCAGGATAAACCAGAGTTTTAAGGCTACGGTCTCATCCAGCTTTACAAATCCACACACACACAAAATAATAGATAAATAAAATATATACATATATAAGAGATATAAAAATCAAACATACACATATCGCGGGATTCACCAAGACACCATGTGAAGTACGTCATACATTACTAAAGTGACGTGACCGCTGAGGATGTATGACGTACACTACACTCTTGCCTGGTTATCGATCGTAGGATACAAGTTCAAAGTGTTTTCGTGATTCGTGTCGTTAGCATATTTGCTGGTTGAAGACCAAGCGAAACGATATCGTGCCGCTAGCATATATTTGCTAGCCAAACGATATCGTGCCGTTAGCAGCCTAACCAAACGATATCGTGCCGCTAGCATATATTTGCTAGCCAAACGATATCGTGCCGTTAGCAGCGGCCTTTCCGGAAATGCGACGCTTTGTTGGAAATCAAAATGAGGTTTCGGGAAATCCCGATTATTCCATCTCTGCCCCGGATTCTTACTTTGCGCCCAACATAGAACATGTCTGCTTCAATGGAAAGTATCCTGGACACTGATAGTGAAGATGAAATGGCTCCTGGTTGGGAGGAGAGAGTCACCGTGGAAGGAAAGGTGTACTACGCAAAGTAAGGCTCGATCTGCTTGAAGACTGGGTTGGTAATTCACTCTAATCATAGACTGATTTTCCAACTAAAATGTGTACCAGGGGTATCAAATGCAACTTTGCAAGTCAAGTACAGATGTGCGACTCGTAGATATGCTACATCGCGACTGATTGATGAGGATAAAGCGATTGAAATCCTGCAAAAAGGACCAGACGGTCGTTTAACGGTTTTGCTAGACGTGCGTCCTCATGTATTGACACTGCATCTGCATGCATACATGCACGACATCTAGAAACACACACACACACACACATACACACACACACACACACACACACACAGGCAAATGCTTACAACTCACGTGCATTCTTAAAGCATTTGGCATTTGTTTCATCAAGCATCCTCATTCCCATTTGTGTGTGTGTGAGTGACATATCTTCATGTTGGTGTTTTCTAGCCATGAAACCAAGGTGACTCAGTGGACTCATCCATCTACAGGCAAAAAGAAAACTGTGAAAGGAGGTAACTAAAAATTGAAACTTTTAGCTGATACAGCCATTTGACTTATATACTATTTATTAGTTTTGCATCTTGAATATGCTTGCATACTTTCTGCGATAAAATGCTGAAAGTAGGTTATAGATGAGATAACCGTTATTTGGCTTGTGCATTGTGTAGGTATTAATTTTTGGTATAACTATAACTGACTGTCAATCTGGTCTGTGTGTCTGTTTGTGAGTGTCTGTGTCTTCTGCATCTGAATATGTCAGCATAAATGTAACTACATAATAAAGTTACTGTTTCATTTTGTGCATGCCACTGTTTGTCAAGTTTGATGGTCTTTTTCTCTCGCTTTCTCTCTCTCCATTCCTCTCTCACTCATGTAATTACTTTTCCCTTTTTTTCTGCACCCACTACAACATATCTCTCTCTCGCTCGCTCGCTCTCTCTCTGTCTCTCTGTCTCTGTCTCTCTCTCTCTCTCTCTCTCTCTCCGTCTCTCTCTCTCTCCGTCTCTCTCTCTCTCTCTCTCTCTCTCTCTCTCTCTCTCTCTCTCTCTCTCTCTCTCTCTCTCTCTCTCTCTCTCTCTCTCTCTCTCTCTCTCTCTCTCTCTCTGCTTCCCAGTGTCTTTTGGTCTATATATATTTATGTTTAGACACTCATGCAGTCAATATTGTTCCTTTGTCATACCAAATGATTAAACTTTTCTGAAGACCCCATATAAAGTTCTTATATATAGTATGTATGCACAAACTAAATATATATTTTTCTTCTCCAGAGCTGCCTTATGGCTGGGAAAGATGTTTTGGAGATGATGGTACCGTATTCTATGTTGAGTAGGTATTTTTAAGTCTTATTTTATTCTATTTCCATTTTCATGTATTCCTTTCATAGAGGTTCCTGCTGCCCAAATCCTTTTCCCAGAAGACTATGTTCATTCTGAAAGAAGAATAGTTATTCAAGCATTTCCTTTAGTATTGCTCTAGGCAAGCTTCCAGAATGCTTAATAGGATGGCTTACTTGTTTCTGATTACAGTGTCCAGAGCTTTAATTACACTTCACACATCTGGTTTTTATATTTAGTCAAGTTTTGACTAAATATTTTAACATCGAGGGGGAATCGAAACGAGGGTCGTGGTGTATGTGCGTGTGTCTGTCTGTCTGTCTGTCTGTCTGTCTGTGTGTGTGTGTAGAGCGATTCAGACTAAACTACTGGACCAATCTTTATGAAATTTGACATGAGAGTTCCTGGGTATGAAATCCCCGAACGTTTTTTTCTTTTTTTTGATAAATGTCTTTGATGACGTCATATCCGGCTTTTCGTGAAAGTTGAGGCGGCACTGTCACGCCCTCATTTTTCAACCAAATTGGTTGAAATTTTGGTCAAGTAATCTTCGACGAAGCCCGGACTTCGGTATTGCATTTCAGCTTGGTGGCTTAAAAATTAATTAATGACTTTGGTCATTAAAAATCTGAAAATTGTAAAAAATAAATAAAAATTTATAAAACGATCCAAATTTACGTTTATCTTATTCTCCATCATTTGCTGATTCCAAAAACATATAAATATGTTATATTCGGATTACAAACAAGCTCTGAAAATTAAATATATAAAAATTATTATCAAATTTTTTTTTTCGAAATCAATTTAAAAACACTTTCATCTTATTCCTTGTCGGTTCCTGATTCCAAAAATATACAGATATGATATTTGGGATTAAAAACACGCTCAGAAAGTTAAAACGAAGAGAGGTACAGAAAAGCGTGCTATCCTTCTCAGCGCAACGAATACCCCGCTCTTCTTGTCAATTCCACGGACACTGCCTTTGCCACGGGCGGTGGAGTGACGATGCTACGAGTATACGGTCTTGCTGCGTTGCGTTGCGTTCAGTTTCATTCTGTGAGTTCGACAGCTACTTGACTAAATATTGTATTTTCGCCTTACGCGACTTGTTCTTCTTCTGTTACCATTTCATTTGATTACTGAATTCTTAATGCTTCTGTGTGCAGTCACATCAATAAGAAGACAACGTACACAGATCCTCGTCTTGCCTTTGCAGAAGAGGTGAAGAGCTCAATAATGGATTTTCGTCAGAAATTTGACGGCAGCAGCACAGCACTACAGATCCTGCACGGCCGAGACATGGGCACTAAATATGTTTTGGTCACTGGAGCCAACAGTGGCATAGGTAGAGTCTGAATACTTGTGCAATTGAACTTTTTCTGCTTCTTTTTCTACCTGCCTTTCTCTCTCTCTCTCTCTCTCTCTCTCTCTCTCTCTCTCTCTCTCTCTCTCTCTCTCTCTCTCTCTCTCTCTCTCTCTCTCTCTCTCTCTCTCTCTCTCTCTCTCTCTCTCTCTCTCTCTCTCTCTCTCTCTCTCTCTCTCTCGTTTATATGGTCCTGTGAATAGTTTTTCTGCCTTTTTATTTATTTTTTTTTTACTGTCATGCTTATCTTTTGTAATTGTTTTACGTTTGTATATATATATATTAAATTACATATTCTTACTCCGAATCACATAATTAGCATTGACACACTTGGAGATGCCTAGGTCTGATTTTGCAATGATGTTTAGCCATAGTTCGTTATACGCGTAGGTGTGCGAGAATATGTAAGCGCAGTGCTCTAAAGATGTCCATGTTATATAGTGCTATATATGTTTTATGTAAAATCAATGTCTTGTTTGTATTATTGTTATGTACCACCCCTGAATTTCTCTATGAATTTCTCTATGAGATAATAAAGTATTCTTATTCTTATTATAAAAGCTACCCGTCTAGGTATAAGGGAAGCAACCCCAACTAAAAAAGTGACAGCACCATGGTACTTGCCACACTAGGTTGCCTCCCCTTAGGGTGAGCTACGTCACCATTGGTGCCTGGTCCACGTGACCGACCAATCGACTTCTATCACTTGAGAGGACAGGTCGTGTTTTGCTTTGCTGTGGCTGTTTTTGTGTCTGCTGACACCCACCGGCCACGGCGCCCGTCTTCTTGCTGGCTTTGCAGCTGGTGAGATCTTTCCTTTATAGTTTTTGACTTGTTTTTGTCTTCTGCTGAGAATTTCTTACGTCCGTGGGACTTTGAAGTTCTCAGTGGCTGTTGGCTTCCTTTTGGTCGCCATTTTTGCTAGCACGTGGCGTTTGCTATGTTGACGCTTTTTCGTCCGTTCTCGGACGCTTAACGCTTTTGTAGCGTGTGGTTTAGCTGCCTTTGGCGGCTACTACGCTTGTGTTAGCTTGTTTGCTTGCTTGCTTCTGAAATGTTTGCGTCTGTATGGACTTGGTTAATTTCAGTAGTTGTGGCTTCCTCCTTGGTCGCCATTTTTCTTTAGCATGTTGTTGTTTGCTATGTTGATGTTTTCGTCCGTACTCGGACGCTTAACTCTTTTGTAGCTTGTTGTTTAGCTGCCTTTGGTAGCTACTTCGAGGGTGTTAGCTGCCCTCCTTGTTTGCTTCTGAAATGTTTGCGTCCGTTCGGACTTTGCTAGTTTCAGTCGTTTGTTTATTTTTCTCTCGGCGTTTACATGGCCGTCAATGAGAATTAGAGGGAGCTAAGGCCGAGGGTTAGGGCTTGGGCCCTGCTAAGCTCTAATCCTCAGCATCCTCTTCTTTTTGAAGAACTCTGTCGTTGTTGTTTTGGCACAGGATAAAATTTTTACGTTTTTCTGTGCCGATTTCTGCTACGGACGATTTGCCGTCTGGCTCTCAGCCGTCCGTCTTTGCCTGTAAGGCTGTCGTTTTACGACTGTTTCGGCTGCAGAGTCTAGTGCTCTGGGGTCTACTCTTATCTTTTGTTCATTTCCAGAGATAGATTCCCTCGTTCGCGAGGCTTTGCCGCGGTTGGACATCGTCGCCAGCTCTGCCCCCCGCCGGGGGGTTAGGCGACGTTCTCTCCTTGGCGTCTTTTGATGCCTGTGCCTTCAGACTCCGGGTCTTCTCTTGACCAGGCTGCTGTCCGCCGTGACTTTTCTGGACTGTCCCGCGGGGACCTTCTTCTTCTCTTCCTGGCCGGCATTTGTTGCCTTCCGCTTGCGGTAGCGCAACAGTGCATGTCCCTCCGGGGATCCGGTCACAGCAAGGTTGGTGTCTGCAGCAGCCGTTTACGGCAGCTGCGCTTCCGGTTCCCGGAAGCAGAGGTTCACCAGCTAGTGATCAGACTACGTTCACGTCCGGCTCGAATCTCGTCTTACGTCAGCAGTCGCCCGCGGCAGCTGCGCTTCCGGTTCCGGCCGGAAGTGTAGGTTCACCGGTCAGTGCACAGGCTGCTGTCACGTCCGGTTTGAGCCTTACCCTACGTCAGCAGTCGTCCGCGACAGCTGAGCTTCCGGTTCCGGCCGGAAGTGTAGGTTCACTGGTTAGTGCACAGGCTACTGTCACTTCTGGTTCGAGCCCTGCCCTACTTCAGCAGTCGTCCGCGACAGCGCCGGTTCCGGCCGGAAGTGTAGGTTCACTGGTGAGTGCACAGTCTGCTGTCACGTTCCGGTTTTGAGCTTTGCCCTACGGCAGCAGTCGTACGCGACAGCTGTGCTTCCGGTTCCGGCTGGAAGCGTAGGTTCACTGGTTTGTGCACAGGCTACTGTCACGTTCGGTTTGAGCCTTGTCTTACGTCGGCAGTCGTACGCGACCGCTGCGCTTCTGGCTCCGGCCGGAAGTGTGGGCTCACCGGTTAGTGGACCTGCTATGGTCCCATCCGGTTTGAGCCTAGATTTTTGTCAGCGGTCGTCCGCGACAGTTGCGCTTCCGGCGCTCGTTGGAAGTATAGGTCCTTCGGCAGCGGACATGTCGCTGTTTCGGGCCTAGGGTTTACCTATTGGTTACCGGGCTTCAGCCATCAGTTTGTGCAGCACCAGCTCTGGCATGGTGCCTCTGTGTCTGCTGCACTCCCGGCTCCTCCCGGTGTTTCCGGTTCCATTCCCGTCACTTCCTCTTGGTCGTCGGTGACGTGGGACACGGTTTTGCCCTTTGGCGGATTAGCAGCTACCACACACTTCGGTGGTGGGTTCTGCTGATCTCCTCACTCCCTGTGCCTTTGGTCTTCGACGCCTCTCATCCTCCTCTTAGTCAGGTGTGAGGTTGGGCCGTTGACTGGCAGAAAAGGGCTTCAGGCTCCGGCCTTCCCCGCTCAGCGTCCGTCTCGGGCTCTTATGGCCTTTTAGCCAGCCCCTTCACTTACCACGTCGGACTCTCGTTCGGTTGATGGTATCAGACGCTCCCGGGGTCTTCGTCCCGCGTCAAGGTTGCTCTTGAAGCGGCGGATGAAGTCACTTCCAGATCTTGCCTGGAAGGGGTTTATTTGTCGAAATTGCGTCTGCAGATGCCTTTTCGATAAGGACTGGTTCCCAGTCGGCGAGAGAGAGGGAAGGCTACGTCCGTTTTAAGGTTTCTCCTTTGGTGGCCGTTTTTACTCTCTCCCAGCTTTACCAAACCCTTGTCTTCCGGCAGCGGCTGCCTCTAGTGCCGGTTTTCTTTACTGTCCTCACGGCCAGCTATGGAATTCGCACGGGTTTGGTTTGCCTCTCCTGCGCAGGCTTCTTCTTTCGGGCAGTTAGCGGCTCAGAGGAAGTTGCCTTTGCCCAAGACGTCCCGGAATTTGCTGTCGTCGTTTGCCCTTCCGCGTGCACCTTTGCTGGTCGCGCCGGAACTCCTTCGGTTGTACGAAGCCTTTGGGGAACAATTTCAGTCCCTAGCTCTCTGAGCGGACTCTCTTCCCCCTGGAGGAAATGGGCAGACAGCTTTTGGAACTCGCTTCCTTTTCGGAGACACTCCTTTACGGAGCCCTTGGCGACCTTTACACTCAGTAAAGAGCAGGATGCATGGGACGCTTTATCCACCTTTGCTAGGGTGAAGGTAGAATTAAGGTTTACTTGAGTTGGCCTCGGAAGTTACATTCAGATTTTCCTGAGTTTGCATTGGTTTTGGCAATGCATGGTGAGGAGTCATTCTTGTGGCATATCACTTTCTCAGCTTTATTGGCTAACCCTCTCCTTTCGGCAGAGGTCTAGTCAATGTTCCGGTTTTCTTGGTGCGGGCTTTTAGTCCAGCATCTTTTATGGCCGGTCTACGGGCGTTATGGCTCTCAGCCTTAGCCCGTGTAATAGTCTCTTGCCTGGCGTGGGCGACTACGGTCTCCGTGCCTTTAGAATTTGTGTCTCCCTCTTCTCCCTCATCCTGACATGAGGCGAGTCGGGGCGACTTCCGGTGGTTTGGGTTGCCTGTTACGGTCTCCCTTCTACCACTTGCAACTATTACGGACGCTTGCCTGTTGTTTTCCGTGTCTGACTCTCGGTTCTGAGGTAATCAGACGCGTTCGGCTTTTCAGCTAGACTCAGAAATTTTTCTGGGTTTGGTCTGCCGCGAATTTTTACTTCGGGCCCTTTTCACTGAGAACCCTGGTTCAGGGAGTCTTATGGCTGGTTGGCTTCACGGTTTTCCGTTTTTCCTTTCCAGTCTTGTTTTCTGGTTTAGGTTTTTGATTTGCATTCAATTACCTACAAGCAGACTGCTCTGCTAACACTGACTTTTGTCATTTCGTTTGGGTCACCGGTCACATCAAGCTTCGGCCACAGCGGTTCCGCATTTCCGGTGTTTACGCACTATCATTTTTGCTGCTTCCTCTTTACCCCTCTCTCTGCTTTCGCAGGGACTGGTAGAGGACGACCGGTGACCGTCTACTTTTGAGATTTTCTCATTGAGTTGGACTCTGGTACCTGGTACTCAGGTGTCTCTCTCTTTCTCTTTTTCGGAGATCGGTCACTCTTCTGGAGCTGGCTGTTATCTCAAAGGCCTTTCGGGCCTTACCCCATCCCAAGGATTCATTTTTGGGCATGGTTGCCTTACGGTCACCGTGAGGGTTGGTCCTTTTCAGGGCTGAGCGTCAACCTTACGCACGGATAATTTCCAGGCCATTAGCATTTCCTTCCAATAGAAAGGGGGGGGTCAGCTTGTCTTCCCCTCTACTCGGCTCGGGTTTATTCAAGGCTTGGGTCTTTTTCTGGACTGTTTTACGGTTCAGGAGATTGGAAGAAGTGCTGGGCACAGCTTACTGGCTCTCCGATTTTGTCTTTCGCATTTTTTGCCTGAGAGACATCGCGGCTGTCAATCAGGATGGTTCTCGGTCCTTTTTCTGTCATTTGGCAGTGGGCCAGTTCCTGGCAAGGGTTTTAGAGTGAGTTAGATGTTTCTTTCTCACCGGGCCCTTTCCTGACTTTTGGCAGTGGGCCAGTTTTTGGCACGGGATTTTCTTTCCCTCCACCTTGTCGTAGCTATCTGCTATCTTTCCCCTCGGCTCGGCCCGAGCTCATTTTCCAGGGCCTGGGCCTCCTCCTGGGCCGTTTTACGGTCTAGGAGGTTGGATGATGTCCTGCGCACAGCTTACTGGCGCTCGGCTTTTGTCTTTATCAGTTTTCGTAGGGAGACATTGCTGCCGTCTGTCAGGATGGACCTCGGTCCATTACTGCCTTGGTGGCAGCTGGAGGATGTCTCTCCAGAACTTAAGAGTGAGTTTGAACTTTTTTGATCTTACCCACCACCTTGTTGGAGTTATCTGCTAATCATGTGATTCGGAGTAAGAATATGTAATTTAATCGAAAATTTTTAATTAAATTTTCATTTGATTAATATACTTACCCGAATCACATGGGTAATTCCCTCCCGCCTGCCCCGCTTTATAGTTTCTTAGTATTCTATAAGTCGATTGATCGGTCACGTGGACCAGGCACCAATGGTGACGTAGCTCACCCTAAGGGGAGGCAACCTAGTGTGGCAAGTACCATGGTGCTGTCACTTTTTTAGTTGGGGTTGCTTCCCTTATACCTAGACGGGTAGCTTTTATCAGACCTTAGGCATCTCCAAGTGTGTCAATGCTAATCATGTGATTCGGGTAAGTATATTAATCAAATGAAAATTTAATTAAAAATTTTCGATTTATGTATTTAAGATTAGAATAGTCCCTCTCTGGGCGAGGGCTGGTTGAAAAGAAGCTCGTTTATATTGCTTATGCCACAACCCTCGTAAAATAAAATTTGATTTGATTTGATCTCTCTCTCTCTCTCTCTCTCTCTCTCTCTCTCTCTCTCTCTCTCTCTCTCTCTCTCTCTCTCTCTCTCTCTCTCTCTCTTGCTCTCTCTCTTGCTCATCTCTCTGTCTCTCCGTCATCTCTCTGTCTCTCCCTCCCTCTCTGTTTCTCCCCCCCCCCCCCCCTCCTTCCCTCTGTGATGACCTTGCAAAAAACCTGAGAAATCAGGTCTTAAAATGTAGGGAGACTCAAAATGGAGCTAATTTACAGGCATTAATTAACAGAAAATCTTGAAGACTAGGGTCTTAAAAGGGGGGTCTTGAAGGTGGTCGTCTACATTTTTGCTTTTTTTCAATAATCTTATGGTTAGATTTGGATACAAAATTATGTCAAATGATGAGTGAACCATGGGGAAAAAAAATTATAGAAAAAAAATATATGTAAAAAAAGATTTTATTTTTGGGTAGCGTGACTCACGCTTCCAATATTTTGTTTTCTGTTTGCTGAGAACATGTGCTTTGCCTAAAAATACTGACCAATCAAATTCATGTCACTGTGCTTATAGCCACGCCCAAACAAGTGCAGCAACAGTTTGACACTGGAGCGCTGTCCACGCTTTTTTATAAACGCACGAAATGCACGGGATTTGAGAGGAGTTTTGCGCTTGGCATTTTCCAAATAAGGATATCCTACTATGAGTACTACGCTGGAATACTACAATGAATTTTCAAACGGCTACACTGGCTTCGTCTTTCCTGATCGAAAGGGGGTGTATTGTTGATATTTGTAGATAATAGATTCTGCATTTTAATGGTCAAATGGCAATTTCGGTATAAAAATGTAGACAAGGACCTTTAAAGGGGGAGTTGTACAGTAGTCTTGACGTGTCATAATCTGAAAGCTGCTGGATACATATTAGTGTTTTTTTCTTTGACAGGCTTGGAGACAGCAAGATCTTTAGCTCTGCATGGCGCAACTGTCATCATGGCCTGTCGCAACCTGAATGCTGCACGGGAATGCAGGGCAGCAATTGTCAAGGAGATGCCAAAAGCGAAGGTCGAGGTCATGCACCTTGACCTTGCCAGTCTTCGAAGTGTCCGAGAATTTGCAGAGACTTACAAGAACACAGGGTGGTATGCTTGTTTTATTGTTGTCATCACATAAGTGTGTTACAAAAGAGAATTTCAGCAAAGTGAATAAACATACCGCAGCTGAGATCTGCCCTCCTCTGACAAAACACAGTAAGTCCAAAAATCACGTTTCGAGAAAAACGCGGTTTTCTGTTCTCAGCTCTATATTTAAAACAAAAGCATTCTCGCTGGACATTTTACTGCAATAAAGCGTCGGGATGATTTCTGAATTTATAGCTTTAGTCTATTTCAAAAATAGTGGTAAGATTAAAGAATTATGAGCCAATTAGTGGACTTACTGTGTTCTGCCAAGTTTTTCTTTGAACTCGGGCTTGTTAAAAACAACGGCAGAACACAGTGAGGGACGTTACTGTCTTCTGCCGGAGTTTTCTTTGAACTCGAGTTTGTTAAAAACAACGGCAGAACACAGTAAGGGAAGTTGCTGTGTTTTGGCGATGTTTTCTTGTTTCTTAATGCTTGTCACAAGTTAAGATAGTGACCGATCACAACAACAGTTCTTGCTGAGTTCTGCTTTATTAATTGTATGCGAGAAATTCATTTCTGACCGAGTAACCTTTAGCAACAATGACTAAATAACTCTAATATTTATTATGCTTTTACAATTTTTATTTTGTTTTACCTGATGGCGTATGTGACTCTTAATAGGAAAAAGCCCTTTTCCCTGCGACGCTTTTTTAAAAAAAATTTTTTTTTACATTTAGTCAAGTTATATAGAGACGGGGAATCGAGACAAGGGTTGTGGTGATGTGTGTGTGTGCGTGTGTGTGTATAGATCGGTTCTGAGAAAACTACTGAACCGATCTGCCTGAAACTTGAGAGTTCCTTAGTATAATTTCCCCAGACTTTTTTTTCTTTTTTTTTTGTAAAGTGTCTTTGATGACGTCATATCCGGCTTTTTGTGAAAGTTGAGGCGGCACTGTCACGCTCTCATTTTCCAACCGATTTTGATGATACTTTTGTCAAATAATCTTCGACGAAGCCCGGACTTTGGTATTGTATTTCAGCTTGGAGGCTTACAAATTAATACACGAGTTTGCTCATTAAGGTTGTCATTGACATCAAATTTTCGCAAACAGATTCAAAATTGATTGCATCGTATTTTTTATCAAATTCTGAATAAAAAAATGTATACATATGTCATGTTTACTCTTAAAATGTGATCACAATTAACGAAATTAGGTTAATTAGTACTACGAATACAATTTTAAAAATCGATCCAAATTTTGTTTCATCTGATCCTTAATCATTCGTGATTGCAAAAACATAAATATAGGATGTTTTATTTAAAACATGCTCAGAAAATTAAAAAGAATACAGTAAAGCGCGCTTTCCTGCTCAACGCAATACGCTACCGCGCTATTCTGGCTTGTCGCTTTCCATTCGTTTTGCACGTGAAAAGTGTGCGACTTCCTGTCTTGTCTTGGTGAAAAAATGCAGTGCGTTCAGTTTCATTCTGTGAGTTCGACAGCTTGACTAAATGTAGTACTTTCGCCTAACGCGACTTGTTTTCTTTTGATTCCTAATCATTTAGCAGATTTGCAGAGTGTTAACTGAGTACTCTTCCTTCGAACGGACTGTTGTTGCTTGTGTATCCCGATAGATGTTTCAGCGCGCATGCGTGCGTGTGTGTGCGTGTGTATATTCTGGCTTGTCGCTTTCATTTCGTTTTGCACGTGAAAAGTGCGCGACTTCCTTCTCACAGGGATTGACGGTGTGTGTATGTATGTATGTATGTGTGTGTGTGTGTGTGTGTGTGTGTGTGCGTGCGTTCGTGTATGTGTGTGTTGACCAGTGTTTTTCTACGTTTTCTGTTTAAATGTGTTTTTATGTGCTCTCTTACGACCCTTTAAACATCATTTTAACGCACACACACACAAGCAAGCGCACGCTCTCCCTCTCTCTCTCTCTCTCGCTCGGAGATCACATCAAGTAAAAAACCCAAATAAGTAGAAGCGCAATGCCAACGTTCTGCATACCCGGCCCAGCGAACGACAAATCGCTTCTCTCTCTCTCTCTCTCTCTCTCTCTCTCTCTCTCTCTCTCTCTCTCTTCTCTATCTTTCCTACTCTCTCTCTCTCTCTCTCTCTCTCTCTCTCTCTCTCTCTCTCTCTCTATGTCTCTGTGTATCTCTCTCTCACACACATACACACACACACACACACACGCACACGCACACACGCACACATAATGCGCACACATACGGACACACACACACACACACATACACACACACAAGCAAGCAAGCCCTCTTCCTCTTTTCTCTCTCTCTCTCTCTCTCTCTCTCTCTCTCTCTCTCTCTCTCTCGAGTCTCTCTCTCTTTCTTTCTCTCTCGCTCGCTCGGAGACCACAACATCAAGTAAAAAAATCAAAAAACCAATAAGGCATCCACTGACGGAAGTATCACTGTGTTCTGCCGATGTTTTCTTTGAACTCGGGTTTGTTAAAAACAACGGCAGAACACAGTAAGGGAAGTTGCTGTGTTCTGCCGTTGTTTTTTGAGAACTTAAATCGGTTTAAATGGACTTACTTTATGAAATCTCAGGAACTAAACGTCATTGAGACTTAAAATTTACTGACAAAATGCGCGCTGATGTGCTCATAATGATGACATAAAAATCTCATTTTTGACAAAAATGGACTTGCTGTGTTTTGTCAGAGGAGGGCAGAGATGTGCCCCACCAGACAGAGCATTGCAGTACGTGTTACAAAAACACTGAAAGTTGAGTGTGAAGGCTTAGGTCAATATTCAAAGAGGAACATCCTTGTTTAACCTTGCTTTCAAAAACAGTCAACAATTGGAATTAAACATAATTGAATAATAGCACCCAAAAATTGAAATTTGTGGGAAAACAACGATGTACGCAGCGTCGCTCATATTTATGGTAACTATTCTTAAATATGTGAGTAAATGTAAATGGACGAGTGTATTTTTTCTTTGTGCTGTTTTATGTTTGTTTAATTGCTGCCTTTTTGATGTCTAAGAATCCTTTAGAACCCTTTTTGAATAAGACAATCTTTGATATATTTTACAAATACAAGATTGTATTACAAAGGCAAGAATATCAAGCGCCATGGAATCAGTCAGGATTTGTTTCTCTATTTTTCTTCTTCGTGTGTTTGAGGTGAGGCAATTGCTGTGTTGGTGTGTGGAAGACCCAAAAAAAAGTTTTTGTCTTTTCCAGGCCTCTTCACATTCTGATCCTGAATGCAGCAGTTTTTGGTGTGCCCTGGCAGGAGACAGAGGACGGACTTGAACTGACGTTCCAGGTGAACCACTTGGCCCATTTCTACCTGACGCTGCTGCTTCAGCCAGTCTTGGTCAAGTCAGCACCTGCCAGGGTCGTGGTTGTGTCCAGTGAGTCACACAGGTCTGTACAGTAAAACAAAAACCTTTTAATCAATCAATCAATCAGTATGAGGCTTATATCGCGCGTATTCCGTGGGTACAGTTCTAAGCGCAGGGATTTTTTTATTTTTTTTATTTTTTTTGTATGCAATTTATATCGCGCACATATTCAAGGCGCAGGGATTTATTTATGCCGTGTGAGATGGAATTTTTTTACACAATACATCACGCATTCACATCGGCCAGCAGATCGCAGCCATTTCGGCGCATATCCTACTTTTCACGGCCTATTATTCCAAGTCACACGGGTATTTTGGTGGACATTTTTATCTATGCCTATACAATTTTGCCAGGAAAGACCCTTTTGTCAATCGTGGGATCTTTAACGTGCACACCCCAATGTAGTGTACAACGAAGGGACCTCCGTTTTTCGTCTCATCCGAAAGACTAGCACTTGAACCCACCACCTAGGTTGGGAAAGGGGGGGAGAAAATTGCTAACGCCCTGACCCAGGGTCGAACTCGCAACCTCTCGCTTCCGAGCGCAAGTGCGTTACCACCGGCCACCCAGTCCTGATTTGAGACTCCTTCCCTTTTAAGACACTGTTTTCTCACATTTTCTGTTCATTACCTCTGTGAATTTCACCCCCATTTCAAGAATTCCTCCATTTGAAGACCTCATTTTCTGAGAATTTTGAAAGTCTAAAAAGGGGGGGTTCCACTGTATTACAACTCACCAAAGTTAGACTCGTTTTCTCGTGTAAATGAGTAGGCACAGAGATGTACTGCAGAAGTGTGGTAATGTAAAATAAACCGATACTGGCATGGATGAAATATACAAATTTGGCAGCGTAAGTTTCTACAGCACACACTAACCATGAGGTAACAGGTCAGGTATTATGTGAGGAAAAGTCTAAACCTTTTTTTTCAAGTCATTGTTTAAAAATGGATCTTTGACAAAACTGAATTACAGTTTTTAGTAATTTTACTGCAACATAGCAGACTGAAGACTACTGTATTAGCACATTTTCAAATTATCTCCCCTGCCTTATCACTCGCCAATTTATGTACCGTGCTCAAAGCCAGATGAATACCGTACTTTTTGGACTATAAGGCGATACTTTTTTCTTTTTTTTTTTCACTTAAAATCGTGGGGTTGCCTTAAACACGACATCGCCTTATTCTCGGATAAAATAGGTTTCACGAGCACTGTGAACTTGAAATCAATGAGCAACTAACAACCATTTGAGTGAACACAATTCAAGCAATGTTGATCGCCGAAAAAATTACCTGAACAATAGTTGCGTTGAAACACGACAGTCGACAGTCGGTCTCTTGACACTTCAACTTGCACTTCGACTTTGCCACTGTCAAAATGCCGAAAACGAAGAGAGCTTCATACGGCGCTGCCTTCAAGATGGCAGCGGCAAAGAATATGTTTTTCCTCATTTTTTTTCTTTCTTTTTTCAAGTTTTGACTAAATGTGTTAACATAGAGGGGGAATCGAGACGAGGGTCGTGGTGTATGTGTGTATGTGTGTGTATGTGCGTGTGTGTGTGTAGAGCGATTCAGAGTAAACTACTGGACCGATCTTTATGAAATTTGACATGAGAGTTCCTGGGTATGATATCCCCAGACGTGTTTTTCATTTTTTCGATAAATGTCTTTGATGACGTCATATCCGGCTTTTTGTAAAAGTTGAGGCGGCACTGTCACACCCTCATTTTTCAATCAAATTGATTGAAATTTTGGCCAAGAAATCTTCGACAAAGGCCGGACTTCGGTATTGCATTTCAGCTTGGTGGCTTAAAAATTAATTAATGACTTTGGTCATTAAAAATCTGAAAATTGTAAAAAAAATATTTTTTTTATAAAACGATCCAAATTTACGTTCATCTTATTCTTCATCATTTTCTGATTCCAAAAACATATAAATATGTTATATTTGGATTAAAAACAAGCTCTGAAAATTAAAAATTATGATCAAAATTAAATTTTCGAAATCAATTTAAAAACACTTTCATCTTATTCCTTTTCGGTTCCTGATTCCAAAAACATATAGATATGATATGTTTGGATTAAAAACACGCTCAGAAAGTTAAAACGAAGAGAGGTACAGTAAAGCGTGCTATGAAGCACAGAGCAACCGCTACCTCGCCAAACAGGCTCGTCACTTTCACTGCCTTTTGCACTAGCGGCGGACTACGTTCAATTTCATTCTGTGAGTTCCACAGCTTGACTAAATGTAGTAATTTCGCCTTACGCGACTTGTTTTTCTTTCATGCCGTCGCCTTATGCACGACACGATCGCCTTATCCATGACATCGCCTTATTCTAGGATTTTTTCAGTTTTATTTTTAAAAGTAGTAAATATAGCCTTATAGTCCGAAAAGTATGGTACTTACTTGTTTGGTGGTGGTGCTTGCTTGCTTGCTTGCAAGCCTACCAACATTGTTCATATTATCTCCCCTGCCTTACTTCTTTAGTCAGGCAAGCTCTAAGTCAGTGTTGATGATTCTTTGTTTTTCTTTTGTTCAGAGGTTCACTTTGATATTTTGGTTTGTGCTGTCAAATTTAAATCAGTAAGAAGTATTGTGGTCAGAGAGGTATACAAAATGTCTCTTTGCGTGCATAAATGAGAGAGCAAAGTATATTCAGTTCAAAGTGTGTGGCACATGCTTTGAGCAGGAAATGATCGCAATTGTCATGCATAGAATCTGCACATAGTTTGAATAGAGATCTTTTGATTTTTTCTTTTGGCTTATATTTTTCAGATTTTAATTTTCGATCAACACCAGAAGAAAAATTTGCCTTTTTGTCGTTTGCATTTTTAACTCTCTTTTTTTTCTCCATGTGCACATAATAAGGACGGCACAATTCAGTCTTGAAATTCTCCTGTGTTTTTCAGGTTTTCTGGCTTAACAAAAGAGACGGTGAACCTGGAAAGCTTGTCCCCTCCGGCCAGCAAGTACAGCGACATTAGAGCTTACAATCACTCCAAGCTGTGCAACGTTCTCTTCGCAAACATGCTCTGCACCAAACTGGGCACACAGCGAGTGACGGTGTTGTCGTTGCATCCTGGAAACATGATGAGTTCTTCCCTCGCACGACACTGGTGGCTCTATCGACTGCTTTTCACGCTCGTACGCCCATTTACAAAATCTATGGTGAGTTGAAATCCAAAAGCAAATAGACTGCCAACGTTCCAAAATTCTGAAGAAAAAAACTGGCTTGTGTCGTCCGAACGAGCTTCTGTTCAATTTGTCAGATAAATGTATTTTCTGTATTATAAGTGTGCATCTGTCTGTCCACTTAAAAGATCGCTGGGCCAAAGATCAGTGACCGTAAAGTTTTGTTTAATGTCACAATTAAACATTCCTATAACATACCTTGCTTGGTTTGTTTTTTCTATAGTGAGTTGGTTGTGCAGGCTCTCAGTGTTGGTCCCAAACCCATAGGATGTTATGGCATAGGACCTGGATCGAAAATGTGTATAGGTCCCAATGCCCTGCCCACACACACAAATTCTGTCAGAAGACATCCCGAATGACAAAGCTATAGGACAGTCAACTGGCCAGGGGTCATAACAATTAATGCCTCGGATCAAAAAAGTATGCATCAGTGACTGAAGACTGAGAACAACAATGGGCTCTTTAAATCTATAATGTCTTTTTATTTTTGCCTGTTTGCTTTTTGCTTGTTGTTGTTTGTGTGTGTGGCATTTTGTGTGGGTGTGTGTTTTTAGTCTTGTTGTGTGTATGTCTGTCTCAATGTCTTGTGTTCCTGTGCATAATGAGTTCTTTTTGTTGTCATGTATTGTCTGATTTCATTATGGTGCTGCTATGTCTCCATTTTTAGAGTAGGCATTTATATTGTCTATGTGACATTCTGTCCATGTGTTTGTTTGTTTGTTTATTGTGTGACTATAGCTTTTGAATCCATCGTTTCTTTCCCTTCTCTTTTAAATGGCAGAGTGTTATCATAGGCTAGAGTGTCAGTCTATTGTTAATGTTATGTACAACACAGTCAACAGTTTTATCATATATGCTGGAATGTCCTACTTTTTTATGAAATCTTAATCTTTATCTCCAAGGTTAAGATCATAAAAATAGTTTGGATGCTCGTTCTGTGTTGTGCGTGTGTGATGTGTGATGATGTGTTTTAACCCCTGGTACCAAGATAATCACTTAATTGTTTAGGTTTTTGTTTCTTTGTATGTTTATTTGCCTTTAAATATTCCATTTCTAACACTGAATGTTGTTCCTCCTTGGATTTGTTTCCCTCTCATATTATCTGTGACCTTACCATTATATGAAACCACCCAGATTTCTTTGCTGCCCACACTTATCTTGACGTTTCTTCGACATTTGTACAGCAACAAGGAGCGGCCACAACAGTGTATTGTGCAGTGGCCAAGGAACTGGAGGGGGTGGGGGGACTCTACTTCAACAGCTGCTGTCGCTGCGAAGCGTCGCCCAAAGCCCATGACCCGGACCTCGCGGAGACACTGTGGCAGTTCTCAGTAAAACTTCTTCAGTCCAAAGTGGGGGAAATCAGTACATGATTATGGAAGAATAAGTGGCATGGCAGGAATGTGTGTGTGTGGGGGGTGGGGGGGTGTAGATGTGTGGGTGGGTGGATGTGTGGGTGTTTCTGTGTGTATTTGTACTCAAACTTAAAATAAATTCAAACACTTTATTACTGAAGGATACATGTAGTAGCATTAGGTCTATAATTGTGGTCCTGTCTAACAGCTATTCCTTACTGACGTGACGTAAGGTAAGAATAAGAAACCGAAAAACCCAGATTAAATAAAACAGAGTGTACTTAACAAATCTTTGGAACCTTTTGCACCAGATCAGTCAATAGATTAAATCAAAGAGCTAATATATGATTCAAGACTTGCTCAACAATTGTCAATTCACACACCACCCACAGGTACCCATGCACGCACCCACCCATGTGCAAACATACATGCCTTTACACACCTTTGATAATGTAACATGTAATCATAAACTTGGTGTACACCTATGCTTCAAGGATTTAGAAAAGGGGCACCAATCATAGGCAGTTCAGGACATCCTGGTTTTCTATGTTTGCGTGCGTGGGTGTGTGTGCGTGCGTGCATGCGTGCATCTGTCTGTGTGCGTCTGTGGTCTGTGTCTGTGTGTTCCTCGGCAGTATGAGGCGTGTAATGTCAGTGATTGTGGCAGAACAGATGCAAAGGGCTTCTACTGCTTGTTTATTTAAAAATCATTCACGTCTTGATTCTGTTCCCAAGATGTCTGGCTCAAAATAGCCTATCAGAACACTGTCTTTGCGGGTGGGGGTGGGGTGAGGGAGGGAAGACTGGTGCATGATATGTTGCAACCATATGGATAATCCATCACAACCATATGGATAATCCATCACAACCATATGGATAATCCATCACAACCATATGGATAATCCATCACAACCGAGTCTCGATCTCACCTGTCATTGGTCATTGGCTTTGATCTCTGAGAGTACAATTGAATATTTTATAGAGGTCATCTGCATATTTATCGTTAACTCGGGGACTACTTTTACTTCAGCAAAACGATTGAGATATTCTGCGGTATTAAAGTCGAACTCACGATTTATATACAAGAGACAGACAGTGATTCAAGGCGCACAACTCTAGTACTCTTCATAGACAACCGCTTAGATCAATCCCAACAACAAAATCCTGATTCAAAATCCTGAGCAAAGAAATAAGAATTAAACTAAAACAGTATGCTTACAGTTTTGTTCATTTGATATCGCTTTTAGAGCATTGATTGCTAAATCTGGTTCAACAGAACAAGGCTGTCCCATCTGTCGTCTGCTGCAGATATCTGTCGTCTACTGCAGATCTGTCGTTTGCTACAGAAACTCACCGGCTACTGATCAAGTTGACCAGCAACATGAAAATTGCCACTTACAAAGTTGGAGATACGGTTAAAATAAAAGGTGGCGAAGAAGGTCGGATCTTGCGTGTGTTATTTTTCAATTTTAAAGTAAACAACGGTGTCTAGGTTCAGGTCATGCAGGCAGATAGATTTACACGTTTTGACCTACATTGAATAGACCAGCAGGACAAAACTACCGCAGTACAGTACAGATAACTTACTGTCCTAAGACTGAACGACAGACATCAAAGTAAGGCTCACCTAAATGAAGATTGAAGAAGTAAGTAATCCAAATTTGAACACTGAAGCACAACAGCTCGAATAAGCACAAATTTAGCAATCATCCTCATCGCTTGTAAAATCACACACGCAGTCTTTTTGGCGAATGCCTCTGACAACCGACTTGGGTCACCGATTGAAACCGGCCGGTAACTGCACAGTTTCAAATGCATTGAACTGCACAATCTCTGTAATTCGTTTTCTTAAGCAGTATTGATGACTAAATACAAAAGCAGACGTTTTACGTTTACCACAAAGACAAAAGGGGACTTGTTTTGTACATGAATTTGATGACACGATTTGCTGTCGCGGAAGGTTTGATGAGCAGAAAACAGGCACTCGCAGAGTTTGTGTCAAAAAGTGGTGTTTTTTAATGAAAACGTCAGAGTAATGGGATAAAAAGTTACACACCTCGTCCTAAATATCGTGCATATTCTCCCTCGGGTCGATTTTCGAAAATCGACCCTAGGGAAAATATGCACGATATTTAGAACTCGGAGTGTGTAACCTACATATGTATATGCAATTCTAATCATGAAAGAATTCATAAAATTTTATCGTTAAAGGCTATTTCATGTTATTTGCAGTGAGTGTTCTTGTTGAGTTTAGAGTTAGGTCACAGTGTCCCAGTCAGTTTTCCTTTTCAAAATCTTGATTATATTTGACCCTGAAAAAATGCACTAGTGCCCTAAATTGCATGTACTTTAAGCTGAAAATGCATCAATAGAACATTTATCTGAAGTGGTTTCTGAAAAAAAACGTGTTCTTGTGGAGAGAATGTAATGCAGGTTGACTGTGATACTCATGATAATGTTTTTGATGAAGAGGTTTTGTGCAATGCCAGTTTTTACCCAGCATTTTTCTACCCTGCCAATGAAGAATATAGTCTCTTAACTCTGAATTCTTGCTGTGTGGGTAAATTCTGTTTGTTTGTATGCTTGAACAATGGTCCAAGAGAGTGTTTGAGTGTGTTTGTACTTGAATATAGTGAGTGGTTGCAGCATTTTTTTCCTGTGTTGCTATTTTCTTTTTGTTTTGGTGGTGTTGGTACTGTGGTTTGTTAATGTGTGTATGTGTGTACTTTTGACAGGTTCCACTGTATATATGTATTATAAACTACTCACAAAAAGTCAAGGAACAGTTTTTATATTACGCAATGCACCAAAACCAGTCAAGACACAATGATGATCGTTCACACATATTTAATTTCATTATTCGACAGTTTGAATACAAAACAATCAAAGCGATGAATGGACAAATCCAGTTTTGGCAAATTTTTAAACACAGCAGGGATCATTTTCAAAAGTCACCAAATTTTCAAAGTTCATTCGACTGTGTGAAAATCACGAAAACAAAGTCAATAATGAGTGCTGCCTCCACGATTTGCCAGGCACTCAGTGCAGCGATGTCTCATGGACTCGACAAGCCTCCTCAGGTTAGCCTGGGGTGCAGCCTGCCACTCTGCTTGAAGGACCCCAGAGCTGTTGCAGGTTTTGTGGTGGAGGGTGGTTGTCATGCACTCAGCGCTCCAGTGCATCCCAAAAGTTCTCAATAGGGTTCAGATCCGGACTACAGGATGGCCAGTCCATCCTGACAACCCCTGCTTGCTGGAGAAAGGCGTTTACCAGCCGAGCACGGTGCAGCGTGGCGTTGTCATCCATGTAAACGGAGTGGGCTCCACACGCGCACACGGCCGTCGTTGTGCTCCAGGCTGTACCTTGACTCATCAGTGAAGAGGACCACAGCCCACTGCTGACGTGTCCAGCCAATGTGACGCCTGGACCAAACTCTGCGAGCTCTCTTGTGGACGAGGGTCAGCTTGGGGCGCTTGGATGGACGACGGGCGTGGTACTGGGCAGCATGCAGGCGGTTGCGAACAGTCTGTGTGCTGACGTTGGTGTTGGTAGCAGCCCGTAATTGCCTTCTGATACGGTTTGCAGTGGAAGTTCGCACTGTCTGGGCCTGTCTTGTGATGAAACGATCTTCTCTTGCTGTGGTCTTCTTTCGTCTGCCTGGGCGAGGCCTGTCTTGAACTAGTCCAGTGGCCTGGAAGCGCTGTCGCAGTCTTGTGATGACGGAGGGGGACACCAGAAGCCTTCTGGCAATCTCCCCTTCGCCAACACCGTCTTGGAACCACCCTATGGCTCTTCCTCTGTCCAGCAGGCTTAACTTCTGTTGTCCGACCATCGTGATGTGCCCTGGTCCGCCCAGGCCCTGGCTTTTATTGAGTAACCAGTGACCAGTGTTCACAGTCAAAGCATCAAGCTTCCACGTGCAGTGCATCATTTTGTCAGAAACACGCTATAGAAAAAATGGTGAGTCAGCATAAAACGATAACATTTTCCAACTTTTCACCAATTTTCAACGCTCAGCCACTGACGCCCGAGTAGCACGTGCAGCACACCAAGCCTGTACAACAAAGGCAGGAGTCCACTCTGTGCGTGTGTAGCTTGCACAGTTTTGACAATAGCATCAATTTGCAAAAACACATGAAAATGAAGGGTGTTCCCTAACTTTTTGTGAGTAGTTTATGTACAGATAGCTAGTCACTTTGGAGTATTATGCTGGCATTTCCATGACAGTATATCGGATTCGACAGTGGAATTCAAAGTGCAACAACCAATTTCTCTCTTTCTCTTCTCTCTCTCTCTCTCTCTCTCTCTCTCTCTCTCTCTCTCTCTCTCTCTCTCTCTCTCTCTCTCTCTCTCTCTCTCTCTCTCTCTCTCTTTCCTTTCTACACATACACACACACACACACACACACACACACTGCATTCCCATGTTCTTGTATGCACATAAATGGGTGAACAGTATTTGTAGAACACTTTTTGCACAAAATTAATGTGTATGAGAACAAGAACAAAGAAAAATAATGTATTGTCTGTCTTTACAAAACAGAAAATTGTGTTTTTATAGTTTATCTCTACTTTTGCCATTTTCTGGCATAAACATGATCTAAGGGGTTGCGTTTTCAATGTTAGGCCACAGCTTGTGGACTTGAAGAGCTGTTGCAGTAAAACACTTAGCTCCTGTGTATGTGAATATCTTTGCCTCTTTTCAGTATACTGCTCAGCCTTTTTATACCAATCAGCAAAGGAAACACAGCTTTTTTTTAAAATCCTCTGTAAGTAGGGATAACAGAATGCGCTGTTACTAGTTTATGTACAGAATACTTCGCCAGTTCTTGTGTTCAGTTATGGAATGGTTACCCTGGTAAATGGAAAAAGAAAGAATGGCTACACCAAGGTAGTACGGGGGTACTTCCTTTTGAAGTTGGAAATAAAAGCGGATACGTTCTTGATATACATTTCAACCACAGAGTCTCAATCATTCTCATATACACGTCATCCGGAGTACAAAATAAAACATAATTTGCCTCTCATCAAAATTTGAAGCCATTCCTTTCTGCGGGTAAATGTGTGAAGCTAAAATGTGCAAACTTGAATTGACCATTGTTTCTTAGATCATATGAACGCATCCTTTCCACACGTTCCAACCTGCTGTACATTCTTCATTTTACTGCGATTGACCTAAAAGTAAATAGTTTCAAAAATGGATACCACCATGTAGCCTGACTGAGAAAGGAAACAAAATTGCCCCACATAGCCTAATAGGTCAAAGGGACGTCAAAACCCAACAGACAACCAACCAACCAACGCATCCTTTCCAATTCAACTCCTTTTCACTTCACTGAAGGGACACAAAGACTGTAGTTACTGTTAGTCAGCGTGCAACTGGTAAGTAGTTCTGATGAAAGGACATCCTTGGGACAAGCCAAAAGTGTCATCCTTGGGACAAGCCAAAAGTGTCATCCTTGGGACAAGCCAAAAGTGTCATCCTTGGGACAAGCCAAAAGTGTCATCCTTGGGACAAGCCAAAAGTGTCATCCTTGGGACAAGCCAAAAGTGTCATCCTTGGGACAAGCCAAAAGTGTCATCCTTGGGACAAGCCAAAAGTGTCATCCTTGGGACAAGCCAAAAGTGTCATCCTTGGGACAAGCCAAAAGTGTCATCCTTGGGACAAGCCAAAAGTGTCATCCTTGGGACGAGCCAAAAGTGTCATCCTTGGGACGAGCCAAAAGTGTCCTACATTGCAGGTGTTTTGCCATGGCAGGTCATTGACTATAGTCACGTTTTTAGACCGAGGGACAATAATAACTTATAAGGACTGGTCTTTTATTGAGATTTGTGTGCTCTCATTGGAGGGGCCTTACATCGCAGGTACTACTGTAGATAAAAGTGAAGTACATGTACACCCCCGCGGGTTAGGGGGAGTCCCATATTGGTTGGGACGAGAAAGAATTTACCCGATGCTCCCCAGCATGTCGTAAGAGGCGACTAACGGATTCTGTTTCTCCTTTTACCCTTGTTAAGTGTTTCTTGTATAGAATATAGTCAATTTTTGTAAAGATTTTAGTCAAGCAGTATGTAAGTCCTTTGTACTGGAAACTTGCATTCTCCCAGTAAGGTAATATATTGTACTACGTTTCAAGCCCCTGGAGCAAATTTTTGATTAGTGCTTTTGTGAACAAGAAACAATGGACAAGTGGCTCTATCCCATCTCCCCCCTTCCCCCGTCGCGATATAACCTTCGTGGTTGAAAACGACGTTAAGCAACAAATAAAGAAAGAAAGATTGAAAGAAAGTACATGTACCTTGGTTTCAGCCGGCGTGGACGGTGTGCTGAAACTCACTGAGGATTACTGGCGAACCCGAAACAATGTTTAATGTTTAACTTTTTGACAAAACAAAACATTCACAAGTACTTCGACCTTTTGGTTTTTTATTGTGGACAGACAGACAAATAATTATGAAACCAATAACAAAACTTAGCTCACCATGCGTTGATTGCGACCTCTGCCCACAGTCGAAAAGCTAGAGCTAAACTTTCTAATTTTGGGGGTTTTGATTTTGGAACGTCAGCAGTCTATCTGTTTTTCGTTTAATCATATATTTTTTTTTTATAAAAGAATGTGTGTCTTTTCTTATGAAGATCAGTATAGAAATGTATCCCAAAGCAACAGCTGGTTTAAGGACCTCGTTCTTCGCACGTCCGCTGGACGAGATCCAAGAGATGGGGGTCATTGATCACCAAATTTATAAGCCATAAAGATTTCACTCTCACGCACCTTGATCGTGGGTGGAAGGAGTTATGATTTTGCTTGTCGCCTGAGAATAAAGAAAACAAAGATGGCTTGTGGTGTATGTGCTAAACTTAGTTGCGACAGCGTTTAAAGTTTGTTTTGTGTCAATAATCTCAGATATTTGCACACGTTATTTGTTGGTTTGGTTTTGTGATTTTTGTAGATTCTGGACTCTGTCTGTCTGCCTCTGTATGTATGCATGTCTCTGTCTGTCCATCTGTCCCTCTGTGTTCACAACGCACAGGTACACAGCGAACTGACTCTCCTTATGTTTAGTCTCGGTTGACCCCTTTTAGTCATACTAACGATTTAGCTTGCCTAAAATGGAATCTACATTGACTTTTGCCAGCTTAGGAGCGTTATTGCCAACAAAGGCAACGATCGAGATATGAGCATAAGTCGTAAAGTTTATCAATTTTAATATAAAATTAGGAACTTACAAAACTGATAGCAAGCGTTGTGTGCCTAATATGGTGGAGCTTTTATGTTGATCTGGGGATAAACAAATATCTGCAGTTATGTATATAGTGAGCTTACGTCTTATGTATATGCAGGAAGGGACCCCCCGCGGGTTAGGGGGAAGAATTTACCCGATGCTCCCCAGCATGTCGTAAGAGGCGACTAACGGATTCTGTTTCTCCTTTTACCCTTGTTAAGTGTTTCTTGTATAGAATACATGTATAGTCAATTTTTGTAAAGATTTTAGTCAAGTAGTATATAAGAAATGTTAAGTCCTTTGTACTGGAAACTTGCATTCTCCCAGTAAGGTAATATATTGTACTACGTTGCAAGCCCCTGGAGCAAATTTTTGATTAGTGCTTTTGTGAACAAGAAACAATTGACAAGTGGCTCTATCCCATCTCCCCCCTTTCCCCGTCACGATATAACCTTCGTGGTTGAAAACGACGTTAAACACCAAATAAAGAAAGAAAAGAATGAAATGCAGGAAGGTGGATGTAGGGGCTGGGGGGGGGGGGGGTTGGGGGGTTGGGGCGGTACATAGTAAACATATATTACTACGTGTTTGTTTATCTGTCCGTCTTTCTGTGAAGCCCACACAAGCGTTACACTTAAATGATAAAACTGTGGTATTGTCCACTCTCCGAGTCCGTAGCGATCATTATTTTATCGAAGAAAGATTTTTTTTTTAAATATTTAAACTCACACCCCCCCCCCCCCTCTCTCTCTCCCTCATGTTAAATGGTCCACAATTATCAGCTGATTTGAAGTTAAAGAATCTAAACTACCTGCCGCTAGTTAAACAGTTACAGTTTAATAAGACTGTAATGATGTAAAAAGTATATCATGGCGAAGTGCCCATCTATATTCAGGACCTATTTCACAGAGTCACCGAAAGGTACGGGTCTATCAATTTTCTCCCACCAATACCCAGGATTGATTTGTTGAAAACTAGTCAAGCCTTCTCTGGTGTGGAACTCCATTCCGTCTGTAATAAGATCATTAACCTCACTAAAGAGTTTTAAACAAGCTCTGCATAATCATTTTATGTCTACCTAGATGGCTATACTGGTCTTAACACGTGCAAGTAGCTGTCAACAATTGGCAAAGCTTTATGAATTACACATATATGTTCTTTATTATATGCATTATGTGGAATTTATGTTGCGATTTTCCATCATCATCATCAACATCATCATCATCATTATCATCATCATCATCATCATCACTTGATCATCATCATCATCATCATTATCATCAACATCTTCATCATCATCATTTACACCATATAATCATTATTAGCATTAGTATAAACGTTGGTATGTGTGAATTTTACCGTCGATCACTTTACATGTGTAACCTCAATTAACATGTTGCATGTTTCGCTTTCGATTTGTATGTTGCTTACTTTGTCATTTTGTTGTTTATGTTTATTTGCTTGTTTGCTTACTTGTCGATTGTTTGCTGGTTCGTTCGTTTACTTTGTTTATTTGTCATGTTGCTTTACTTGTTTATCATTTATTAGACATTTGTATTAGAAGTAAGGACCGGTTGTAAGAAAAGGCGTCGCCTTAAACCTCTATCCTTGAAAAATAAAGTTCCATCATCATCATCATCATCCCTCTCTCTCTCTCTCTCTCTCTCTCTCTCTCTCTCTCTCTCTCTCTCTCTCTCTCTCTCCTTCTCTCTCTCTATCTCTCTCTCTCTATCTATCTCTCTCTCTCTCTCTCCCTCTCTCTCTCTCTCTCTCTCTCTCTCTCTCTCTCTCTCAGTCTCCCTCTCTCTCTCACACACTCACTCACACACACAGGGAGGGAGAGAGAGAGAGACAGACATACAGACAGACAAAAGTTAATGAAATAAGATTCCCCTGAGCTTTACGTTTATACTTTATCTACACGTAGAACTCAGAAAAAAAATATTCGCCCAAAACCACCGCTTTAAAGATATTGTCCCTACCGATAACGGTTCAAACTAAAACACTCTGGGTTGAAATAATACTACCTCAAGCAAAGCAGAGAACTTTACCATTGTAGAACAGAAAGTTGTTGGTAATTACTCAAAGGAAATAAAGAGACGGGGGTTTCCTTCTTTGACCCATGAAATAATATCATAGTTTGTAGATAAACGTGTCGTCAAACGTCACTCTGGTCGGGCGATAACGATGCCCATCGCGGCATATCGCTCCAGGAGGCCTTTTGGCTTTTAGAGAAAGTTCAGTGATGGCACTGAGTTAATGGTTGGGAGGGGGGATCATTTTTAAACGCATATGATGGGCACAACTGTATAATCTACCTCTGCTAATACAAACACGTTCTGTCATCGCAGTGACAAAACAAATCGCGCGTAAAGCAATATCAAACCATTTAGTCAATCTGTATAGGCCCAAAAGAATGATACTGAACGCACACACATAAATACAAACATACAAACAAACATACGTGTGAGTTTAGAGGGAGCGGTCAGCGACCATAAACTCTATTTAAACGAGACAGATATGCAGCAAAAGGAGCGGGGGAGGAGGTGTCAGTAGAGGTAATGCAGGAGGAAGTGATAGCAGAGTCCCGTGGGAACGAATGCGGGGAATGGAAGAGGGTTGGAGGGCAGGGGGGAGGTGATGAGTGAAGGAGAGCAGTCTGGAATGAAACAATGGTAACAGATAAGGGAGTCCGAGAGAGAGCGAGGACCGAAGTCATTAGTAGCAGCGCAGCGGCCAGCAAGCAAGTTCAGCGATTTTCAGTTCTGCAAAACTATGGAGTTCAATTTTACTTCTTGGGCAAAAAATCTGCCCCAACCTGTAATTGAGGTTCTGGAAAAAGAGGAGTTCACAAGCCTCAGTGCCTTGAAATATGCAGGAGAAAAGGACCTGGAAAGCCTTAAGTTAAAACGAGGCCACATAGTGGAATTAAAAGCAGCAGTGGCAGACCTGCAACAGAAGTACGGGGGAGGGCCGTTGCGTGCTGCCGACCAAGTGGCACCGCTCCAGGGTCTTCTTGGCAACATGGCCATACAGTCTGCTTCACCAGGTGAGACTTATTTACGAATTGTTGACTTCGTACCGGCTTCTATGGCGGTGGAGGAAGAGGTGACACTCGGGGGAGGTGTCACGCTCAAGCTGGCCAACAAACCAAAGTTGGAGAAAGTATCCCCCTGCCACTGGATCGTGGCAAATGCTAAAATAATGGCAAAACTCATGAACACCGTGGACTTCGACCACGAAGCTTACCTCTGTTATACAGAGATGGTGGGCGAGCTCGGCGCAAGATTCTCCTGGCAGTCGGTGCTCCTTTACGATGACGAGTACAGGAATTAGCGCCAGTCTACCAGCGGGTTTGCTTGGGGAACCCCCAACCCCCACCTGTCCACAGTGATTCTCTGTGAGCGTGCCCAACAAGTTCCTGGCAACAAAAGCGGCAAGGCCACGACGGGAAGCGGCGGTATTCGACGACCTGTGGGACCCAGTGGGAAGGAGGTGTGCCTGCAGTACACAAACAAAGGCACATGCCTCTACGGGTCCCGCTAATAGATGCATGATTTCCTAAAAACTCACAGTCATGAGGATATACACACATATCCATATATCGCTCCAGCAGGCCAGTTAGAGAACGCTGATGGCATACCCCACCGTCCAAGCCTTTTCGGTCAACGTCCTGCAGTAAAAGCTTCAGTATGTTGAAGCCACCGCTAGATGCTAGAGAGTTAAAATCAGTTAAGGTACATCACGAACATTGTTTGATTGAGTCGAATTTGTATGGCCAAGGAACATAGAACAGCCAGCCAAAACATCCGGGTCCTCTTAAAGATACATTCCTCCTCATTTTAACGACGACCACCACCACCAACACCAAGCCGTTAAACGAGAAATAACGATGTAATTCAATAAACTGTTATGCTTGCAGACACGTGCGCTCCTTTACACGTAACTTAGCCTGGCAAGATCTGAGAAGGAATACGCTTTTGTACGAATGAACCAAAGCATCTTAGTCTCAGCAATAAAGATGAATAAAATAATACATAATTTGTTTCTATGTCTATATACAACAGGGAAGCTCTTCTTATATATATACATAGGGGAGCATGGAGAGCCTTACACACACGTACTCCATTCCAAGTCTGCCGCAACCCATTCAGTCAAATGATGACTGCATGTTAAAACAAAACTTGACTAAATATAAAAAGGAACTTAAAAACGTGAAAATAAACCGATAAAAACTAAAGCGCGTGTGCACAAAAGCGTTTAGCACATTGTTTATCGGATGGCCGTTTGACATCTAGTGGAAGACATTATTTTTGTTTTGAGAGAGGAAGGGTGCGAACAGATGTCGCTTTATGATTGAACATGTTTGTCAGAGGCCCTGACATGCACAGCTGTCGTGGTTCAACAGTTAAAGGTGCCTTCCCACCCATGTAAACCGTCATGTAAAACCGTGCACAATAGATCAGTCCTGGAATTTACATGGGAAAAGACCATATTCTTCCACCTCAGTCTTGGACTCACACTAAAATGCAACAGCCTGTCACCATGTCCGCTTTCTGTACAAAATGTTGTTTTTCCCTTGAATTTTTTGTCTTCTTCAGGATTGACACAGGTGTCATGTCCAAATCAATTCAACAACAAACTGAACAAAACTTTCAATCTTAGTGCACAGAAAGCAGCCGTGCTGTTGTTGTTTTGTATAATATATAACTTGAAATGTCCAAGTGGAATTCTGGGTCGCTCGATCTATAGTGATTCACAAGGATGTTTACCCTGGAAGCATGCTGTGCGAAAATTGCACACGCCATGCGAAGATGCTAAAAAAAATTGAATCAGGTTAGTGGAAGGATGCTCGTATCCCTTGTAAAAGTCTAAGTGTGAGATGTAGGGCCAAACCAGACTTGTCACAGGGTCGAGATCATGCAGCGTGGTTTTATTCGCCTTGTGGGACGTCTGCATGCACTGACACTCAAAACCTTAGCCTACATGACAAGAGAAAGGCAGGCGGAGACTTTGATTGATTGATTGATTGATTAATTGAGTGATGGGTTGATTTTGTTTCAATTGTTCTATCCAGTTGAAGGTCTCTGTCTGTCTGTCTGTCTGTCTGTTTGTCTTTCTGTCTGTCTGTCTCTGTCTGTCTGTCTGCCACGGTCTGTCTGTCTGTCTGTCTGTCTCTCTCTCTCTCTCTCTCTCTCTCTCTCTCAGTCTCTCAGTCTCTCTCTCTCTCAGTCTCTCTCTCTCTCTCCCTTCCCCCCCTCTCTCTCTCTCTCTCCCTCCCCCCTCTCTCTCTCCCCCCTCTCCCTCCCCCTCTCTCTCTCTCTCTCTCTCTCTCTCTCTCTCTCTCACAATCTCTCTTACCCACCCAATAACAACTAATGCAGAAATGTATCCCGCATAATAGCAAAGTAATTTAGCACGAGGTATTATATTCAAAACACCATCAGCCTCACATATCGATAGCAACACTGAATAAATGTAAATGTGCCACATGTAATTCGCACCTCTTAAAAGTTGAGCGCTTCAACGGGAAGCAGCACGGAGCAAGAACCTTCTGTTGTGCTGCACCACCACTCTGGAACTCTCTAGTCTCTGTCAGACACTGCACCTCTCTCAGCTCTTTCAAACAACAATTGAAAACTTTCTTTTTCACACAGTATTACACCAACCCGGCCTAATGTCTTTTCCATTCCATTTCTGCACGTACTCCTCTCCCACAAAGTTGGCATGATTGTTGAAAGTGTTCGCTGGGTATCTATATAATTATATATACGACTTGTGTCTGTGTGTGTGTCTGTTCGCGATGCGCGGCCAAGGTTCTCGATGGATCTGTTTCAAATTTGGTGGCCATATTCAGGTACACCCGGGACACAACCTGGTCGATGAGATATTTCAACACGTGCTCTCAGCGCGCAGCGCTGAACCGATTTTTTTTTGTTTTGTTTGTCTGGATCCACTACCAGTAACTCTTCCTTATCTTCTCCAGTGTTTTCAGCGTTTACCTCCCTTCCTTCGTATGGCGCGCGGATATTCCCATTCCGTTACTATTTTTAGAAGGTCACTGCACGTTACTATTTTTAGAAGGTCTCCAGTGTTTTGCGCGTTTATCTCCTTTCCTTCGTGCGCCGGCAAAGCCGGCGTACACCCGGCAAAGCCGGGTCCCAGGCGCAGCCTGGTATTCGGCTCTACTTCTTCCCGGCGAAGGCGGTGTAACACGAGAAAATTACTCCCACGAGATTTTTACTCCGGAGTAAACATTTCGTACGAAAAAGTTACTCCCTTTACGAAAAAAGCACTCCCCCATTACACGAGAAAATTAATCCCCAAAACAGGTGAGTTCCGAATAAACATTTCGTACAAAAATGTTACTCCCCTGACGAATCAATAACGAATGAATTACTTCACCCCAACACGAGCAATTTAACCTCCCATGCCAGGTGTACGAAATTGTTACTCCCTTGTCCCCTGTTAGTCTTGGTGGTGGAAGGGGTGGAGGGAGGGTAGCGCGACATTCGTGTGCGCGAGATCACTTATTGGCATTATCCTTTCGCCCGCATCCCATTTTTGTGTACGAGATTTTTACTGGAAGTAAAACAAATGGGGAGTAAAAATTTCGTGGAGGGAGTAATTTTTTCGTGCCTTGGGGAGTTCTTTCCTCGTACGAAAAGTGTACTCGGAGTAAGAATTTCGTACGAAATATTTACTCCGGAGTAAATTTTTCGTGGAGTAAAAATTTCGTGTTACACCGGTACCCTGCGAAGCGGGTAATCATCTAGTGTGTGTATATATATATAGTGTGTATAGCATATATGAATATTGTGTGAACAGTACATGTGGTAATTTTTGTCCGTATGGTTAACTATTTAGGTTGTACATTTAATTGTTCTATTCTGTGTATGCTCTTTTGTGAAGGGCCTAGAGCCATAGGTTAGGCACTTAAAATTGTCCAGTTATTATCATTATTATTATTATCAGTGCATGATATCACACCAATACCGGTACGATGTCAGTAGATGAAACGACCAATAAAACAAGCGTTAAGGAGATGGGAGGAGGTGGGGGAGGTAATTTATACACATCAGCGGGGATCATATATATATATATGTATATCCCCCCTGCTGCTGTACCAATGAAAACACTGACTCAAAAGTGAGGTACAATTTTGTTTTGTATAACTCTCAGCCCACACGATAGCGTAATGTGCGTACGATAAATACTCTTACGGGTCGTTTAAAAGTCGCACAATGGAATGGAGGTTTCCCTTAAGGTCTGCTATCAATAAGCACCTTGCATGCCTGTTGACTGACCCTCCGCTGATACCCAGCAAAGAAGGGTTGTCTATTAGCTGGTGCACTTCAGTGACTCTGTACAGGTTAAAGCAACAGAGTGAGTTGTCAACGCTTCATGAATTCAATTAATGTATGGTTTGAAGAGGAGTGAGTAGGAACTATAACTTTCACAGAGTTTCTGAGTGCAAAAAGTAAAAATAAAAATGTGCAGTGTAGGTTGTAATTTTTCACAGGGACCCAGACGCAGAGAGAGAGAGAGAGAGAGAGAGAGAGAGAGAGAGAGAGAGAGAGAGAGAGAGAGAGAGAGAGAGAGAGAGAGAGAGAGAGAGAGACTGAGAGAGACTGAGAAAGAGACAGACAGACAGACAGAGAGAGAGAGAGAGCGCGCGCGAGAGAGAAAGAGAGAGAGAGAGCGAGAGAGAGAAAGAGTGAGAGAGAGATATATACGGGTACACACACACACACACAAACACACACACAACCACACCAACACACACACACACGCGCGCGCACGCGCGCGCACACACCAACACACAAACAACCACACTGGCACACACACACACACACACACACACACTCTCACACAGTCACACACACACACACTCACACACAGTCACACACTCACACACACACACACACACACACACACTCACAAAAGCATACTGCATGCCTCGAGATTTAAGGGTACACTCCTTTCCGTTCAAACCATCAGAGATCTGTCCTCACAACAGGGCCGGACTACCGGGGGGGTTATGGGGGTTGCGCAACCCCCCCCCCCCCCCCTAGCCTAAACATGTACCTCACTTATTTAAAACATTTTTTATTATTGTTTATTTTACGCCGTTTCATGCAAGGAGCGACCATTTTCCTATCTCAGAATATGACCTACCCATCAGCTTCAGGGGGCGAAGCCCCCTGACCCCCTCTCTGCCCCTTGACCCCGCCAGGGGGAACATCCCCCTGGACCACCACTGGCAACCCCCCCCCCCCTCCTCTTAGCCTAGTCCGGCCCTGTCACATTGCTGAAAAAGAAATCGCAGAGTGACATGGGCGTACACTACGACATTATAAATTTAATTTTCCGTTCATAACAAGGTATCGCCGGGTGCGCCAGATATGATTACAAAAGATGAACATTTAGGGACTATAGTGTATGAGAGGAAGAGGCTTCCAACATGAGGCAGGGGCACAGGGGCTGGGTAGGCGTTGGGTCTTGTCCCCAATATCCTCTTGAAATTTAGCATTTGCAAGGGATATTTAGGATCTCGCCTTGGGAAAAAAATTTCCACTTCCCGGGCAAGGGGGGGGGGAGGCTTCCGGATCACAGGACACACCCCCCCCCCCCTCCGCCCCCTACCCCCTCCCTAGATCCAACACTGTATTCATTGGTAAAACAAGTGTTGACCTTAACGGGGTCAAGCAGCCGCCCTTGGTAATATGGGGGTGGGACATGGATTTTTGATCGAGACTTCATTTAAATCTCAAACACCATAGATCGTTCATAACGACTGATTTTTGAAGAATTATTCTGTAAATAAACAAATAAATAGTGACGTCATTTGAACTACACAGTCTATATCAGTATAATTATATAGCTATTCTGATGAACACGTGGGGGAATTCGGGGGCTGTGATTGGATGGTCTCTTCCGATCATCAAAGCATAATGCTACGGAAGTCGGCCATTTTACTCAATATCCAAAAGCATATTGTCGTAAACAAAGACGCATGGTTCCGGTTTCTTCCACGTGTATAAAGTACACGCATAGGCCTACCTCGCCAGGTTTGTTTCTGTGACTAGTCGACAGACGATGCCATTTGCTTTGTGTGTTTTTTTGTTGTTGCTTACTGTACATGACATACATTACGTGTAAAATCCAGTTCTTTAACAGACAACAAACCTTGCAAATTTCCAGAAGCTGCAATGTGAAGCGACCTATCTCTGATTCTAGCAGACGATCTCTCCAATGTTTAACACAAAATCAGCAAACTCTCCTGTCACATAGAACGTCCATTGTATGGTGCAATGTTGAAATGAAGTTACCGGTCTGAAACATTTAGTCGTTTCTTCTGAGACAATCCTTGTTCTCTTATCATCTACAGATTTACCGCAGTCTTCACCACGCGAATTCCCAAACAGAAGTCAGACTTTCGAACATACAATATACTAGGCAAGCATGATACGTCATGACGTCATATGATTCCTAGCATATTGACGTAATGCTAAACATCCGGTTATCTCGAGTTTTCTCCGTAATACATGTCCGGGGGTTTTTCAATGTTCGGTTATTTCCGTGGCTTCATGCGGGAAGGGAACCGTCGTCTGCAATCAACGACATGGACCATTCTGGTACTTGTTGCTGACAAAAACATGATTTTAACACAGAATTTAATGTCAGAATAGCTATATAAACGCTATTGTGTTTTAATTGTAGCAATAGGGTCCGATATTTAGACTCGAACAAGTATAATGCGACTCGTCTTCGACTCGTCGGCATTATAGGGGAAGGGCTCCTAATATGGACCATTTTTTGTTTATTGCTGATAACTAGCTTGTTTTCGTGCAAAGAAATTCATTTTGTGTTTGGTAGTCCTTCTTTCTTATGTTAACCGTTAGGCCTAATTAGAGTAAAATAGCTTTGATACACATTCAGCAAAAATTAGATACAGAAAAAATCACAAAGGGTCCATATTAGGAGCCTGGGCGCCTAATATGGACCAGTGAAGCGGTCTTCACGAATCACTGTAAAAAGCCCCCTATATTTCAAAATAACATGATACAACTTAGTGTACAAATCAGCCTAATTAAGATATGCTCTAGATTTATCTGTTACGGGTTGATGGGAGCATTATTTGAAGCACACCAGGAAAGTAAAGAAGCTTATCAAAAACAGAGTGAAAATAAGTGAAATTATCAACTTCCACGAAAAGAAGATTTTCGTTGCATTTTTTTTAAATCTCGAGGGCTAGTTATAGGTTATTACCAGCAAGCTTCTTAATGAATTAATGAAAATAGCCTTTAGCTTTTATTTTCTTCGATTTGTTGAAGGTGGTCCATATTAGGGGACTCGCACATACTTTGAGATTTTGCTATTATTTTTTGTTTGCAGTAGAAACTCGGGGTCAACACTGCTAAAATGTAACAAATACGGTATTAGCTGTCATATATAGCCATTTCTGTTTAATAAAAGCTTTGGCTGTAAACAAAAACGAGTCCGTTTTAGGCGGCAAATTTAGAGTGAACGCTACCAAAAGTGAAAAAAGAGAAAAAGCCTAACGGTTTTGAGATTTGTGTTTCTGCAACTGTTTTGACATGTGCAAGTTATCCAATAACACTTTTTTGAGCGCTCTAGCGCCGTTAGTTGGTGGTGGTCCATATTAGGAGCCGGTCCATATTAGGAGCCCTTCCCCTACTTGTCTCGTCTAGATATCGGGCCCTATTGCTACGCTGAAAACACAATAGCTGGTAATAATATTAATAATAATGTCGCCCCGACTGGCAGCCAAACGCCTTATGTTAGCGTGAGAGGTAAGCGCTCTAATTTCTATGCCTATCCGTACGCTTGGGTCGAACACCTCTAGCTGCGCTCAGCGATTGAGCGGTCGCGCATGCTTTGTTTCAGTTACAACTCCAACGATTATTAAGCAATGTTTTTGAAGTGTTGCGCCAGGTTTAAGCATCAGCATATCCACATCCACACAAAATTTGTGGTGAATCGGTCAAGAAACGCTGGAGGTATAGGCAAAGGAAATGACGTGTGAGCGCTAAACCGTGTGCAACCTCGGTACTCGCGTTGCCATTGGGTAGAAATGTTAACCACATATGTTAACCATAACAATGGTATATGTCATTCCAAATTTCACGATAACGGGACCACAAACCCAGGAGCTATTAGCGATCAAAAGTGTGACGGACGGACGGACGGACATACGGACGGACGGACGGACGGACGGATGGAAACACGGACAGATGCCTAACAATATCGATTTGATGTAACACACAACGAATATGTAACAACAACAAAATCATTAGATTCAAGCGTATTTTCCATACGCAACGAGTGTCATAATGTCAACCTTCTTTTGTACTAAAATTATAAATGGGGTTAGGGTTACGTTTTGTAAACTTATGCAAAAATTTAACGATCGATTTTTTTAATTTTTGTGTGTCTAATTGTGTAGACCCAGGTGTGCATTATGTCAAACTTTTATGAAAATTTAACGGTTCTATTAGCAGATATATTCAGTTGAAGTGAGCAGGTGGTCTAATTTTAGCACGTAAAACGTCATGTAAATTAACGAATATTAGCCATTTCAGAAAGAATGGAAACACTTATTCGTAACAAAAGCCATCATTTTTATGTGCACAAAGTCGGTATTTACGCCACATACAAAAACAAGTATTTGTGATTTTAATTAATCAGTTAGATCCCATATCCAATAGCCTACCCTGATTTACAAAAAAAAACGTGAAATGTCAACATATTCATGAGGCTGTATCTTAAAAACGCAACGATCGATTTCTCTGATTTTAACACATTTGTTTAGTCAGACTTTAAACATACATCAGGCAAAATATTTAACGGTTGTTTAATCGGTGTCGAATGTCTTTAAAGAAGGCATTTTACTTTGTTTATTTCTATTTGGATGGCGTGGGTTGTGTAGAAGGATACTTTTTAATGTTGAAAATTTCTTTAGAAAGTATGGGCCGTTCATGAGTAATAGCATTGGTACTGTGAAGGTTAAGTGACGCAAAACTGTGTACGTCATTTACTTTGGAAAGAGGCGGTTGTGAGCTTATCTTTTTTCAGATGGCGTGGGTTGTGTAGATGCATAGTTTTTATGTTGAATCTTCTTTAGAAAGTATGGGCTGTACATGACCAATATCATTGGTAGTGTGAAGGTTAAGTCACGCAAAACTGTTTCAAACCATACTGAGCCTGAGAGAGAGACGCAGACGCAGACGCAGATAGTTTATTCAATAGGCCATAGCCCCTTACGAAGGGGTGTGAACAAACGGTTCACATTGCATATAAATTAAACTCAACAGGTGCACACAAAAAAGGTACAACATAATAATCGCACAACACATACATTACACGGCATTTAACTAGGAGGTTACAACATCTCTTAATTTAAAGGCTTTATACAAATACAGGGATACATTTCTGACAACAGTTTCTTGAGGTGATGCTAAAAGCAAGCTGAGTCGGAAAATGCTTGGGTTCTTATAATATTTAAATGGGATCAAATTTTCTCTTAATTTGTTATAGTATGGACAACACAAAACAAAATGGACTTCATCTTCTTGGTTTTGTTTACAAAGAGGACACATCAAATCATCGGCATTATGTTTTCTATATCGGTAAGCATGCACTGCAATTTCTGAAATGCCGAATCGAAACCTGGTCATAATAAACTTTAGATGCCTATCCATATTCGACAAAAGATAGGGTTTAATGTCATGTACAGTACAAAATGTCCGATAAACAGCAAATCTATCACTATTTTGTATATGATAATCCCACTCTTGCCATCTGCAATCGACCAACCTTTCCCTAAAAACACGCAAACAATATTTTTCATTAACAACGCCCTGATTCCACCACACAAAACCAAAACCGTACTCATACAATTTACAACGGACACCTGAGGCCCAGTTCGTTTTACCACTTTCATCCATTTTATACAACATTTCATAGGATTTACGAGGAAGTCTGTGCGCCTCCATCTTTAACAATTTCAACCAGTAGCTTATGCATCTTAAAATAGAATTCAAATATATCGGATATCTGACGTCATTTACTTTGGAAAGAGGCGGTTGTGAGCTTATCTTTTTTCAGATGGCGTGGGTTGTGTAGATGCATAGTTTTTATGTTGAATCTTCTTTAGAAAGTATGGGTTGTACATGACCAATATCATTGGTAGTGTGAAGGTTAAGTCACGCAAAACTGTTTCAAACCATACTGAGCCTGAGAGAGAGAGAGAGAGAGAGAGAGAGAGAGAGAGAGAGAGAGAGAGAGAGAGAGAGAGAGAGAGAGAGAGAGAGAGAGAATTGAATTGAATTGAACTTTATTTTACAAGGATTTAGATTTAAGGCTACGCCTTTTCTTACAATCTGTCCTTGGGACGCATAGACACACAATTATATAATAAAAATAAAAAAATAAATTAAAAAAAAAAATTAAAAATTAAAAAGTTAAAAAGTTAACCAACAATAGGAGGTCGAAAAACGTGATAATAAAGATGACGATGATGATGATGATGACGATAATGATGATGATAATGATGATGATGATGATAAAGATGAGGCATGAAGAGAGAGAGAGAGAGAGAGAGAGAGAGAGAGAGAGAGAGAGAGAGAGAGAGAGAGTAGTCATTTGTGAGTGTGTGTGTATGTGCGTGTGTTTTTAGTTTGTTGCTTTAATATGTCTGATACCTCTGTTTTGGGGGGTTAAAATAAAGGTGTGTTTTTTTTTTAGTCTTATTTGCATGAGTGTGTTAATGTGTGTGTGTTAATGTCTTAGTTTGTGTTTGTGTGTATGTGTGCTGTGTGCAGACTCATGCAACAGGAACACCCGCACAAGAAAATCAGTGATGCAAATCAAATATTAGTTTGCAAAAGATCAGTTGTATTAACCATCACTTTATCAAAGTAGTGATACTAATACAAATTTGTTATATAATTGTAAAACAGCAGAACTAAAACAATGTTGTGAATGAACTATTAAGTCCAAAGCAATTGTAAGTTTTTAGTTTACAACAGCATCACTGACTGGCTAAACTTATAAAGGAGCATGTTAAGAATCTGAAAAGAATTTTTTTTATTAAGATTCAAGACATATTAGTGCTATACATATTTATACAGCAGAATCTAAACAAAATGTGTGCCTTCCTCTGCATGATGCACACAGCTTCAGAAACAATCATGTGGCCAAACTATCAAGCCAAACTGTGTGAGTTCAGCTTACAACGCCATGTGGCCAAACTATCAAGTCAAACTGTGTGAGTTCAGCTTTTATTTCAACGCCATGTTTGGCCAAACAATTAAAGCCATATGTACTCGATGACTATACACGCTAATTGCTTTACCAACAGCTGGAGACAGACTAAATTAAGTTCCCTGCAAAATATTGTGGTCTAGGACCCCTTAAATGTTGAGATATTTGAATTTTCATTTTGATCTGGATCGTCCTATTTATAGATTTGGCAACACATGTAACGTTGATGCAAGGGAGAGAACACCGCGGCTTTGTTGACATCCTCACTTTTTCAGAGGCTAGAACAAGCTGTAATGCATGTATTATGGTCCGCGCACGGTGACGTATCGTCATTATATGGTCTTATGGTGCGTTTGACATCGATTGTGGGCAAACTACACTTTGTAAACACGGGAGTGCGTTAGTATGCCTTTGAGGAGTAGTGAAACAACCGCGAAGAAAGGAATTCAAGAGCACAAGTCATTTTTACATTTAGTCAAGTTTCCACTAAATGTTTTAACATAGAGGGGGAATCGAGACGAGGGTCGTGGTGTATGTGTGTGTGTGTGTGTGTGTGTGTGTATGTGTATGTGTGTGTGTATGTGTGGGCGTGTGTGTGTGTGTGTGTGTCTGTCTGTCTGTCTGTCTGTCTGTCTGTCTGTCTGTCTGTCTGTCTGTCTGTCTGTCTGTCTGTGCGTGTGTGTGTGTAGAGCGATTCAGACCAAACTACTGGACCGATCTTTATGAAATTTGACATGAGAGTTCCTGGGAATGATATCCCCGGACGTTTTTTTACATTTAGTCAAGTTTTGACTAAATGTTTTAACGTAGAGGGGGAATCGAGACGAGGGTCGTGGTGTATGTGCGTGCATGCGTGTGTGTGTGTGTGTGTGTGTGTCTGTCTGTGTGTGTGTGTAGAGCGATTCAGACTAAACTACTGGACCGATCTTTATGAAATT